>NC_069386.1:31273750-31589166 GCF_027475565.1 Acinonyx jubatus
TATTGTATACCTCATCCTTCCGAGTTCCAAACACTGATCCTGATAGCACCTCAAAGGCATATAGAGGTGACCTGGAAATCAGGCAGGGCAGGACTGAGGGACAGGCTTGGCAAGGACATAAATATGAGATCCCCCCAACTTATGCATGTTCAGGTTCTTATCTGCTATGTCCAGGGACCTCTGAGGTCTCTTTCAGAGGTCCCTGAGAGAGAAAATCTTTCAGTGCTACTGAAGAGGAAGAGGGGACATCAGGTGGCCTGCAGGGCAATTTGGTACATTTAGTTGACGGCCTTTCTCTTCCTGAGGGGGCTGGTCATGTCCTTGTCTCTGGGCCAGCACGGGCCAGCCCTGACTCTCCTGCCAACCTCAGCCCTCCATCACCGTGATGGGTCTGCATCCCTCCCTGCGTGGGTGACAGCACTCTCCTGGAACGCCTTGACAGTGCCTTTGTTCCTCTGAAATAAAAGAAAATCGAGCTACAAAGGGAAACCTCAGGTAGCTTTTAACGGGGGCTCAGCTGCCTGAGGCAGAGTGTGTTTAAGCTGGAGGCTGTTGTCACAGGAGCAGAAGGGGGAGCTGCCTGCAGTCTCCCTCCCACCCCCCACCCCCACTATCCCCATGATCAAGTTTACTTGAGGAAAAGGCTCTTCCAAATAGCGGCCAAGGAGGAAATCAATGAAAATTGATAGAGAAATGTAAAGCAGCTGTCCGCTGTGCGCGCGCGTGTGTGTGTGTGTGTGTGTGTGTGTGTGTGTGTGTGCGCGCGCGCGCGCGCGCGCGCGCGCGCGCGCGCGCGCACAGGCAGCAAAAGTGTGCTGCCTGGACCCAGGCTGACCTGCTTAGGGCCAAGAAGGCCAGGGGCTGGGAGTCACTCCAGCCGTGCTGCCAGAGGGGTGCTGGTGGCTGGGGGAGGGGCAGCCGCCAAGTCTCACTCGAGTTAAGAGAGAGATTAATATATTCAATCTGCTCAGGGTAATTGAGGGAACAATCGGAGTGTTTTTCTAAAGCCCATAAAACTGCCTCATTTGCAAGGAGGCGCTGACCTGCTCCAATCATCTGTATTTGCTGGAGCTCAGGAAGGGAGGAGGAGGGGCGACAGTATAGTCCCTATTCTGAAGGACTAGGGGACAGTAGCCTGGGAGGGGGCCAGCAGGCAGGGTCTAACCTGTTCTCACCTTTCCCACCTCCCACCTCTTAGTAGCATCCCAAGCACTGCCTTCTGGAGCCTCTGTTTCCCCACCTGTGAAATGGGCCATGGGCATCCTCCTCCAACAGGAGAGTGGGAGGGAGTGGCAGAAGGGGAGGCTTCTCTAGATGAGGCAAGCTGGCAGGGACACCAAAAGTGTGGCACCGTGGTGAAGGCGTGTGAGCATAGAGGTGCCCAGCTCCCCCAGCCGGGCCAGCTCCCCACCCCCACCCTAAGATGAAACAGGCAGTAAAGTTAATGAAATCCACATTGTGTGCCTTTCTCCGCTTGAACCATTCCAGTCTCCAGGGCAATAGAAACAGCGTATGCAATAGCGAGCAATAAAAGGCACAATGAATTTAAAAGAGTGAAAGGGGAGGAGAGGGAAGACGTGGAGTGCACCGGGCCGGAGGCAGTAAGCGGAAGGCCCGGTGCACAGGGCCAGAGCTCTGGCTGGCCGGAATGGGACCGGAGGGGATGGGGGTGGGGAACAAGGGAAAGGTATGGGGGAGAGGGACCGGGAGGCAGGGAACAAAGGGAGAGAGACGGAGCCAGAAGTTTAGGGACAGAGGGCAGAGGGGATGCCCCGGACCAGCCACAGCCAGCTCCGTTCCTCTCCACTTCTTGTTAATGAAAGCCCCCAGCCTGTCGGTGCCAAAGCCACAATCAGAAGCCACAGGCTTAGAGCCAGGTGCTCAGCATTTGGTGATTGCTTTATTAGCTTTTTCTTCTTTTTTTCTCCCTCCGGGGCAAAAAGAAAAAAAAAAAAAGGTGTTTTAAATGGAAAGAATAAGAAAAAAAGACCCTTGAAAGCGTCATTTAAAAGGCTCCTGGGGAACGGAATCGTTTCCATGAAACAAAACTGTGATTGTTTGGAAGAGGTAAATGCCGGGCTGGAGTGGGGGAGGGAGCCCCGACAACCTCCCCTCCCCCAGCTCCCGCTCCAGTGGGAGGATGCTCGCTTAATCGCTCGCTCAGAGAGTGAGGGATCCCCCACGATGGCTCCCACAGCTACAAGCAAGGAATTTTCAAGTTCATGTTTCCAGAAATTTTATCACTGGGAATTTCCAGCCCAAGGTTTTGCTCTTAAACAGCTCTGCCTGTGGGAATTCGTCCTGAAACCTTCAGGATCTCTCAGAGAGGTCCAGTGAGGTGCCAGAAGGAATGTGGCCCCTGAGAACTCTGTGGCTCCAGGCTCCAGGCTGCGTTGTCCTCCCCTTGCCCTCCAACCCCCCCAGGGAAGAATGGAGCCAGAGTCACCCCAGCCAGCCCAGCAGCCAGACTGTGGCCTGCACCTTGCTGCTCCCCTCACCCCAGGGATGTTTTCTGCCCAGCACTGGACGGGCCACCCTCATTCTAGTCAGATAAACTCCCTCTTACTCTGGGGGAAGGAGAGCTGGGGGGTGTTGGGGTAGCACAGCCATGTGGCCTTAAACCTGCCAAGAAGATAAGGAGGTAACGTCAGGGGACAGGATGGGTCTGGTGGAGCTCTGCCCAGAAAGGAAGCCACTAAACACCCATGCAGCTGGTGGCAGGAAACCTGGAGCTGGCTCCCTCCCACGCACGGGAAACTTCCCTCTGTAGCCTCTGCCTGTGCACCCCAGTCCTCCATCCGTGGGTCAGGGGCCGACGGAGTGATCTCCATCCTGGAGTCTGACTGTACCTGCTGGAAACATCCATGGGGGATCTGCCCTTCATCACCATCAACCTCCACCCCCCAGCACACACACACAGGAGGAAACCTGAGACTTGGAGAAGGGAAGGTGTTCGTTGTCGGTGTAATGTTACTGTGGGGGGATTGATTGTTCCCGTGGAGTCTCTGGGATTCGGGACATGCTGTGACCAGCACTGGTGTGTCATTTTAGGGCTATGTATCCTGTGGGCCATGGCTGTGGAACACAATGGGTCAGAGTCAAAGTCAGTCACTAAAGTTTACTCAGAGGCCTGTCTCCTGCTGCCTAGTCATTATCATTGCATTCCTAACCCCCTTGCCCTCTGCCCACGATGCCACACTTGAGTCCCACGAACATGATCAGTTCCGGTCTAAAAACTGACACACAGGATGCCTGGGTGGCTCAGTTGGTTAAGCATCGACTCTTGATTTCAGCTCAAGTCATGCATGAGTTCGAGTCTGGCATCAGGCTCTGCACTGGCAGTGCGGAGCCTGCTTGGGATATTCTCTCTCTCTCTCTCTCTTTCTCTGCCCCTCCCTTGCTTGCACTCTCCGTCTCTCAAAACAATAAATAAACATTAAAAAGAGAAAAACCCTGACACACAAATTGAACAACTTACGAGCTCACAATACAGTTGTAAATGGAATAGATTCATTGGTTCACATGCCTGAGGCATACAGGACTGAAGGTAGTCTGGAAGGAACAAAATCCATGCAGAACAGGCCTCCTGGAGGAGGTGACCTTGAGTCTACCCCTTTGTGTCCGAAGCCCAGAAATCCATTCCTGGCCCTGAACTGCATGCAATGAATGCAGTCTCCTTTCTCCAGCCTTCTGGATCATGGTCTCTTCTCACCATCTCACCCTACCCCCACTTTCAGATGTCTTTCTCCTCCTCCTCAGTTGACAGCCAAGGAGAGCTGGGTGAAGTCCTTCCCTCTAGGGCTCCATTATCTCCATCTGAACAGAGGGGAGGGAGGATGGTTTCGAGGGTCCCCGTGGCTCTAGGCCACATGCACTTCCCCAGGGAGCTGGCCACAGGCATGCAGCCCCAGCCCCAGTGTGGAGCCTCTAAGTCCCGGTTCCAGAAAGGTGTTCGCTGCATTATCTGTTCCCTACCAGTTTCCTGACCCTGTCGTCAGGGTTGTGATTGCTGACCCCCCAGGAGGGAAGCTATTTTCCTCTCCCTTGAAAGCCATTTTCTTGTCTTGGTAGAAGCAGACATCTGACACTTTAAGAGGGAGAATGGCAGGGAGATGATGGCATTAAATAACAGAAATTAGAGCTACTGAGGATGGCTCAGCCACCCCGAGGCCCCCCTTCCCTGCAGCAGCCGCCCCATCACATGCATTCAGGGCTGCAGCCTGCAAGCTGTCTGCAAGGCCCGGCCTCTCAGCGGTCACAGAGAGCAGGGGACTGCTTCTCCCTGAGTTCTGAGGCTCTTGTGTGTGTATGCAGTCCTGTTACAAACTAGGACCGAGGGGCCAGGGCCCCAAAGTCAGGGAGCTTGCTTGCAGCCTGAGAGAGCGGAATGTCACCGAGAAACCGGGGGAGCTCCAACTCCCTCACAAGCACCCAGGGCATCCTCAGCCTCCCCGGCACACAGCCCTGGGCATACAATAGGCGGTCAAAAGTATTTGTTAATAGACTGGTGAATGAATGGCTGAACAGGGGCCAAAGTGGTCCACATAACGGGCTGAGACCTGGCAAGAGAAACTGGCCCCTGGGTTCCTTTCAATCTTCCTGGCACATGCCAGCAGGTCACATTGTATCTTTCTCCTGCACCAACGGTCTCCCCCTTTGCCTCCCGAATTGAATAGCCACCTAGCTCTTCTGCCATCGTACCCTGATTCCCTCCACTTTCTCTGGCCCATCAGCCCTCCCCGAGCCTGATCAGCCCACCACCTGGGCTCCACTAAAGCCCCAGGCCGATGCACTGCCCGGGAGAGGGGCTGCAGGAAAAGCCAGCCACCTTCAGCTCCAGGCTTAGCTCAGTCTCCTGTTGCCACTGAAACCCTTTCCTTCTCCTCAGGCAGCTTATTCTAGTCTCTCCGCCTGGAATACCTTCCCCAAAGCCCAGAATTGACATCCTGAAATCTCACCCACCTAGTGCAGGGTCTGACAGGGTCAGCGCCTAACCAACGTTTGATGGTTGAATGAATGGGTAAGTGAGTGATGAACAAATAAACGAGAGACTCATCTCCAATAACATCTCTTCTGAGGAGCCTTTGTGAGGCTCCAAAATCTGACCTGCACACTCCCTCACCAGAGTGCCCCTTCCAGGACATGGCTTCCAGGACTGCATGATGCCCACACTGTGCCCACCGTCTTTAAGCTGGGTGGCACCATGAGCTCCGGGACTGACCTAGCTTTGGATTCTGTGCACGACTGTGCACTAAGTTCCCCAGGAAATGTTGTTGGTATTAAATGGACTCAAGCATCCTCGGGGATGATCCTCAGTTTCTCCACCCATGATATGGGCTGCCAGCATCCACCTATACTGGCTTTGAGGCCCACCAGACACACTGCCCAGCTGCCAAACACGACCATACTGGGAAACCCTCCTTCAGCTTGTACAAGGACCAGCAGACTCTCTTACTTGGGTCCGAGGCTGCCAGAATCCTGGTTCAGGGCTGAGTCCCTCCTGGCCGTGGTGGGAGCTGGAGGGGCTTGAAGGGGGACACACACAGACTTCTGTCTCCTGGTCACTTCGGGCATCTCTCAAAACCTGGTGACAACGCGTGAGATTGAGTTTGCGGAATGAAGGGTCTTGGGGACACTTACCCACTGGGCAAAAGACATCCCACCCCGTGGTGTCCCTGCTCTGTGTGGGCTTTGCTCTATTTTTCTGTCATCCCCTTCAGACTGGGGGTGACCTGCCTCCATTCTCAGACTGCACGTTCCCCAGAACTGAATGAGGCCACTCTGGGAAGTTCTGTTGCTCAGTTCGGGATTTGGGGACATCCAGGCTTATCAGAGGCTCTGGGTCTTCTCACTGGGGAAGCAGTGATGCCAGAAGCTGAGCGGGGTCCCAGGGAACACCCACCTGCAGCCTGGGCAGCTGGGGCTCTGGGCGTGATGACACGGGTCCTGGCTGGCCGGCCCCCGGAGGGCAGTTTGGGGCTAGAGGCTGAGGGGCCCGGTGCTCGCGGAAGGCCACGCTGTAGGTCAGGCCCCCGCAGTGGCGGGCCGTGGGGTCCGCGCTGGCACGCAGCAGGGCCAGGCTGCCGCAGTAGTGGTACAGGTCCTCGTGCTCCCGCGCCCACAGGTTCATGCGGGGCTGGTCCGGGCGCGGGAAGACCGGGAAGATGGCCTCGCCCACTCGCTGGGCGGGGTGTCCCGAGGCCCCGCCCAGTCGCAGCGCCTCGACGCGCAGCTGCGCGTCGTGCTGCCAGTCGTTCTTGCAGAACCCTGGCGGGCGGGGTAAAGTGGGGGGTGTGGGGTGGGGGACACATGGGCTCAGGGACGGTGTCTGGGGTCTCCCTGCCTCCCCCGGGGGGTGGAGATGACTGGCAGGGCCCTCAGGAAACCTGGGGGGACTGCCCTTTGGCTGGAAGCTAAGAGGCTTGGCTAAGATTTCCCTGCGGTTGACACCTCTAGGGCCCGTCACTTTACCGATGTGGGGATGGGACGGCTCTTACTCGGGTACATGGTCCTGTATAAGGCCACGTGGAGGGAACAGTGCAACCTGTCCTTGATCTTTGGCCACCTGAAGGCCTCGGACTTGGTTTCCGCATTCCCTCACATCTCTCCTCCTCTAGGTAGCCTGCCTAGATGGCCTCACAGTCTAGGTGTGGATCTTCTCCTTCCAGATCACTTAACTATTCTCTGCTTGAGATTCCTGCCTCTCTACCTAGTCTGGAAGCTTCCTGAAGGCCAGACCGGGTCTCCACCTCCCTGTCCACCCCCATGCCCACAGTCCAGTGGTGCTCAGCCTGGGGACTCAGGGCACTGGGATTTAACGTTACTCAGTATGACATCCGGCAGGATTGTGCCCAAACCTGCTGTGCACTCAGCTCTTGTACATTTACAAAGCCACTCCTCATGTGTCCTTTCATTTCTTCCTCACCCAAAACCCTGTGTTCAACATCAGTGTCCCCATGTCACACGGAAGGAG
This sequence comes from Acinonyx jubatus, assembly GCF_027475565.1. Classification (NCBI taxonomy): domain Eukaryota; kingdom Metazoa; phylum Chordata; class Mammalia; order Carnivora; family Felidae; genus Acinonyx; species Acinonyx jubatus. Next base: position 31,280,724 of record NC_069386.1, read on the forward strand.
TCAAGGGCTCACTGAAGGCCAGCATTTGCCCAGGATCACACAGGCTGAGCTTTTTGGGATCCAGTCTAGAGTTCTGACCCTGCCCCTCCCAGTTTCCCTGAGGCTCCCTGGGGTCCCTGATAGGGGCTGAGGCAGGAGTTACAGGGTCCTTCTCTCCCCCCAGCCACTACCCTTACTTCATACCTTTGGGCAAAGTAAAGACAAACTTGTTCCCGGTAAGGGAGAGATTCTGGCCAGGATCCTGCTGCTCAATGACATCGGTGACAGCAGAACAGGTAGGGAGGGGGTCCCCATCATTTACCTGCAACAGTACCCCAGCCCCAGAGCCAGCCTGCAGGGGGTTCTCAGCTGTAAGCCGCAGGGCATATCTGCCCTCCTCATTAAACCCCACACTCAAGACTTCGAACTCCAGATCCAGCTCCTTCTCCTCGGCCTTCAGCCTCTGGTATTGCAGGGATGCAGGAACCCAGGGTTCAGGCCCCCTGAAGGCCATGGTCTTGCCAGGGACTAACCCCCAAGCTGAGCACTGCCCCCTCACTCCCACAGCCCCAGCCTGGGCCCCGTATGAAAGCCTGTACGCCGGGCTCGCTGGGCTATACCTCACCCCTCTCTGTTTGTTTGAGGAGAAACCAGGTAACAAGCCAGGAAGCTGGGCCTGTCCTGGGGAACAAAGGCTGCCATTGATCCCACCCTTTTAGCATTTGGTCATTCAACAAATATTTATTGAGCATCTAATGTGTGCCAGGCATTATTTTAGACGTTTGGAATACAGCAGTGAAGCAAATGAAGGTTCCTACCCTCCTGAAGCTTCTCTTCTAGTGGGGGAGGGAGGCTGGGACCCCACTGGGAGGCTGGTATAAAAATAGACACTAAATATGGAAAATCAGTAAATTATAACATATGCTAGAAGATAAGTTCTATGGAAAAATTAGCGCAGGGTCAGGGATGAGGAGTCCTGGCGTGGGTAGGGGGTAATCAGGACTTCCCATTGTCCAGAGAACCTGTCTCCACATGCCTATTCATTCCTAGGAGTTCTTGAGTTGGGTGGGTGAGAGGGTCTCAAAGGAAAAGGGACAGCATTTGTTCTCTGGGAGCATGGCCTTAGCACCTGCTTCTGGAAGCAATTTACCTTCACAATCAAAACTCACGATATGGGGCACAGCTTCACCTTACAGACACCCCAAAGCTTCTCACACCAAAGAGTTGTCAAGCTGGAACCCATCCTTCCCGATGCCGATACCCGAGAAGAAAAGGGAAATTCTGAACACTCCTCGGTAAGAACCGTCTCTCTTCCGTCACCACCACCACCATGACCATCTCTGCTGTCATCACCATCCCCACCATCCCTCCATCTTCGCCTCCAGTGTCATCATCATCATCATCATCATCATCATCATCATCATCATTATCATCATCCATGCTACTCTTCATTGAGCAGCAGGCACTCTACGTGGCTCCATGACGTAGATATAATCATTCCCATTTTACAAATGAAGAGTCTGAGGCTGAGAGAATCTCAGATTACACAGCTAGTAAGAAGCTGAGCTGAGATCTGTATCTATACCTACACTCTCCCCTACTAACATGTCCTGGGACTGGCTCAAAGATTGAAATTCATACTATCAGGGGCTGCTGTATCCCAACACCGGAGAAGTACAGTTCTACAGTTCTGAGTCCAAAAAGCACATTTACGGGTAGCATAGATTTCATTTAAGAGTTCATTTGAATTCACCTTGATTGGAACGCATTATTTTCATAACGTAGGAGATAACCAGATGGTATTGGCCAGCCCCACTAAGGGTCCCAATGTATGTGGTATGCTTCCTCTGCAATGATTAAAAATCCGTTTCTTCAGGTCCCCCAAGGAGAAACTGAGTCAAAGAGGGTTTAGAAGACCAGAGTTCCAGTCACCTGATTTGCACATGCACTTGAGCAGATCCCTTTCCCTCTCTGGGTGTCGGTGGCCCCGTCCGTACCATAAGTGTGAGTTGGGTGGTAAGTCTTCCCACAGCTGTGGTGGCCTGAGACTCTGTAAGTTGTATCGGGAAAGGCCATTTAGGGAAGAGGGTGGGTGGCCTCGGCCACCCGGGAACCTTTGCCTGCATAGCTGGGCCTGACCCACCAGCCTGGGTCCAGAGGCCATGACTTGCTGCTGCTCAGTCTAAGGTCTTGGAGATTCAGTGATTCAGTTGGAGCAGCTCTCTTCCCTTACATGTTTGAAGTGACCCCAAGAGACATTACAAGATGGGAGCTACTCCCTTCTGCCCTGGGGGCAACCTCTGTGCACGCCCATGCAAGCAGGCCCCATGCATACTCCTAGTCCAGTTGGCCATGTCGGTCTCAGCATGGTTTGAGGGCCCTTGACCTCTCCCCTTTCTGGCCTCCCCTCCCCAACTCAGTTCCTGGGGAAGGCTGTGTGTGTGTGTGTGTGTGTGTGTGTGTGTGCATGTGTATAGTTACCTTTTAAAATTGTGGTCAAATATACATAAAGTTTACCATCTTAACCATTTCTAAGTGTGTTTAGTAGTGTTAAGTACATTCACATTATCGTGCAACCAAACTCCAGAATTCTTCTCATCTTATAAAACTGAAACTCTACACCCATGAAACAACTCCCCATTCCTCCCTCCCTCCAGCTCCTGGCAACCACCATTCTACTTTCTGTGTCTATGAATGTGGCTACTCCAGGCACCTCACAGAAGGGGAATCACACAGTGTTTGTCCTTTTGTGCCTGGTTTATTTCACTTAGCAGAAGGTCTTGGGAAGGCTCACTTTTGCCCCAGGCCAGGCCTGCCCTGACCCCCCTGCCTGCCTTTGCTGGTGCTGTTTCCTCCGCCCCAATAGCCCAGCCACACCTGGTGTCACCCTGGGTGTCCTGCGGACCAGCTAAAAGCCTCTTCCTCTGGAGCCGGGTCAGTGATTCCCTCCTCTGCCCCACTCTGCATCTTCCTCTTCTGGCTCAAGTGGTGACTTTGCCATACTCGACTGAGTCTTTCTTCAGGGATCATGTCTGTGGGTCCAGGCCAGGGCTGAGCAAGGGATAGGTACCTGGGGGACCATTAAAGCATGAATGAATGAATGAACGAATGCATGAACAAATGAATGAAAGGGTAAATGAATCGATGGACAAGCCTGACCCAGCTTTTGCTTGTACAGAAAATCATACGAAGTGGTTCTTTTGGCTACTTCATCTGGATCCCATTTGTGAGAAGTGAAGACCATTTTGGGCTTTTGACTCACACTTGGACTCAGAGATGCATTCTGGTGCCTCACTGCAGGCTGGTGCCCAGGAGGGAGGGCAGGAGGGTAAGTGGCAGGGCAGGACACAGTGGGTCCTAATGGTCAGGCTTCTCTGGGCCTGGCCTCAGTTCCACAAAGTCTGGAAACCTCAGTGAATTTTAGCAGGTCAGGGCTGGATAGCACTCCCATTTTATGGATAGAAAAACTGAGCCCAGGGTAGCAGACCATGACCAGATCCCTGCTCCCTTCCCAGGATTCTCTCCACTCCCCAGCTGCCTCCCTGATTCAGCCTTCTGTGGTTTTCAAAAGATTTAAACAGCAGGCAGAGGCCTGGCTCCCACAGGAGTCAGGAAGGGGCAGGGTGTGGGTGAGGAGGAGAGAGGCAGCAGTGCTGACTTCCAAACTGCCCTCCTCGGCCCAGCATGAGAGGCCTTAATGGAACCCTCCAGTCTTCTTTCTTCCCCGGAAGAATGGCCACTCAGAGGCCATTGGCTTTGTCTGGAAGAGCTGGGCCTGTAATTAGCCCACCTCAGAGGGCCCCTTCCTGCTTCCCACAATGGCTCCTTTCATTCTCCCTTGTTGACACCCCCCATGGCTCCTGTGGGCCCTCAGACCCCCACCTCTATCCCCAAGGAGCCACCTCCAGCCCCCCGCCCCCTGACTCCTGGTCTCTGCTCAGAGCCGAATCCTCCCAGTGGGAACATCTGTGAGTTCCTGGATCTTCCCAATAGTGCTGGCACAGTTATCCCCTTCTACAGATGGGGAAACAGAGGCTCAGAGAGGTCAGGTAAGGGAGTGGAGGGGTGGAGCTGGACCTCAGGCCTCCTGATTCCCAGGCCAGTATGGTCACATGGTCATCACTGCTCCACCCCGGGACTTCAGCACCCAGCCTCCCTCCCGCGGCCTCTCCCCCAGACCCTCTGAGTGGAACAGTCTCCACACCCCACTCCTTTCAAGCCCACAGCGCCAGAAGCCGCGGGGTGACAGAATCATAGACTCACGCTGGTAAAGTGAAGCATGGCAGCCAGCCTCCCTCCCTGGCACAGATAGGAAAACAGGCCCAGAGCGGGATGGAGCTTCTCTTGCGGTCACTCAGTAGCTGGTAGAGGCAAAATTAGAAGTCTGGTCTCTTCCCTCCACCGATTGTGGGGGGTCAGGGCTGGGGCCTGGCTACCGTGACACTCTCCCCTCTGAGTGGTGCGTCTGATCTAGTCCCCACACCTCCATCAGGCTGTGTGTGTCCTTCCCCTCCTGGCCTCCCACTCCAGCTCTGGTGCCGAGCGCTGGCAGGAGAATCTTGGGTCATCCCTACAGCCCTCTAGCTCTGGCCTTCTGCTGAGCGGGAGCTGGGGCTGCGCCCGTGACCCCTGGGCTCACGTGACAGCTCCTCTCTGCCAGCCTTGGCTCAGAAAGGATAAACCTCCTGAGGTAGCAGGAAGGAGAGGGTTCTAGTCTCTCTTGCTGCCTCAGGGACAGCACCGATGACCTTTGCCCTTCCATGCGTCTAGTCGCTCGGCTGTTCTGCTGGCTCTGAGGACTCAAACTCCTGAGCCGGCCTCCTTGGGGGTCCCACAGACTCTGGGGGTTCGGAGACCAGCGCCAGTCCTCCCCCCGGCCCTGGAGGCAGATAGGGCAGGTAAGCAGGGAGGGAGAGACAGGAGCTGGCAGGGGCAGTGCCAGGCTAGCTCATGACAAGGCCAAGGGAGGGTGCCGCCTAAAACCTTCAGGAGGAGAGACAAACTTCACAATCAGATGTAGAGACAGGGAGGCAGAGAGGGAAACGAAACAAAGAGCAGGAAAGGGGAATAGAAAAGGGAGAGAGAGAGGAGAGAGAGACACAGAGACTGACAGAGAGTGAGGCAGAGACAGAGAGTGAGAAGGAGAGAGAAAGATGGGGGACAGAGAGACTGAGTCAGACACCGTGAGAGTGGGAGAGAGAGAGAGAGAGAGAGAGAGAGAGAGAGAGAGAGAGACAATAACAGGGGTGGAAAGAGAGACTGACGGGCAGGGACAGACAGGCAACAGAAGGACGAGGAGACAGAAGGAGAGAAAAAGAGAAAGGAGATACTGACAGACAGACCCACCAGTAGGAACCAGTGGGTAGAGGTTCTTCTGTGTTCTCATCAGACACAATGCTGAGAGCTGTGTCTCGAGCCAGCCACTTAACCGACTCTGAGGGCCTTTGCCCAACCCCAGGGACTGGGTTCCAGATGGGGTCCCCCAGTCACAGCAGGGAGCAGAGTCCAAGCTCTGGAAAGGGAGGTTTCTGGGCAAAGAGCTGTGAGCTCTGTATTTGCGTGGCGGTGTTGGGGGAGAGAGGATTTCTGGCAAAACTTCTCCTCGCTCAGCCACTGCCCCTGACATCATGTGGCCTCTCTGGGCCTCAGTTTCCTCTGGATGTGATGGTGAATATGGGTAAAGCAGGAGTCTCTGAGATCTCCTCCAGCCCTAAGATCTGGCCTTAGCTCAGGCTCTTTCTTTGCAGCTAATTTACTGCTCTATCCTAGTTAACTCATGACCTCCACCTCATAGTCCAAGATGGCGGCTTGAGATCCAGCCATCACAACTGCATTTCCGCCAGCTGGAAGGAGGGGGAAGTAAAGAAAACATCTCTCTTTTAAAGAACACCTCCTTTGGGAAGTTGTGGCCAACACTTCTTTTTCTATCTCATTGGCCCATATTTAGTTTCAGGTCTGCATCTAAACTTCAAGACAGGCTGGGGAATGTGCCATACTAGGCTGGGGACAGAATCCATTTCACAGAGCTCAATGATGCCTTCACAGCTCCTCTCTCACAGCAGGCTTCAATACAGCCTTACAATGTTTTCCTTTTGCTTACTAGATAGATAGATAGATAGATAGATAGATAGATAGATAGATAGATAGATGATAGATAGATAGATTGATTTCAAGCAAGTGAAAATCCCCCTTCATTTCCCCAAACTCTTCCCTCACCCAAGCGTGACCACTGTGAACAGCTTACTGTGTGTCTGCTAGATTCATTTTTTAAGGTATTTACAGACACACACACATACACACACACACACACACACGTGCACATACCCGGCTTAAAGGAGCATAGAATGGGATCGTGATTTAGGTATTGCTCAGCAACTTGCATTCATGATTATTATACTCGTCCCTATGTCTTGGAGGTCCCACCATGCCAGTCCAGGAAGAAGCACCTCACTCTTTGTGACCGACGATAGTACTTTACTGTACCGACTTAGCAAAGCTCGTCGATGGATGTTGAGCTCGTTGCCAAGTTGTGCAGTATGAACTGCCTTGGGCATCTTCCCTGCATATGTGCACCAGTGTTCTTTGAGGATAGATTCCCGAAAATGGGCCAGAAGTTAATTCTCTCTGTGTTGTAGTTTACCCCTTTCTGTGTAAAATCTCTTCTCACTGCTGTGCCCCCTCTGTCCGGGGTCGTCACCGTCATGGAAGCCAATCTCACGTCCTAAAGCCTGTGTTCCTTAGGCTGCCCCACCCTTTTATTGACTGGACCCCCTTCTCCTTCAGGGAGGTGAAGGTGTCTCCCCAGGGATCCTTCCCCTGGGAATTTAGGGCTCTGCTTCCGGTCCCCATCTTTATCCCTTGCCTCCCCTCCCTGCCTGCCACAGCACCACGTGTTAGCATCTTCTGAGCCTCCTTCCTCTTTTCCGGTGCTGTTTGCAAAGTCCCCTTCCCATGGTCAGGGCCCTCAGCCCAGCTGGCCAGCAGCGGGAGGCCGATCTGGTTATTAAAAGCTTAGCTGGTGGTTCCCCTCTGGCGTGGAGCAATTCATCAGGCAGTGGCCCCCCGGGAGTGATGGATGGTGACAAATGAGGGTAGGTAGGGGGTTCCTGAGCCCTTCCAGGGCCACAGCTGGGGAAACTCAGCCATCAAAGCCCTGTGCAGGCTTCTCCACCAGAGGTGACTCTGAGGGCCAGGGAGATCAAGTTTCGGGCAAATGGTTTGGAGGTGGGGGTGGAGAGGCTCCTCCTGAGACAAGCCGTCCTGTGTGCTGTGTGGGGCCCAGCCTGGCTGTGGGCCTGAACTGGAGAGATGGGGGTGGGGTGGGCTTCTCTGATCCTGGAATCACAGGCGGGAGGCCTGGGGGGGGGCAGGAGGCCTGAGGGGTGGGAGGAGGGGCAGGGCCAGAGCCGCAGAAGGAGGGATCTGCCTTTCCGGGAGGAGGAGATCAAACACCTTCTAAAGCAGGTGCTGGGGACCCTGCTTAGGGCCATCTGCTGAGACTGCACAACCCGCCAGCCTTCCGGGATCCCAGCCAGAGCTGGTGCTGGCTCTCAGAGGAGGAGACCTCAGTTGTTGGGGAGCACCCTGGGGCTGGAGCCAAGCCTTGCGGGCCGGGTAAGACCAGAAGAGGTGGGGGAGCAGGGAGAAGGTACTTCAGTCGGGGGTGGGGGGGGTCAGAGCCCCAACAAAGGCTTGGAGGCAGGAAGGTGGCCGGAATGGTAGGGTAGAACAGTTCTGAGGGATGAAGTTGGAGACCTGGAGATGGCTGTACTGGGGAGCTGGCTCTAAAGACAGGGAGACATCAGTAGAGTCGTGTCTGAGTACAGTTTGCAGTGAGAGATTGATGGAGAACCCTGTCCTATGGCCAGCAGGGAACAAGGAGAGAGAGCTCAGAGAGAAAGAGAGGGAGAGAACTCAGGGGACCTGCCCAGAGTCAGTTCCTCAGTGAAGAAGGCAGGCAGCACGAAGTCTATGTGTCAAGGCCCGAGCACGGTGGCACCACTCCAGGGAGCACGTGCTTGGAAGGGAGAATCGGGGCTCTTAGAGCTGAGGGATCTTCACGGCCCTGTGGCCAGTCCTCCTTTGAAGGCAGAAGACCATCTGTAGCATCTTGATGTGACCAGCCTCTTCTTGTTTGCCTCCCCTGATAGGGGACTCACTACTCTGTGATGGTAAGAAAGCTACCTTTGTCCTGAGCTGAAAGCTGCCCCTCTAGCTTCCCTCCTCTGAGTCATTTCTAGCCTAGCGCTCCGGGAGGGGAAGAACATGTCTCTCCCTGCAACAGCCGGCTACCTTCCTCCTACTTCTCACCCGGGTTTACACTCATACCAGAGCAGGCTGGCCGAAGTCCCTCATGTATGATGATGTTGTTGGTGAGGGGGAGGGGAGGATTCCAGAAAGGGCATGTCAGGTGATGCTTCTGATGCTCCCACGTAGCAAGGGAGGTAGGAGGTAGAGAGGTAAGAGGTAGAGAGCCATCCACACTCTCCCCCCAAGAGCTTAGTAGCTGATAACATGCCCTCCAGCCACTGAAAGGGGTCAGGCTCCTTCTGGGGCCAGGTTATGAACCTGTGTGTGTCAAGGGCAATTCGATACACAGGCACTGTGAGAACAGACCCAGAGCTCACGGGCCTGCATAATGTTGAACCTGCACCGGCTGCCTATCCACGGGGGGACCCCGGGGGCGGGGCCCAGCTGCACAGGCAGGCACATTCCCACTCCCTACTCCCGGGCCAAACACCCCTTGGGCATTCTCTGCTGTGCTGCTGGGGACTGGGGGTGTTGCTGAGGTTCTGACTTGTCACTGAGGTTTGGGTGTTGTGGAACTTTTGTGGGGTGCAGTTGAACTCGGAGAGCCCAGAGCAAGGATGGGAGGGTCGTGGGCAATGGGGTCTCTGGACCTTCTGCAACTGCTCACCACGGTTCTGATCAACCTGTGCTTGATTTGCCAGTGTCTAAGGGTCCTTGGATTGTGGCCAAGGTTCTGGGATCCGGTGTGATACTGAAGTTCTGGGCGTTCATGGGGGTGATTCTGTGGTTCCAGGAGTTCTTGTGGTGTTACTAGAATTCTGAGGATATTACTGAGATTCTGGACGTGCTCTGGAGGACCTGGGATTCCTTGGGGGTATTTCTGTGATTTGGGGGATGCTGCTGGCCCTCCTTATTCCCTCTGGCCCACTGTCAACTCCCTCTAAGCCTAGCACTTTGCCCTTTGAGGATTTTGATAGCCACAGGCTGCTGAAGGCACACATGTGCGCCTCTGTTCCTGGATACAAACATTCCTGAGATTTAATCAACTTGAACAAAAACATGGGGAGGAAGGAAGCCCTGTCGTCCCAAGGTCCCAAGGCCTTCGTGGGCCAGCTCCAGCCCTCGGGGCAGAGCAGGGCAGCCCTGTGCCAGGCCCAGGTAGCAGATGGCCCTTATCTTCCCAGAGCGCAGAAGCTTTTCGTGACCCCCCTCCTACAGTGAACAGGGCTTAGCCACCTCCCAATCTGTGCCCAGCTGGGAGCTCTGGCCTGGGCTGCCCCTTAGGTATTTGCATCAGCCTTATCTGATTGTGCCCACATGGGCTTATGCAGGTCACAGCTAGGTGGCCCTGACCCCTGCCCTGTCTTCTTGCCTTCCAGACTCCCCTTCTCAGCTCTACTAAGACACCTCATTCTTACTCTCACTGCTGACCCTGTCTGACCTCAGGACCCTGCTCCAAGCCCCCTCCTCCAGGAAGCCTCCAAGACTGCCCAAGACATAGCCTTATTCCCCCTCCCTACCTCTCTTCTCTGAGCTTCTGCAGTCTGTCTCTGAAGTACCTCCACTCTCCAGCCCCTTCTCTCCTGATGGCAAGTGCCAGTCTCTGACTCTTCTGGGTATGAGTCACCCTATAAAGCCAACTCTAGGGGCACCTGAGTGGCTCAGTTGGTCAAGCATCTGACTTCGGCTCACGTCGTGATCTCACAGTTCATGAATTCAAGCCCCGCATCGGGCTCTGCACTGACATCTCAGAGCCTACTCTGTCCCTCTCTCTTTCTCTCTCTGCCCCTCTCCCACTTGTGCTCTCTCTCTCAAAAATAAATAAACAAACATTTTTTTTTTAAAGCCAATTCCAGTGGGTAGGCTGTGGACTCTGCCACCAGGACTTTGGAGAAATTCTTCAGGAGCACATCATTACCATCCTTCTCTTCTCATTACATTTCCTGGCAAGCTTGCAGTCTGGTCAGGTGACATCTTTCCTAACATCTTGGAGCCAACCCTCCCATTTTACAGATGCAAGTGACAAGCTCTTCCAGCTCCAAGCTGAGGAGGTACTTTGGGCTCAAGGAGTGGGGGTCCCTCTCCCAGCCTGAGCCATGTGGCCACCCAGTAACCATGGATCTTCGACCCGGTCTGCCTCCTTCTCTACCCCCACCAGAGTGAATGGAGAGGCTGGGGACCAGGAGGGTGGCTAGAAGACAACAGGGGACACTTGGATAGTCACAGCCTCTGTGGCTTTGACCTTCTTGTTACAGCCAGTGCCTGGTGTGCTAGCTCCACATTCTTGGGCCATGAAGTCATTGAGAACAGTGAATAGTGGCCTTGGGGAGAGGAGAGCCCACAGTCAAAGAATCTCCAGGCTGGTAGCCCCACCCCTCCTGGGGCAGAGGCAGGGTTGAGACCCAGAGAGGCCAAGAGAACACTCAGGATCACACAGCCAGCCCCAGGGCTCAGGTAGGCTGCCTCCCCAACCAGGGCATTTCTCTTTGCTATATAGAAACTGTGTTCTTTCCTCCTGGGCCTGCTCCTGCCTGTTTCCAGCACGGCCCTGATCAAGGTACTGGGCACCAGGCTGCCTTCTGTCAGCTGTGCCCACACCCAAGGAGAGGGACAAAGCTCGCAACTTCCTCACCTCTGGTTAGGGCTTCCCTGAAGACAGCCTCTGCATCTCCCTGGTGAGGAGGGAGGTAATACCATGGGCACTGGAGTAGCCCTGGTGGGGAGAGACCACTGGAAGGCATTAACTGGAAGTCCCTTTTGGGGAGGGGGCAGGGTTTGGTTAGGGGAGAGGTACTGTGGGGGAGGGAGCAGGCCTGGGCTCTGCAGGGCCCCTCCCTGCCAGCGTGACTGCAGCCCCCCGAGGTTGAGAGACACTCCTTCAGGCAGCCTGGATGTCTTTCCATCCAGGTGCCCAGCTGGGTACCCCTCTCTTCCTCCAGGTCTCTGCTCCAATGTCACCTCCTCACCAGGGCTTTCCTGACCATCCAGCCTCACGCAGCCAACTCCTGTCTGTGTCTCTTCTCTTGTCCCAGTTTATTTTCCCTCTCAGCACTCATGACACGGCCGTCTCGCCACTGCCCCGGTACACGTTGGCTTCCCTGTCCCGCTCATTGCTACATCCTCAGTCTGTAGAACCTTCCCCGGTGCATAATCAGCATGCAATCCACCTTTGTTGGCGAAATGAATGGATGAACAAACCAGACTGGGGAGGCTTCCTCCAGGGAAGGAAACAGTCTCTGACAGGCAAGATGGTCCAGTTATGAACATAGAGGGAATGAGCTCCCCATCACAGACTGGACTCCAATTGTTGGAGGTATCATGATGGGGATTTAAGATCAGATGGGACTTAGTTGATCTCTAAGCTGGGGGTCCAAAACTCCTCAGCAGTGAAGGGAGTGCGGGGCTCTGGTGTTGGAGTAGAGAGTTCTGTGAAACCTGGCTGGAGAAATAGTGGCCCGCACCGGACAGGCCCCTGAGGGAGTGACGGTCACTAGAGCAAGCCATGGCTTTGCAAACCCAGTTTATAAACGCATTGTCACCGGAGAGCCCCATACTGTGCATCAGCAGAATGAGGGAGCAAGAAGCAACTGAGGCAGAGCTCTGCCCCTAGGACGTCACAGTCAGGCCTGGGAGGCTGGATTCACCCCAGGTTCCTGGGATCAGACAGGAAGTGTGGGCTCCCTCATCGCATCACACAAAGTGCCGACTCTGTTCTGCGTCAGCTGACACTGACAACTCTGTGGGGTGGGGCGGGAGTTCTGAGCCGTCTTCCTGGAAGAGGGGCCATTTGGGAAGGAGGAGGAGCAACCGAGGCTGACAGAGAACTCGGGCCCTAATCCTGAAAAGCCTTGTGGGCCTGGCTATTAAATTTACATGGGGAGCTTTTAGGATTTCAAGCTCTGTCTCCTCTGAGCCTCCCCCCAGGGCTGTTCACTCTATCAGGAACACACTTCCTTCTACCCCCACTCCCACCCTCAAGACCCCTACCCTTCGCTCACTGATTTTTCCTTGCCCTCAGATCTCCACAGAAAGGTTTTTTTTTGTTTTTTGTTTTTTTTTTTTTTCAGGAATCCTCCACTTTTCTGGACCAAATTCAGTTTCCTCTGGTACGCATCAGAGCCTTCTGTACCTTCCCTTTGTAGACAGGAAGACTCAGACTCCAGGTTATTTACCCGCTTGTCCCCCACACACTGTAAACTCTCACATCCCAGGGCCCAGAATAGTGCCTCCACTTAGTCATTGTTCAATGAATTTATGTTAAAAGAATAAATGAGGGGTGCCTGAGTGGCTCAGTTGGTTAAGCGATCGACTTTGGCTCAGGTCACGATCTCTCGGTTTGTGAGTTCGAGCCCCGCGTTGGGCTCTGTGCTGGAAGCTCAGAGCCTGGAGCTGTTTCAGATTCTGCGTCTCCCTCTCTCTCTGCCCCTCCCCTGCTCATGTTCTGTCTCTCTCTCTGTCTCTCAATAACAAAATAAAAATGTTAAAAAAAATTAAAAAAAAAAAAGAGTAAATGGATGGGGGGCACCCGGGTGGTTCAGTTGGTTAAGCGTCCAACTCTTGATTTTGGTTCAGGCCATAATCACAAGGTTCGTGAGTTTGAGCCCTGCATCGGGCTCTGTGATGACAGTGCAGAGCCTGCTTGGGATTCAGTCTGTCTCTGCCCGCCCCCCCACCCCCCCCCCCGGCCGCCCCTTCCTGCTCCCCGTCTCAAAATAAATAAACTTACAAAAAATAAAAAGAATAAATGGATGAATGCCTTTAAAAAAAAAAATCCTGTTGAATGAATACCTTAGCTGGGGAGGGCCATGTCCCAGGGCCCCTCTGGGGGATTGGAAAAACAGGGACCTTCAAAGGTTCAGAGGGCCTGACCCCCACCCTGGGACAGGGGCCTGAGAACTGTTCTCTGTCTTTATCTACATCTTGTCTCCCTTCTGAGCTGGGGCCAGGAGGGGGAGGGGAGCTGGCCAGGGGTGCAGCCTCTCAGGAGAGGGAGGATGCAGAGGAAGCCCCAGCCTCTGCCAGGCCCTGCCTCCCTTACCCTCACCCCACAGCCTGGGAGGAGCAGGAGACCGGAGGGACCCTTCTCGCATACTCGTGGGTCTGGTTTGTGTTTAAAGGACTAATCTCCGCCTTGTGGGGGTGAGTTATCTCCTTGTGAAATCAAGTTGGAGAAACTAGAAGGGTTTACCAGTGAGACACATATTGCCTCCTTCATGGAACACCAGGAGAAGGAATGGCTAGACTCCCCCTCCCCGCCTCCGCCCCTAGCCCAGCTCCAGCTGTCTCCTTGAGTTGCAGGACGCTGGACTTGTGTGTAACTGGCGCGCTGCAGTTACAGTGGGCAAAGGTGTGGGCACTTCGGGGCAGGTGCTGGGGGCAGGTATGTGTGTGTAGCCAGGTGCCCGCCCGACCCTCCTGGCCGCATCCCTGCAGGGTGGAGCTGGGGCCTCCTGCCCCGGGAGGGGACTTTGTCAGGACCATGATGGGATCCCATCAGGAGGGCCAAGGGAGCCAGAGACGGGCAAGCTAAGGCTGGGCAGGGGGGGTGGGGTGGGGTGGTATCTCGAGGGAGCCCGAACAAAGAGGGGGATTGGGTTCAACCCCTGAGGGCAGAAAGGACCTGGAGCTCAGCTGGGAGGTTCCAGGCTGTTTAGGCCTGCCTGCTGCCCGCCCACCCTTTCATCTCTGCAGCTCCTTCCTCCCTGCCCTTCCTTGAGTGTGTGTCTGTGGGTCAGTCTGGGTGGCTTTGGGGAGGGGGAAGGAAGGGGGGGGGTCTCCGTGGGCAGCTTGGATTGGACAAACTTCCTTTGAAAATGGTCCTTTGCACAAAGGCTGGGGGTCAGACCGACAGGTGCTCCAGCAAGAACCTAAGGACCCTGAGGGGTGCATTCTTCCCAAGGGGATAACTATCTCCAGCAGGAACGGGCAAGACGGGGCGGGAAGGGACGCAAAAAGCCCTTCCCCTTTTCCCGTGCCAGCCTGCCCTGGCCCTCTCTCCCAGACAGACTTTTCCAGAGAGCTAAAAGCAAGAAACTAACCTTTAGGATTAAAGAGAAACGTTTTTTGTTCGGGTTTCTTTCTTTCTTCCTTTTTTTTCCCCCCCTCCTAAGCCTCTTTTCATATCGGTGGTGGCTTTTTCCCTGACTTGTCTGGGGGCGGGGGCAAGGAGAAAGGCCAGAGAATGTCGTCCCAGGCAGTGGGGAACCAGACCTCTTCTCAAGCCACGGATGACTACTCCTATGGCAACTGGTACATCGACGAGCCCCAGGGTGGCCAGGAGCTCCAGCCAGAGGGGTAAGTTGGAAGCCCTGGCTCTGTCCCCCAGGAGAGTGGGGTGTGGCCGAGGTCACCGGTGGGGGGATGGGGAAGCCCCTGGGCCAGGACTGCTAAGATGAACCATGTCGCTCATTTGCTGTGTGACCCTTGGCAAGTTACAGCCTCTCTGGGCTTCAGACCCTTGTTACGTGGGAATAACAGCCCTTGCCCTGATGTTGGTACTTGAGGGGGACCTGGGCTGGACTGTCACTTACAAAGCACCTGTGTGGTTTGTTAAAAATACAACCTCCTGGGCCCCATCCCTGCAAATTCAGATCCTGCCAGTCTGGGGCGGCTCCCTGGGTGACTCCAGCTGGGTTGGAGAGTGCGTGCTGGGTGAGTGGTTGAGGGAAGTTGGGCCTGCCTTCAAGGGGTTACTGGTTCCTGTGGTGACCATCTGGGGCGTGGTGTACGCAAGTGTCAGGTTCTCTGGGCAGGCGAGGGCAGGGGGAGACCTGAGGAAAGAAAGTCTTTGAGGAAACATACCACCCTGTTGCCTTTGGCTGGCTCTGAGTCTCCATGAAGATGAGGGGGTCCTTTCATTTTTGCAGGAGTGCTCAGGCGAGACCAGGGGCAGGGGGCAACCACAGCGCGGTCAAGTGCGGCCAGAGGACTTGCCAGCCCCTATCTTTGTTGAGTCTGGGCACCCCGGCAGAGGGGCCGGGGCTCCCTGGGCCCCACAGGCCGCCGAGGACTCCTCGCCTGTGTGGGCCCCAGAGCCCTGTTCTCCCCTTCCTGTTCCTGGCCCTGGCCCCAACCCCCACCCCCCCTCCTCTGTCTGAGGGCTTACAGTACTGGAAAGGTGAGGCTGGGGGGGTGGGGTGCGGAGCCAGATGTATACACATCTGCTCTCCATCAACAGTGGAAACTGGAGAAGGAGACATGCCTGTGTGCCTCCCCAGGGGCTGGGGCTGCGGCTGGGCCAGGCTTGGGTCACCCAGCAGGGACAGGGGCCCCACCCAGGCCTGGGGGAGGCTGCTGTTGTTTGGAGCACTCAGGATGCTGGCCACCTGGTCAGCAGTTCCGCGGTCAGCAAGGGGTTTCCCACCCCCTTCCCGAGCTGATCTGGACAGTCTGTGGGCTCCCCTCGTCCCTGCTGCATATTTTGGGGGCGGGAGAAGTAGCAGAACGGGGAGGGGCCCAGGAACCCATGAGGGCACAGATCCTGACTTGGGTTAAGACCTTAATCTGCAGCTGAGTCCTTGGGAGCCTCAGGGCCCCGGGGGGATTGGTTGGGGCCGGGCTCTTCAGATATGGCTCAGAATGAAGTTGGGTACATAGCAGGGCCTGCGTGATGGGGAGCACTGCCTGTCATGTGCGTGGCATCTGGGATTTGCAGCTCCCTCCTCCCGCCCCAGGGAAGAATGAGGAGGTTTGCTTGAGTCGACTTACTTGGCCAATCCAAGTCTAGTTGCTTGTCCCCCAAACCCCACCCCCGAAGGTGGAAGCTCAGGGGAATCCCAAGGAGATGAACTTGGGCTCACTTCTCCTTGAGTGAGTCAGACACCCCAGGGAGATGGTGCACAAAGCTTTGAGGAGTTCCTGATGGTAGTCCCCCTTGGCACGTCAGTGTGCCCCAACAGGCTGGGGTTGAGGCTGGTGGGCACTGGTGACAGTGGCTGGCTGGACTGTCTCCTGGTCACACTTAGCCAGGGGCCCTTATGGTAGAAAAGCTTGGGGGTGGGCAGTGAGTCTGATGGGGTGAGCTGTGTCATCTGGGGTCTTCTGTGGGCATAGGACTGCTCCAAGTAAGCCGAGCTGACCCTTTCCTACCCCCCGGAGCCCCTCTGAACAGGTCGTGTGCCCAGCCCGACATCTGCCCATGTGTTATCCCCTCCTCACCAATACTGACCTTCTCAGCCAGAGCCTGGGGACACAGATGCCTGTGGCAGCCGTCCAGGATGACACTCGCCTCCCCCGCCCCCTCACTTCAAAGGGGGAATTGGAGGCTTCCCTCCTGGCCTGCCTCCCAGCAAGAGGCCAACACCAGGCCCTTCTGCTGTGGCGGTGGGGGGAGGGTATCAGGCCCCCCCACATCAGACAGCCAGCCTTTCCCTCCCAACCCAGAGAGATGTGCTTGCCTTTCCCTCTGAGTGGGGCCCTTTGTAGGCTCAGAGCCTAACGTCTAGGAACAGCGGTCTTGCCCCTCTGCTTCAGTGTCCTCACCACTGCTGTCTGACCTGAGTGTCTGAGACCGAGCCCGGGCTTCCTTGGCTACATGTGATTCTGGTCCTCACCTCTCATCTTGGAATAAGGCCTAGAACTCAGCGGTCATTCTGGAAACTCCCCTTCCTTCTACTATCCTGTCTCCAGGCATGTACATTCTTCCTCCTACACACCTCTGAGACGCACCCTGCCATCCCCCTTCCCCAGCCACGGCTTGTGCTCAACTGCTTGAAAATGCCGATTCTCAAAGACTTTTGATGTACGGAAATGACCATTTCATACGGTTCAACTTAAAACTTCCTTTCACGCTCCTTACCTCTCCCGCCTGGTCAGATGTGGGCGTTGGAGCCAGGTGACCTCAGTTCGAATCCTTGCTCTGCTGCTTTCCTAACTGTGTGATTTGGGCAAGATACTTAGCCTCTCTGAGCTTTGGTCTCCTTGTCTGAACAAGGGGGATAATGATAGCACCCACCTCTTAGGTAATGCCTGAGTTAAGACAGGGAACAGACAGCATCTGGCACTTAGTCAAATTCTTTGTAAGTATTACTTGCTGCTGTTGTGATTCAAATTGAATCACAGAAATCTCCCCAAATCCAGAACAACCACCCTGTTCAAACACCCTCAGTGGCTCCCTAGTGCCTCTCAGGCCTGCTGCGACCTGCTTCTGGCCTGCCCTCCCCCCTGTAGACTGTAAACTGAAAGTGCCTGGCCCCGGCCACACGGTCGACTGCCTCATGTTCCTTCCTCTACACGGAGCTACTTTTCCCCTTCTTTGCCTCAGCAGGTGCTAACCATCTTTTAAACTCAAATCAAAGGGCCAAATCATAGGGCCAAACACTTGATTGCTTGACCCAGGCAATAACATTCAACCACTGTGCTGAGAAGGAGAGGTCTACCAGGGCTGGAGCAGTCAGGGAGGCTTCCTGGAGGAAGGAGGAATGAAGTGGGCCTTGAAGGATAGGAAGAATGTGGGTGAGAAAGAAGAGGGGTCCAGGTCCAGCTGGCCCACTCTGTTTCTCCCATGTTTTCCCCTGGGAGCCCCCTGTCTCCTTCAGCGCTGTAACCTCAGAGCTTGGCACGGGGCTGGCACACCATGAGGGGCGTGAAAACCCTGGAGTGACCCTGAGAAGGTGGAACTGGGCACGCTTGTGTAGGAGAGACCGGAGGGTTGAGGGGGGTGGTGGGTGGAGCCCCAGGTAGACCGCCTGGGACCCCGAACCTGGCTGCACACCCAAGGGAGTCCCTAACACGGCCCTGACCCAGCCTTCCCTCGCTCTGCAGGGAAGTGCCCTCCTGCCACCCCAGCGTGCTGTCCGGCGTCCTCCACGCCTGCCTGGCTGTGCTGTCGGTGAGTCCAACCTGAGTCCGGACTGGCTTGCAACCGACTGCCAGGCCGGGCAGGGGCTCTTGCGTTCCCTGCTGAGGCTGGTGAGGGGGGACCCCGGGAGCTCTCCCGGGGTGAGGACCCCAACCAAGATGCAGCCAAGTCCAACCTCTCAGACTTTGGCCACCTCTCTCTGGCCAGTCCCCAGTATGCCTCATGCTTGTGCCCTGGGGGAAGAGGAGGGAGGGGGCGTCCTGGGCATTGAGGCCAAGCCCTCAGACTCAGCCCCTCAGGGAAAGGTCTGGGCACCCACGTCCTGCTCTGTGCTCTCCTTTCAGATCCTTGTGCTGCTGATGCTGGCTGTGCTTGTGAGGCGCCGCCAGCTCTGGCCCCGCTGCGGGCACGGCAGGCCTGGACTGCCCAGGTTGGTGCCAAGGCCTGGGCACTCCCACTCAGGTGGCCCGGCTGACAGGAGCCACTCTGGGAGCGTGGTGGTTTGTTAGGTACCTAGACGTCAGCTCAGGTCTCGGTGACGTCCCCATCCTTTCAGCCTGGGGGCTCTCCCTACACCTACCTGGTTCTCAGTTTAGTCAGGAGCCCCAGAGGGAAGGGGGGGGGGACCCGCTTAGGCCCACCTGCTCCTGTTCCAGGCCCAGGGAGACACAAACCCAACAGGGCCCGGCTCCAGGATACATTTCCTCAGACGGCCCATGGTCTGGACAGGGGATGCCCATGAGGGTTCGTTTCTCTTGAGGATATCACCAGACCCCGATGTTTAAAGGCAGATCATGAGAGGCTGATCTCCAGTCCCTGTGGCTAGAACTTTCTTCCCCTATCTCCTTTAGTCCTGCGACCCCGGAGCCTGGGACAAGGATGGCCCTGAGGAGATGGGCCTGGGCAGGCTTATACGGGAGAGAACAAAGTGTTGGGGGAGGTGGTGATGGGAGCCCCAGTGTAGACAGCCTCATTCCCAGGCCCAGACCACACACCCAGGTGGGTCCTGCCATGATGGTTTTGGGGAGGACTAGCCTGGGGTTTCTGTCACTGGTGGGCCCAGGAAAGAGCTTGTGGGCTTGGAGGGAAGAAGGAATCAGGACGGAGCTCTCGAGGCATGAGGTGAAGCTGGATGACAGAAGCGGAAGGTCTGAGAGGCCTGCCCTGAACCCAGAGTGCCCTGGCCCTGGGACGGCTGTGCCCGCTGTCTGCCCTCTGCCCCGGGCCACACCCAGGCCGGGGCGGTGGCTATTGCACAAGGATGTTGTGACTCTCCGAGCTCTCTGAAGGTTTGCCAGCCCAGACAGACTGATTTGTGTGGAGGCAGCTGTTTCCCGGAACTTCCAGGGTGGGCGGAGGGAGCGGTGCTCTGGCTTGTTCCTACTGTGTGTATGTGTATCAGCGGGATGTCCTGGAGTCCCTTTGCCACAAGGCCCAGAACTTGGTACACAGCAGGCACCCCACAAACACGTGTGGGATGAATGGGTGATGGGGCCTCAGTTTCCATCGGGAAAGTTTCCACCTCTACCTCCCCGGTTTATGGAACGTGGCACAAGGGAATGGGGGGGTGGGGGAACAGGGCCTGAGTGACTCCCTCCTGTCCTGTCCCTGTCTCTGTGCCAGCCCTGTGGATTTCTTGGCTGGGGACAGGACCTGGATGGTGCCTGCCGCTGTCTTCATGGTCCTCCTCAGCTCCTTGTGTTTGCTGTTCCCCGCCGAGGACCCGCTGCCCTTCCTGACTTTGGCCTCACCCACTAGCCGAGGTACCCAGTGCAGCTGAGGCCCTGGGGCTAGATCGGTGGGATGCACCGGGTGGGAATTCGGAGCATGGGGCAGGGCCCTTCTATAGCGAGTAGGTAGCCCCCATCCGCGTCGTAAGCTGCTGCCGGGAAGATGCTGACCCGCTAGGCTCCCAGCTGCTCCCACAGTGCATGAAACCTGCCCTTTGTGGGTCCCAGCTGTTGGGTCACTACCACCCTGTCCGCCTCTTCTGTTCTTGTGCACACTGCACCCCCAGAACAGCGCAGGCTGAATCCCCCAGGCAGCCCAGCCCTCTGAGAACGGAGGAGAGTGGGGAGAAAGCAGGAGGGGTTCTGGAGAATTGAGAGCTGGGCTCAAGGAAGCGAGGGTACAAAGGGCAGCTGCCAGCAAGAGGGGCCACTGTCCTCAACCTGATCTCTTCAGATCAACCAGTCCTCACAATGACCCTGCAAAGGGTGGGTAGTAGCCCCATCTCACACCGGAGGACCCTGAGGAGGGTCCGGGAAGGGAAAGGGAAAGGTAATAAAGTAGCAACTTTAAGTTTATTGACAGCTGACCAGGCACCTGTGCTAAGCGCTGTACATGTGTCTTCTCATGATGTCTTTGCTAATATACTACCACCATTTCCATTTTACAGATGGAGAAAGTGAGGCTCCCAGAGGTAACTTGCCCGAGATCACAACGCCGGTACTAGTCAGAACGTGAATTTGAATGTGGGCCTCTGGCTCACTGAGCCAGCTGAGAGGCTCAGAAGGCGGAGGCAGGAGAGCGGCCTGGCCGGGGGGGCGTGGGGGGGGCTGGACCTAGGCCCCACATCTGCCTTTCCAGCACGTGTCTCCCTCTGCCCCTCTTGCCTTCCAGGGCCCTGGAAGATACTCGCCCTGCTCTATTACCCTGCCCTCTACTACCCTCTGGCCGCCTGTGCCACGGTCAGGCACGGAGCCGCACACCTGCTGGGCAGCACACTGTCCTGGGCTCACTTCGGGGTCCAGGTGTGGCAGAGGGTAGAGTGCCCCCAGGCACCCAAGGTAACCGCGGACTCACAGCAGCCTGAGGCAGAGGGGCATGGAGGGCTGCATGAACCAGCATGGCTCCTCTCCTCTTATCTATGTGCTGGGCTTCTCTGCTGCCTTCCACTGTGCACAGAACTCCACTCCTGTAAACACAGGCCCTTCCACACTGGGCCATCTGTGGGAAGAACAGGGGACGAGGCTGGGCCTGTCCTCAGCACCGTCTAGGAGGGGACAGAGAGGGGAAAGGGAGAGCCTGAAATCCCTCCATTATTGACTCCCCAGCCTTCCTTTGGTCAGGCTGGAGTGGGGGCGAGGAGTGATGGAGGAAGACAAGCCCCGAGTAGGGGGATGGTCTTGGAGGGTAAAAAGAGAATTCTAGAACCTCAGAACCTGGTTCACTGGCTGCTGGCTGGGGGTGTGACGCTGCCCCATCTAGAGCCCCAAGGGTGGAGCCAGACAACCTGAGCTTGAACCCAGCTTCTTCTCTCCCTCCTCCCTCCTTTCCTTCCACAAACATATTTGAAACATACTCCGTGCCAGGGATGTTTCCAAGCACTGGAACACAGCTGTGAACAGGACAGATGAAGTCCCTGGCATCCCAACAGTTGTCATTCCGGAAGGGAAGACACAATAAGTAAATATACAAAATGATGCCAGGTGATGCTAAGTGTTTTGAGGAAACCACATCACCATTCTGAGGCTCAGGTTCCCCCCTGTAAACGGAGTTGATAACACCAATCCTTCAGGGCAGAGATGCAGATTGGTTGCTTTCTTTGAGAGCTGGGACTTGACTGGTCTTTTTCACCACTCAGAGCCTGGCACCTACTGAGCTCCCGGTAAAAACGTATTGAACTAACAAATAAGTGAGTGAATACAGAAGGAGCCCAACCCTGGGAAGCTCTTGGTGCCGGGAGGTAGGGCATGTACTTCCCCGATGCCCAGGTCGCAATTGTACACAGACAAAATTAGGCCCTCTTTTAATTTTCAGGGGCCTGTGCCCAAAGCCCAGGAACGAAGGAACATAGAAAGCGGGTGTCCCCGGTTTCAGACCCCATTGCAAGGAGGAGGGGATTACATAGCTTCTTCTCTTGGCTCCTCCCAGGGCTGTGGGAGTCCGGGAACCCAGGGGAGGGTGAGCATCTCCACAGGGCCTCACAAGGGGAAGCGAGAGTGTTGGTGCTGAGTGGCCCAGGTAGGGGGTGGGCATGAGAGACCCAGAGGCCTCAGGCCACCCTCATGGCAGGTGGGAGTGAAATGGCAAGGGAAATTGATCCTGGCCTTCTGTTGGGGGAGGCAGGCAGGAGGTTAATGTGTCTGGGAATCTGTCTGTCTGTCTGCCTAGATCTACAAGTACTACTCCCTGCTGGCTTCCCTGCCTCTGCTTCTGGGCCTCGGATTCCTGAGCATTTGGTACCCGGTGCAGCTGGTGAGAAGCTTCAGCCACAGGACAGGAGCGGGCTCTGAGGTAAAGGGGCTTGGCTGGGCTGGGCTTCTGGTCACGCCCGACACCCTGAGCTCCTGTATGTCTGTTGGTGCCCTGTGGGCAATCGCGCTTCGTGTAGGGCATAGCACATAGCAGGTGCTCAGAAAATATTTGTTGAGTCACCAAGTGACTGGGTAGTCCCCCCTCCCAGGGCAAAGGTTAGGCCAGGCCTTCAGCTGGCACCCAGGATACCTGGGGCACCCCGCCGGACGCACAATGGGGACCCAACAAAGGGAAGTGGACCAGAAGGCAGAAGTCAGAGCTCTGCTTCTGAGACACAGAGGCTCCAGGTGGAGAAATGAGACAGGCCAGGAGCCGTGTGCCCACTAGGAGCCCTGCAGATGCCGACATGATTCAGGAAACACCCAGGGCAGAGTCGCTTCATGAATCAGTTCTAGGTTGGATATGGTTGGATAAAGGCAGATGAAGGGGTGGGCTGGAAGAACTGAGGCCGGGGTGGGGTTGTGGGGGGGGCGGTGAGGAGCCTCCTGGAGGAGGTAGGCTTCAGTAGAGGCCCTGAAGGATAGGAAGGATTTGGAGTAGGGAGAGAATAAGGAGAAGGTGTGCAGGTGTAGGAAAAGAGGAGTAAAGGGGCAGAGACGGCTTGTGTGTTTCGTTCACACACAATTTGTAGCACTGGCCAGGTCTCAGCACACGATAGATACTCAACACATATTTGTGAAGTTTTTAGATCGATGGGTGGGTACATCATAACGAGAGAGAATTCTTACAAAACAAGGCAATCTTATTAGGAAGCTTTCTAAGCACCTACCAAGTGTCAGGCCCCAGGGGAGGTACCCCAGACTCAGAGCCACTGACTTGTGTCTGACCTCCAGGAGTTCCCAGTGCCCTGGGGGGATTCAGGCAGCAACAAAGATTCACAGGGCAATGTGAGAAGCACCGGGCCCATCCCCCAGCCATGGGCTAGCTTGGAACTGGGGGGTCAAGGACTCTTCCTGGTGGGGGAGGAGAGGAAGAAAACCATCCCACAGAGGCCCTCAGGGGGAGGGGGACAGACTCAGGAAAGGTTGGGGACTCAGATGCCGAAAGGGCTTGGTTAACCCTTCAGTTGGGGAAGGTGAAGGCCAGGCTTGAGGCGGCACATGGGAGAGACAGTAGGGAGGTGGCTGCTATACGGACCGTGGGTGTGCGCGCATGTGCAGGGGATGGGGCGCGGTCAAGGGGGTGTGGCAGGCAGCTGGCCCACGGGCCTGGAGCTCTGGAGAGGGGCTGGGACTGAAGCTAGACAGGGAGCCAAGGTCCCCAAGGACAGAAGGGGAGTGAGGTGGGAGAGGCCGGGTGGGCTCAGGTTCTCTAGTGGCCGCCCTGGGTCCTCCGTGGGCCCACCCAACTCTGGGTTTGGCTCTTACGTGGTAACACTGGGCACGTCTCTACCCTGCCTAGTCCCTTTCCTTCCCCCTCCAGGGATCTTCTCTGCCTCACCTCTCCCTCCATGCATGCCCTTCCTCTTGAGAAGTCCTGGGAGAAGTAAAATTCTCTTTGGCCCTGGGTCAGGGAGGTTTAAGCCTCAAAGGACCCAGTCAAGCTTCCAGCTGACCCACGCTTCCCCTGGGTTTCAGGGTTGCCATGGCAACCTGTGACAGGCTTGCAGTCTCATGATCAGGGGCAGGGGCTAACCCCATCTTACCGTGGGCCTCTGCCACTTGGCAGGCCGTTTAAGACCTGGGATGGAGCTTAGACAAATCCCGTGACCCTTGTGATCTCCCTGGAGTCGGAGGAGAGGCCTAGGGGGATGTGACCTGGAATGGCCCCCTCCTGTGTCCTGGTCAGAGATGTGCCCGTGGGACATAGGTTCCCTTCTGCCCCAGTCTCAGCCAGCAGAGGCCTGTGGGCCAGGAGGAAAGCAGTGAGCAATGGCTAAAGCAGGAGAGAGCTGGAGACAGACCTCAAGAAGAACTGCTCACACTGAGTATTTTTAGGAGACTGATAGTCTCATATTTGTGGAGGAGAAAGGGCAACTTAAGGGGGCACGGACCTCGCCCCCCCAGGTCAGTCCTCTGCACCCTACTACAGGCAAGAAGCTTTCGTGGAGCCCACTGTGGTTCCCTGAGCCAGGGACCCAGGGATGGCTCCAGGCCATCTCCAGGTCTCATCTGCTCGTCCATTTGTCTGTCTCCACAGGGGCTGCAGAGCAGTTACTCTGAGGAATATCTGAGGACCCTCCTTTGCCGAAAGAAGCTGGAAAGTAGGTGAGGTCCTAGGCATTGCCTGTGGGCCAGTGGGCAGAGCTGGTAGGCAGGCTAGTTTGGGGGGGAGGCTGTCCCTGGGCAGCATGGTGGGGCAGAGTGAGGAATAAGCCAAACTCTGGGGCTGGGGCTCAGGGCAGGGGTTTCACCTGAGGGCACCTGGCTGCCTTGGTCTTTCCGCAGCTCCCACACCTCCAAGCACGGCTTCCTGTCCCGGGTCTGGATCTGCTACGGAAACTACATCTACACTCCACAGCGAGGTATGGAGTGGGGAGCTGAGGTCAAGAGTGGCAGGTGACCTCACCCATTCCTTGCACGAAACAGCTACAGTGGGAGGCCAGCTCCCGTCCCCCAGAACCCCCGTCAGGAGGAACAGCCCCAGCTGGGGACAAGGGGAAAGCCCCTGGCCTGGCTTTGGTGGTCTAGGGTCCTGTAAGCCCTGGCCCTTTTTCTGGGCTCTTTGGGAGGGGTGGGGGCTCCCAGGCCTGAGTGGTGCTGGGCTTCCCACATCCCTCCTTTTGGCGACTGCAGGATTCCGACTCCCTCTGAAGCTGGTGCTTTCAGCGACCTTGACGGGGACAGCCATCTACCAGGTATGTCCTGTCCCCGCAGTGCCATTTGCCTCTGGACCCCTGCTCCCAACCCCCAAGCCTGGGATGGCACAGGCCCAGCTCGGCTCCCCCAAAGCCCAAACTACAATCCTGTCTAGCTGTTTCTGGACATCTTGGGAATGCTGGCTGACCCAGAAGAGAGGGGGTGTCAACTCCTACTGGGCTCAGATAGAGTCAGAGCATGAGTTCTGGAGTCGTACAAACATGGATTTAAACCCTGACTCCATCATTTGCCTCCTGTGTGACCTTGGGCAAGTTATTCAACATCTCTGCACCCATTAGCTCAGCTGTAAAATAGAGGAAATAGAATTACTTTCCTCTTTGAGCATTTGGGAAGTTTTAGGCAGATTTGGGCAGTTAGGAAGGACTATGTGTTTAAGAAATACTCCCCTCCCCCCCAAGCACACCCCCAGAAAACCAAAAAGCCCAAATCCTGAGAGATAGGCAGGATTTTTTTCTCCATTTGACAGATGGGGGAAATTGAGGCTCAGAGAGGTGGATTGACTTGGCCAAGTTCCTATTGCTAACACCTCAGGGTAGCCAAAATGTGAACCCCGGTGAGCCTGGGCTCATCCGTGTGAGACGCGGCTTTTGCCAACATGGGAAATTGGAAATTTCATGTTCTGAGGTTTAGACAGTTGTCCGAGAGACAGATGGGCACAGCTGTGCCGCTTGGAAGCACGGCTACCGCCTGTTAGGCCAAAGTCAGATCTGCTCGCGGCGTGCGGGGTAGGGGCAGGAGGTCGCCGCTCTTGGGGCAGACAAGAATTCTGGCGGGTGCTGGCCCTGTGGATGCAGCCGTGTGCCGCGGCAGTTTCTCCCCCGAAGTCTCCCTGCTGGCTCAGAAAACGCTTCTGGGATGGCCGCCTGGTGTGAGCACGGCCAGGTCCTGGCACCTTCATTCTGGGGCTCTTCCAGGTGGCCCTGCTGCTGCTGGTGGGCGTGGTACCCACCATCCAGAAGGTGAGGGCGGGGATCACCACGGACGCCTCCTACCTACTGGCCGGCTTTGGGATCGTGCTCTCAGAGGACAGGCAGGAAGTGGTGGGGCTGGTGAAGCATCAGCTGTGGGCTCTGGAAGGTGAGGCCTCCCCGGAATCCCTGAGGGCCCGTTCGGGGGACCTGAGCCGGACACCCAAGCTCAGTCCCAGCTTGCCAGGGACATGCGGGGTGCTTGTGGGTATGTCTCTTCCTCTGTGTGGGTCTCAACTGCCTCCCCTCCAAACTGGGCTGGTTGCAGCGTCCAGTTCCAAGTCTCTGAGACCTGAAGGAGTCATCTCAAGCCCCTTGTCAGCTTGTGTGGTGTCTCCCACCCCGGCTCCAGGGTGCAGCTCTCTGGGCATGGAGATGGGCAAGGCCTTGGATGTGTGGGCTGAAGGGACAGCCCGTTGAGCCTTGCTGAGGGTAGGGAAGGAGGAAAGGAGGCAGTGACGTGGGACACTGGGCCGGTGGGGTTGGGCAGGATGATGCTTTCTCTTCCTCAATCCCTATCCTCCTGGGCCATCTCCTTTCTCCTTCCCTCCCTTGACAATGAGCCTGTAGGCCGGGGAACCATACCAGCCTCCCCTTCTGGGGTCTGATGCCTCCTTTAGCCCTTAGTCTTGTCATCCCAGGCCCTCCCAATAGCCCTGCGGAGGAGACTGAGAAGTGTCCCCCCTTGACGCATGGGAAAGGATTCACTTGGGGTCGCACAGCCAGGCAGAGTGGAGCTAAGAGAGTAATACAGTCTCCACCACCTTGAGCCAAGGCCTGGTGGTCAGGAGTCCTGGGCCTGCACCCTCTGCTGACTTGGGGGTCCTGGGCTGGTACGAGCGCCCTGGCTTCCGAGGAGGAACATGGGATGGTCGGAACTTAGGCTGCCAGCCTTGCAGGTGGAGGTGTGACTGCTCAGCAGCTGTTCCTGACTGTTAACATCATCCTCTCCCCGCAGACCAGGCATGCCGAGCACGGAAGGGGTCAGGAAGTGGGGGTGGGCAGAGATGTGTGCAGTCACCACTTCCTTCCCTGACCACCACTCCCACCGCCTTCCTGAGTGTCTCTGCTCCCATTTGAGAGGCTACCCTGGACATGTGGCCCTACAAGTTGGACAGGTGACAAGTTCTAGGTGGGCTGAAAATGACACCTCCAGGGAGGTTTTCTAAGTTGGCTGCCAGCTGGGCCACAGGCAGGAGCAGACGTGGCCCACATCGGCCCACATCCAAGGTCACAGCAGCCCTGTTAGCTCAGCCTCATCAATCCGCAGGAACAGGAAATGGAGGCTCAGAGGCAGGAGGCGACATGTCCAGGATAGTGGACTTTTTCTACTCACCACACTGGCATTTACAATCACCTGCTGCAGCTTCCAAGCCTAAATGCTTCCACTTTGGATCTTGTTGGATTCAGGGGCCAAACAGAGCAGTGTTTGCTCTCCTAGTCCGCAGATGAGGAAAACCGAGGTCCAGGAGGGTCCAGAGCTATGTCCAAAGCCACTCAGTAAGCCAGGGATGGGACTGAGATTATATCCGGGCTCAGGGGCCCTTTGGTCTGTGCTTAGCTTGAGGAGCTAATGTCTGCTGAACCCCAAGACCCTATTTTCCGGCTGCCCACTGGGCACCTGGACCATAAGCCTAGCATCGCTCACAGAGGGCCCTGCCTCTGAGTCACATGGACTAGATCAGACAGCTCAGATGGAACTCCTGCTCCTTCACTTAAAAGCTGTGTGACCCTGGGCAAGCCACTTCACTTCTCTGGACTTGACTTTCCCCACTGCAAAACAGGTGTTAAAGCTACAGAGGCAGCCTTGCCGCTGAGGCCCTCAACCCAGCGGGGGGAAGACCGATCTATCTGGGGGGAGGAAGCAGAGAGCAGGAGGATTTTGTGGGTACCAGGATTTGGAGAGACCCAGGTTTGGAACCAACTGAGGGAGAAAGGAGCGGAGGTAGATGGACAAAGATCAAAGGCCAGGCCTGGGGCCAAGGGGGCTGCCCCCTCCGCCCGCCCCCGCGTTAACCCATCCACTCACCTGCACAGGCTCACAGACAGGCGCCTCACCTGGCAGAAGGTGGTCCAGAGCGCCCCCTTGTTGGTGCTGAGCTGGCTCCTGAAGGGCAAGAGGAGCAGGACAGAGCTGCATGTGCCCAGTGCTTTCTTAGGTAGCAGTTGTTCTCAAGCCTGGCTGTGCCTGACAATCACCTGGTAACTTTTTTTAAAATCCCAAGGCTCAAGCCGCTTGCCAGACTCCAGAAACTCTGAGGGTGGGGCTCAGCCTCTATGACTGAACAAGCCCTCCTGGTGATTCCGCCGCCAGCCTAACTTCAAGAAGTTAGCAGGCCCTCAATACCTGTCAGTGGCCTGGTTGATTTCAGTCAATGGCTGATTGAAATGGATCATTAAGGCTCTATCTTTGCGCAGCCCCCAGTGCTGCGGCTCTCAAGCCGGGCTGTATTCAAAAGTCCCACACCCAGAAATTCTGATTTCATTGGCTTGGGGTGCAGCCGGGGCCACGAGGGGTTTTAACAGCTCCAGGAGGTCGTGCTGTGCTGTCAGTGCAGAGACCCACCTCTCCGACACCTGAGGCTACAGGGAACCAGTGCCTGCCTCTCCTTGTGTGTTTGCTCCTGCTCCCCAGTCTCTGGATGGAACAAAGACACAGGAACGCTTCCCTAGGGTGACTGATGCGATCAGGGGGCAGGCACGCCAGGCTGATTCTGGGTCTGCTTGGAAACAATTGCAGGTCTCGAGCCATCACTTCCCAGCAGCGCAACTGGTGGGTCAGGCCCTCTCGCTGAGCCTCAGCCCCCTGGTCAGCCCAGCACCCCTTCCGTGGGGTTGTTGTGAGGGTGCAGACTGAGGCTGGGTGTTGATGGAGGGCAGGAGGCTTGCAGCCCCCAATCCCTGCTAAGCCTGAATGCAACACGCCGCAATGGAGGCAGCAAGACAGATGTGAAGACCAGGTCTGCAGCCTCAGAGCTGGCCTCTCCCTGTCCTGGCCGCCAAGTCGCTGGGCAGGAGACCGCTGAGAATGTTGACTTGCACTGCATCTGAGAACAGGGGGTGGGGGTGGTGGCAAGGGGTCTCCACTCAAGGCGGAGCGTGGGTGGGGGGCAGGGGTGACTCCTACCTGGGCACCGCCCCGGCAGCAGTTTGGGGGCCCCGGGGAGGCCGTCCACTTTGCTCTCTGTCTCCCCCTTCAGTTTGCTACATCTCGGCCTTGGTCCTGTCGTGCTCACTCACCTTCCTCATGCTGATCCGCTCACTGGTGACACACAGGTCAGTGGCAGGCTCTGACTCCCCAGTGCAGCTGTGGGGAAGAGGTGCAGGAGCCCTGAGCCAGGAGGCCTGTGGGGAAAGCCCTGGGTCTGGAAAGAGGGGAGAGCCACTGCAGGCCCAGGTGGTCACTGTGTCCGCCTGCCCAGCTGCCCTGTGGTGGGTGGAGAAGGCGGGGCCTCGCCGTGCCCACCCTCCCGGGCTTCCTGTCTGGTGGGAGTGATACAGGGCTGGAAGACCCCAAGCTGGGGTGTGGACTTTGCCCTCTGAGAAGGGACCACCTGGGTGGGCTGGAAGGCAGCCTGGGAAAGCGGGGGGTTGGAAGAGGCAAGAGATGGGGGAGGAAGGGTGGCCAGAGGCAGGAGGAACAGTGTCAGAAACAGGGACTGGAGTGAACCTGCCACATGCCAGCGTGGCTGTGGAGGTGGCCTGGCTGGTGCTGGGGCGCTGAAGAGATTGTAATGGGCCATTGAATCCCAGACTGCCTCGCTTGCCCGCACACTGTGAGCTGTGAGCAGAGTGGGGAAGAAGGTTCTAGTTAGGAGCAGCGTGGGTGGGAAGGGGAGCAACGGCAGAGTGTGCATTTGCCAGGCCTCAGGGTTTTTACCCAGGGATCTTTTCCCACAGGGTTGGCCCTACTTAGGCCGGCGTTCAAGGCCCTTAAGCCTCTGCCTGCCTGGAACCTTGCTTCCTGCGAGTCACTCTCCGTTCCTACAATCGTTTCCTCGCCTTTCTGACTTGGCTCAGGTTGAGCCTTCCGCCTGAACTCATCTCCCTCGATCTCTGCCTTGCACTAAAACTTACACTCATTCATCCTTTAAGACTCTACTCAGATACCACCTCCTCCAGGAAGCCCTGTCTGGCTCCCACAGCCCTTGGCTTTCCTGCCTGTGGCCATAGGTTGTAAGGAGACGGGGAATTCTGCCAGAGACTGGCCCAGAGGAGGAATTTAGGGAGTGTGTGTGTTCCCTGAGATCTCTGCTTTCCTCACCCCCTTCCCCCAACCAGGGTCAACCTGCAAGCTCTGTACCGAGGGGCTGCCCTGGACCTGGGCCCCCTGCCCCGGAGTCCCCACCCCTCCCGCCAGGCCATATTCTGTTGGATGAGCTTCAGTGCCTACCAGACTGCTTTTACCTGCCTTGGTGAGCACCCCCTTGCCCCCTCCCCCGCCCCAGCTGGGGAGGGGAGAGCACTCAGCAGGTCTTGGCTGCCCCTGGGTGTCTACCCGTGCTGGGGCAAACTGGGGCGAGATCAACAAGAGGGACCCACCTTGCCTTCTCTGCCTTCAGGAGGCTCACTCAGGTTGAGGGAGAGGGGCAGGTGCAGAAGCCCTTGGGGAAAGGATACCCCTCGCATGAGGATGGCCCCTCACTGCCACCAGGTGTTTCCACAGAGGGTGAACCCAGGGCTGGAAGGTGGGAAGTTCACGGAGGCACATTCCTGCTTACATAAGGGTGGGTTATGCCACAGTGGGCTGCCTTGTGGAGATAATGAGATCCCTATCACTGGGGGTATGCAAGCAGGGTTCTGTGGTCATTGTTGGGGCTGCAAAGGGGGTCCTGCCCTGAGAGGGTTAGGTTAGGTTAATTTCTAGCATGTTTCTGATTCTCCCCACGGGCAGCGCAGTGAATAAAGCCCTCTGAAATGGGAGGGGGCTGGGGCCAGAGTGGCAAAAGCCAGGGCCTGATTTCCCTGCCTGCTGGTTCCTTCGGTCCTCACCTCCCCGGGGGAGGAGGAGAAGAATGACAAAGGAGAAGAGAAATTACTAGTGCAAAAGTTGTAATTCCTCCTCTTGGTAGACTTTATACCTCCCAAGCTCTTTTAGACACATGACCTCGTGTAAACAAGTAGCTAGTTGTTTCCATAGACGAGTTTCTGGCATCAACTGTGTGCCAGGACTCTGGCCAATAGGAATGCAACACTAATTTAAAATGCAATCTTGTCCCCAAGGGCTTGGGGACAACTGGGGGGAAATAACGTTTGCAAAGCACTTTGTGGTTTTCAAAGAGTTGCCACAGACATTATAGCATTGGATCCTCCCAGCAAGCCTGCTGAGGTAGGGGCCATGACCTCATTTGACCGAGGAAGAACCCGAAGTTCAGAGAGGTAAAGTAACGTGCTCTAGTTGGCACAGCTAAGGCAGCGGCAGAGCAGGGATCTGGAACCAGGTTTGCCCCATTCCTAAGCCCTTGGGTTCCTGGGAGTGCCAGGGTGGGCTGGGGTCCCACAGAGCCTGATGTCTGTCCCCCTGCACCTCCCTGTCCTGCAGGGCTCCTGGTGCAACAGATCATCTTCTTCTTGGGGATCATGGTCCTTGCCTTCCTGGTGTTCATGCCCGTGCTCCACGGCAGGAACCTCCTGCTCCTCCGATCCTTGGAGTCCTCATGGTGAGAGAGGCAAGGAGCTGAGGGCTCTAGGCCCACCGCCCAGAGGGCCACTAACAGTGACATCCTCCCCACCCCATCTGCAGGCCCTTCTGGCTGACCTTGGTCTTGGCCGTGGTCCTGCAGAACATGGCAGCCCACTGGATCTTCCTAGAGACTCGCCATGGACACCCAGAGCTAACCAACCGGTGAGGCAGCTCCTGGGCTTGTGGTCTCCTCAGGACCTCAGCCTCTTCTTCTTCGGGGTCTTTCCTATTGTGTCCTTCTTCCTCCGCTGCCATCTCTCCCTTCTCTCTCGGGAAGCCCAGTGGAGAGTAGGAGAGCTTGACTTTCCCAAAGAGAAAGGGAACAGTGGCCCAGCCGACTCCAGAATACCTCTCTGCTCACCTGTCACAGTGCCAAAAATACTCCATGAGGCTTTCCTGCTTTGGGGATCAGCACCGCTCTCCCCTGGACCCTCTGTGTTCCCCAAAACCATGTGTCTTCCTCTTTGCAGGTTAACAGAAACATTTCCATGTTAGATGGAAAGGCTGTGGGAGGACCTCAGCCCCAGGAGAGACTCGGAGTCAGTGGACAAGGGACCCAGAGGAGGGAGATGGGACACTGGGGTCACAGAAAGTTCCAGGACATAAGCCCCAGCTCTGCCACTGATAGCCTTAGCTAAGCCATCCAGTCTCTCTGGGCCTCAGTACCACCACCTGTCTCCCAGCGTGGTGGGGGGCAAGAGAGCAGGCCCAGCACAGGGCAGGGTGCTTAGAAGGTATACTCGATAAATGATAGGCAGTGAACAGCGGCTGTGCTTAGTACCTAGGTCTGACCCTGACCCCGAGGAAGGGGCTCGGTGGGGGAGGGCCAGCCTCAGCCTTTTCTCTCCCCCCACCCCAGGCGAGCGCTCTCCGCAGTCACGTTCTTTCTCTTCCCCATCAACGTGCTGGTGGGCGCCGTGGTGGCTGCCTGGCGAGTGCTCCTCTCTGCCCTCTACAATGCTGTCCACCTTGGCCAGATGGACTTCAGCCTGCTGCCACCTCGAGCCGCCAATCTCGACCCCGGTAGGGCCGCTGGGCAGGGGCCAGGAGCAGGGGTTGCTTAGGCTGTGCAAGCAGCGAGGGAGGCTCTACCCCGAGCTAGTCCACGAGGGACTGTGACAGGTGTGGGCGGGGGAACCCACGGGCAGCGCAGGCGCCGTGCGCTCAGGGGGCCGGGGGCGCGCCGGCAGGCTGCTCAGGACACTTCCGGTACGTGTGTTAGGGGTGGCGGTGGAGGGGGGGGCTTCCTCCCCCAGCGCTGCCGTCCTCCACCCACCGCAGGCTACCACACATACTGCAGCTTCTTGAAGATCGAGGCCAGCCAGTTGCATCCAGCCACGACAGCGTTCTGTGATCTGCTTCTGCGAACACAGCGGCCCCAGCCTCTCCGGGGCCCCCAAGATGGCCTCAGACACGGGGAGGAAGAAGAAGGTGGGCCTTCCCCCTGGGGATGGCGGGAATTGAGCCCACCTTCTCTGAGGGACGAGGCATGCCCCCGTCCCTGCCACACATAGGACGTATGTACGACGTACAATGGAGTGAACCGCAGGAAAATGCTCACTTCCTCTCTCCCTCCACTGCCTGTGGGAGGAGGGAAGTGAGCATTTTCCTGGTGCCTCTCGAGGTAATTTTTTTCCTTGATCCCACCGCACACTGTCTCCCTCTGCGCGTTCCGTAAGAGTGCACACACACACACACACACACACACACCCTTCTCACGCAGAGAATGAGAGGTCTTCCCCTTCCTTACCGCCAGGGAAGTTCGCAGTAGGGAGGTGGGTACCGAGCTGGCTGTCCCAGCCCTTCCTCCAGTCCCCTCCATAGAGCTGGCCCCTCTCTCTTCTGCCTGCCCCCTGCGGGACAACACCCTGAGCCTTTACAAACACCCCTCTGTGGCCCACACTTCTCCCAACCTCCCACCCTATGAGCGGGCCCCTGGAGACCCGGGGTCACCAGCCTCCCCAACAACGCACATGAGGCTTTCAGACTGCTCAGGTTTGGCTGGGTGTTTGCTGAGTGACTCACAGGAAGTCTCTCCCTCTCAGGGATACAGCTGCTGCAGACCAAGGACCCCATGGCCAGAGGAGCAGGGCCCAGGGCCCGCCAAGGCAGGGCCCGCTGGGGCCTGGCCTACACCCTGCTGCACAACCCGGCCCTGCAGGCCTTCCGGAAGACGGCCCTGTCGGGGGCCTAGGTCAACGGAGCCCAGCCCCGAGGGTGCGGGAAGCCACCGTGTCCTTGTTTGTGCTGGGGTCCTCCCCTCCTCCCAGCCCACTCCCTCCCCAGTGTCCCCAGCGTCCCCCCCCCCCCCCCCCCCCCAGCCAGGGCAGCCTCTCTGACAGCAAGTTCCCTGGATCAGCGACCAGCACCAGAAGCCAGGGGTCGCTGTGGTTGGATGGAGGTCTGCCCACACCAGGAGCTTCCCGAGGGCTCTGGTCTGTACCCTTCGTCTTGGGAAGCCAGCAAGGGCTCCAGAGGAAGTAATTGGTGGTGTAGGCTCTTGGTCTGGGAGCCAGTGGAACCGGGAGGCCACATCCAGGCCCCTCCCCATGCTGGCAATGCCACCAGCCTCAGCCTCACTGCGGTCTTCTCCTGCCTGGCCTTGGTGAGGTTCAGCCCAGAACAGCTTCACGTTCCAGCTCAGCCCCACCTCAGCCTTGGATCTCACCACCACGGAACCAGACACAGGGCTTCCTCTCTCCTCCAGCTTCCCCCTCTCCTCTTGGGGGGGCCTCGTGCCTTCCTGCGAGGCAGCCCAGGAGGAAGCCATGGGCTCCTACTGGGCAGCAAAGTAATGGCTCAAAGCAGGCCCCACACCGAGCTGGCCACACTTGAGAGCCTGATATTTTTGCAATTGGTATGCCTTTAGATATTATGAAAGAGGTTAGTGTGCTCCCTGTAATAAACTTGTCCCTGAGAAACAGTCCTCCGTAGGAGGAGGGTACGTGGGGGAAAACTGCCCGTACTGCCAGTAAATCATGTATGGGGCTTGGGTGGGGTCGGGGTATCCTGGTCACATGTGGGGCTGGGTACTCCGTGCGGGGCAGAGGAGAACCCATAGCCATATCCTTTTGGGTGGTAGAGGGACTGGGGACCCTATGATGCCACCTCTGAACTATGTGGACATTGGCTTTGGAGGTAGGACTTCTTCTGGGTCCTTGAGAATGGGCAGGACTTAGGGAAGAGAGATTTCAGGAAGACGGAAGCAATATGAATAAAGAAGCGGAAGAGGGGGGATGGGGCACAGGGTGGAGCTGTCCTAATAGGAGTAGACCCTGTGTGCAGCTGGGAAGGGCAGCTGAGGTGGGGGGGGGGGGGGGCGGAGGTGGGGGGGGTCCCTTCCCTTGCTGGGGACTGGTGGAGGTGGGGGATGGATGACTGAGGGTGTAGGGTCCACTGTGGGCTTGGTGAGGGTGGGGGAAAGGTGGCCACTCCACAGATCCGGGTCAGCGGGGCCTTGAGAGATGTCTGCACAACCTCTCTCCTCGCCCACATTCCCACACTCCACTACGGCCTCAAATACACTTGAAGCTAGGGGTGGGGCCAGGGAGCTCAAACCCGCCTTTGAGGCTGCCCCAGAGGGGCGGGGGAGGGTGGGTAAGAGGGCGGGCTCTGATCCCACTGTAGCCCATTGAAAAATGTCTTTCTGACCCAGTGTTGGTGACCAACAGCGTCACAGGGATGAGAAGGCAGACTGGGTCTCTTCCCTTAACAAGGAAACAGTCACAATAGAGTGTGATCAGACTGGCACACTGGACACCCAGGGCTGTGTGAGCCAGAGGAAGGGACCCCATCCTTGTGGGGGCCAGGGGGTGGGGCACCCAGGAAGGCTTCCTTGAGCCAACTTAGCCAAGTGAGGAAGAGGGGAAGGGTGTCCAGACTAAAGGAACAGCATATGTAAAGATGTAGAAGATAACACATCACAGACTATTACGGGAACAATTAATTAGCAGGTCCAAGAGAGTCACGTGGAGGGAGGGTGACATCAGAGAGTCAGGCAGAGGGACAATGAATGGCTGGCTGGGGAATTTGGGCATCACTCTGAGGGTACAGGGAGCCACAGATGACTTTGAAGCAGGAGAGTGACTGTTTCATTCAGAGCACAGCTGTTCCCCAGCTGCCCCTGACTCAGGTCTTAGGCCCAGGTCCCATTTCCAAAAGCCAAGCTTGCTCAGCTGTGAATGGGAGCCAGAGACATCAGGGATCCAAGATGAGTTAGGATATCAAGCCTTCAATAATCAGAGTCCATTGGACCCTTAAGCATCCTACTCGTCCTTTGTTTTCTGAGGAAACTGAAGCCCAGAGATGGGCAGTGATTTACCCAAAGTGGCACAGCACGGGGGACTTGGCTCCACCCTGCTGCTTCCCACCAGATGTGCAGACATCCCTGACATGTGCTGCTGGTGACATCAGCTCAGCAGGAGCTGCAAGCTGCTGAGGGGGGCAGGGAGGTGCTGCGTGTGGACCAGGAGGAGGGGGAAGGGAAGCTGGCCAGACTCCTCGGCCTCCCTGCCTCCACTTTGCTGGGCTCAACAGTCCTGAGTGTAGAACCTGGGAGGCCGCAGAGCCTCTCCCACAGGGTCGTGTCCCTATGTGTAGCCCCCTTCGTTCTGGAAACGGGTGGGGAGGGAGACACATCGCTGACTCGGCACGGATGTGGGGATTAGTCTCCAGGTTCTGATTCCATCTACATGCTCCCCACTCTAAGAGACCCTCAGGCTGCTGCCAGGCCCTCGCCACCCCCCAGGTCAGTCGCCGATCCACCTGCTGTGTGGGGAAGACGCCCAGGGCCGACTTCTCCTCCAGGAACACCATTTCCTCTTCCTGGAAAGCACCCTTAGTCTCCTGGGCTCCCCCCTCAAAGATGCTCTCTTGTTCTCACTCTCTGGGTGTTTTTTCCTCTCCCCCCTTCTCACCCCTACCCTGCGTCCCATCTCCCCCTTTCTCTTTCTTCCCCATCTTGCCTTGTCTGTCCCCATTTCCTCTCCATTCCTTAACATCCCTTCCAGGAATCGGACTGGGAAGGGGGGGGCCACAATCCGGGTGCTTCCGTTCCCTGCCCTCCCCCGCAATGCCTCCTTAGGCCACTGCTGGCATGAAGCACTGTGCAGGGCCATGGGCCCAAGGGAAGCCTCTGGGATGCTCATCATGCCCACACCCCCATTTGTCCTGTGGGCTCATTTGAGGACAGGGATCATCTGCCCTTCAGCTCAGCTTGAGGCCCGGCACTGAGCCCACCGGCCCAACCCCTTGTGCTACCTGCTACACAGTCTGTGCGGGCCTCACAGGCCCCGTCACGCGTAGACAAGCAGGCTGGTTGTCCTGACCCTCCGACTCCCTATCCTGTCCCCAACCGGGATGGGGGCAGCAGGGGAGGACCCTAGATTCAGACAAAATGCCAGGCAGACGCAAGGGAGCATCAGAAATGCTGTTTATTTCTCGGCCGCCCCCTGGGATGGCTAGCCTCTTTGGAGGGGCAGGCTACAGATGCATACTTGGAGAGAAAGGCAGGATAGGTGTCCGGGGTGGAGGGGCACAGGGTGGGAGGAGATGAAGGCCATCCCGGATCCTCCGATCCTGTCTGAGATCAGGGCACAGACTCCCGAGCCCCCAGATCATCAGGGAATGCCAGGAGGCAGAGGGAACTCAAACGGGTCACCAAGAGCCCAAAGCTATGCCAGCCACCGCCCGAGACCCTATTCCCTGTCTGCTTCAGGTCACTTCCCTGCCAAGCCCCCGGCCCCAACCCTGTGCCCCCAGCCTTTGCCAGCTGGTCGGACCCAGTGCCTGCAATTCCATTGGTAGGGCTTCCCCCGGGGGGTTAGGACATCGCCCTGTTAGCGAGCTGCCCTGATGGGGGAGCACGGGCCATGTGGTTAGCAGCAATCAGCACCGCACACGGTGAGTATGGGATCAAATTCTGGTCTAGTCACTAGCTTTGAGCAAGTTTAGAAGTCGGGGGTGGTGAGGGTTCCAGAGGAGGTGAGAAGGGAGGTAGGAAGATGTGAAGTCCCCCACACCGGCCTTGGGAGTTGCCACCCTCAGACCCAGGTGTTGCTTATTATAAGGGACATCCACAGAGTCAGGGGAGGGAGGGGGGGTGGGGACCGGGGAAGGCTAGAAGGAAGTGAGGAAGAGAAGGAGGAGGCTCTGGCCTAGTAGGAACAGGCCGGGGGGCTGCTTCCCAGGGGCCCCTCCTCCCACTGCTGCAGCCTCAGGGCCCCCCGCGCGGCTGAGGTAGATGATGACGACGTTGTCCTCTGGCCCTGAGGGCTGTACCTCGTTGTCAACCGTGTAGCAGCCCTTACCCTCAGCCGCTTTGCCGTGGAACCTGCGCCCCAGCGCATCCTCCCCACCCTCGCCCGGTGTGGCCAGTGCCACGTTTACTGAGCTCTCCGCACTGCCTAGCTCGTTGGTGGCCAGGCAGCTGTAGGTGCCCTCCTCCGGCTTGCCGAAGTCTGGGATGAGCAGGCTGCCGTTGGCAAAGGCCTGGAAGCGAGGCCGGCCGCCAGCGGCCGGGGCCCCGGGCAGGGCATGCCCGTCGACACCCACGTTGGGGCTGGTGATCTCCACGGTGCCACCGGGCGTCTGGATGTGCCAGTGGAGCTGGGGGGCCGGTTGCCCCTCCACGTCGCAGTGGAGGGCCAGCACGAAGCCCGGCCGCAGCTCGGCACCATCCTGGCTGGGCTGGTAGGTAAGCTGCACCGAGGGCGCCGAGCAAGGCAGCGGCAGCAGGCGGTTCAGCGGCGTGCCCTTGAGCACGTGGGGCGAAGTGCAGGTGATGTTGTCTTGCTCCGGGATGGACACGGCCGTGGTCAGGGCCCACGTCTTGAACCACACGATGCCGCAGGTGCAGTCGAAGGGGTTATCGTTGATCTGCAGGTGGGACAGAGCGGTGAGGGGCGCGAAGGTGCCTTCGGCCAGCGCGTGCAGGCGGTTGTGGTTGAGCTGCAGCGAGCGCAGGGCACGAAGGCTGCGGAAGGCGTCCCGGGGGATGAAGGTCAGCTCGTTGCTGTCCATCTTGAGCAGCTGGAGGGCACTGAGGTTGTGCAGGTCGCTCCAGGCAAAGTCGGAGATGAGGTTGTGGCTGAGGTCCAGGCTCCTGAGTTGGCCCAGAGGGGCGAGGGCACCGGCGGCCACCACACGGATCTCGTTGTGCGCCAGCCACAGCGACTGCAGCAGGGGCACCTCCCGGAAGGCGCCCTCTGGCAAGCTTGGCAGCCGGTTGGCCGACAGGCTCAGCGTGGTCACGTTGGCAGGGAAGCCGGGTGGCACGGCCTCCAGGTCGCGGTAGGCGCAGTCGGCAATCTGGAAGCCGTACTTCTCGCCGCAGTCGCAGGGCTCAGGACAGGCCTGCGCTAGGCCCAGGAGGACCGCCCAGCAGAGCAAACGCAGCTCCTGCATCCTACCTCCTGCAGAGAGGGACACGCCACCAAGGTGACCCCAAGGGCCCGTGCAAGGCACTCGTCCCTCTCGGGACCCCAGCCAGACAGAGCTCTTCCCCCTCACAAGGCCCTGCCCCCACAGAATCCGGCTAAGACCCAACACCACCTAGCCCCCCTGCCCATTCTACAGAAGGGGAAACTGAGGCCCAAAGAAGGGCCAGGACTTGCCCGAGGTCACGCAGCCAGAAGGGGCGAAGACGGGACGGAAGAGGACCCCAGCTCCTCCTCCAAGCAGAGAGCTCTCCCTGCCTCGGCCAGCTCCGAGCTGATTTTATGACTTGAAATCCGTTTTCAGCCGCCCCCTCCCCCAGCGCTCCACGGAACCTCCCTCCTGCCCTCCCACATCCTGGCCACAGTCCCTCCCACCGGAGCCCCCCATAGGTATACTTTGCCCCGGCCCAGACAAGGCCCCTTGTGCAGTGCACACCGCCCCCATCCACCCCATCCGCCCCCCTCCCGCTCCTACAGGCTATGACCACAGCAGACACCAAACCCTTTCTACAGAATCACACCCGTGGCCTGTTCCTTTCAGACTACGCCAGGCAGCTGCCTAAATAAACCCCCGCCAGGACCTCTCAGCTGGCCTGGGGGAGGCCAGTGGTTCAACCCAAATGCTGCCGGGATTTCCGGGGATGCGGTTGCTAGAGGGGCAGACGCCCCCTGGACACATCCAAATAAGGGATTGTCCCAAGCACCCCGAACCAACGGGAAAGTGCCAGGCAGTCGAGCCTCTGTGCCCGGCAGGCCTCCCCCTTTCCCGCTGGCTTACCTTCAAACTACTCTTTCTTAGCCAAGCGGATCCACTTCTAAGATGGGACCAAAGACCAACAAAGGACAGAGTTGGCCCAGGGCAGGCTGCGGGGCCACCGGGCGTGCAGGGAGGATGCGGAGGCTGGAGGAAGGGGCACCCTGGTTCCTGCCCCACCTTCGAACCGCTCGCCCGTGCCCGCCCTTCCCCAGACAGGGTGCCTGGGGCCTCGCTGAGAGCAGGCTGCAGGAAGGGAGCCCAGACAGCCCGGACACTCCCTCCTTCTAGCAAAACAACTGCTTCTCTGCAGCAACAAGGACCCGTGTTTCATAAGTGACACCAGAAACTCGAGGGGGAAGAGATGCCAAATTTTTTTTTCTTTTTTTCCCTCTCTCTCACTCACTTTTAGCAGCTTCAACTTCCTTAAAGACACAGCACTAGCTGGACAGCACCCAATAAAAGATGGGGCTAGGAGGATTTTTATGGAGCGAAGAGTGAGAATTGAGTCTCCCGGAAGGTGGGAAACTTCTAACCTCGCTTCAAACAAGAGGAAAGATGCGGGGGGGGGGGGGGGGTCTTCTCCAAGCTGGGGCCGTATGAGTGATTGTGTGTGCACATGCGTGCGACATTTCTAGGCGTGGATGAGTGTGTATGTGTGTTTGTGTGGATGTGGGTGTGGGACTGTGTGTCAATGTGTGTGTTTGGGAATGTTTGAGCGTGTGTTCGTGTAGGTGTGAGACTGCATCGTTTTGTGTCGTCTCTGTGTTTGTCTGGTGTATACAAGCGAGTGTGTGTATTTGGGAGGGTGTGTGTGTGTGTGTGTGTAGAAGTGTGTGTCTTTGTGTCCATGTGTCTGTGTGGGTGATGCTGTGTTTCAATGAAAAGCAGAGAAGGCCCAAGTGTATGAAAACCCCACCAGACTCCAACACCCCAGCGAGAAGCCAAAATGTTAGTCCTGGTTTTGTGAGAAAACACATCTTCCTCGTCTGTGTCAGGCCTGCCTGCTGGCTCTGAGGCTAGGCTGCTCTAAGCACATGTGGTCCAGGGAGGTCCCCAGGCGCCAAGGCGCCAGACCTGGCTCCCCACTTGGCCGGGAGGGGAGAGATCAGGGAGGCGGGCAGAGGTATGACAAGGCTCCGAACCCCGTAGCAGAGAGTCTTGGACACGAATCAGTTGGACTTCAGTTTCCCTGACTGGGATTCTGAGAGACCCAGGTTCACACAGATAGTTCCATCACCCAGGACTGCCCACCCGGCAGGCAGAGGTGAGGCTAAGGGTCTCGCTCCTTCCGGAATATTCTCTGTGTCCTCCCACACTGCTTGAAATCCCACCACTGGAGCTGTCTGTCTGTGGAGGCTGCACTGCTCTCTGGGCCCCGCTCTCCCAGCACTAACTGTGTGGGAAGGACATATGCCTCCAGGGTGAGGGTATATCTGAGCTTTTCCCCCCAAACAGGAGGGCCCGGAGGAGTCAGAATGGGGAAGAGAAAGAGGCCCCAAACAAGAGAGCCAGAAGAGCAACCAAAAGATGAGAGAACCCCCTCGAAAACACTTTGTGCACTGGATACTTTTGCCCTCCACAGCACAAGCCTACTCATATCCCCTCAGCCCTCTGCCCCAGCCTTCCTTTTCCTCC
Organism: Acinonyx jubatus; assembly: GCF_027475565.1. Classification (NCBI taxonomy): domain Eukaryota; kingdom Metazoa; phylum Chordata; class Mammalia; order Carnivora; family Felidae; genus Acinonyx; species Acinonyx jubatus. The sequence continues at coordinate 31,322,310 of NC_069386.1, forward strand.
GGTCCATATACCTGGCTGAATTCTGCTCAGCACTCTCCTGACCCTCCTGGCAGGGCCAAGGACAAACAGGTATCCTCTTTGGATGAAAGCATCCCCGGGGAGCCCTCCATCCCAGCTCACCGCCTCGCCATCCCCCTGTCAGCAAGCGGGGCTGCAAGTACCGCGTGCCCCCTGCAAAGCCCCTCAGTCTGATACTGAGAATATTCTCGCAGTCCGAGTTCCGACCCACTGCAGGCGAAGCCTTGTCTGGCGTCGTCGTTGCTGTGTTGGGGAATTGGGAGGAAAGTCCTGAATTCGGTAGGCCCACTGGAGGCTGGAAGCACATACATCGGGAGTTCAGGTAACCAGAGGGGAGACTCAGCGACCTCAGTGCCAGTCACAGAGGGTTTCCTGGGGGAGGGGGCGTCGCTGTGCTGCTGTACCCGCCTACACCGCCTCACCCACGCCAGGGGGCTGCCTCTGAGGCGCTCTCAGGAGCCCACACTCTCCCCCCGGCTCCCCGTTCCAAAGCACACAGGCCCAGAGTGCGAAGATTCCCCCCCCCCCCCCCCCAGCCCTCAGACCCTCCTGCTGTGGCTGGAACCTGGCATTTCAGGCTTCCATTAAACATCACCTCATCAGAGCAGCTCTTCGGAGACCACCGAAGCTAAAACAGGCTCCCCCCTTAATTGTCCTCATAGACCTCCCTGGCCTTTCTTCGGAGTTCTTACCGTCATCTTTCTCGATGACGCTTGTTTTCCCTGGAGTTGTCTTCATCTAGGTGTGGGGAAGGGGGGCTTGTTGTTTTGGGTTTTTTAGTGCTTCTCACTAATTCAATTCCCCACTCTCCCCCAGCTGGGTGAATCTCCTTTCAACGTAAATAAACCCATAATGTACTCTATCCATTTTATCTTGGAGAAATCTCTCCCTGAGCCTTCTGACCTGCTCCAATTCGTTTTTTTTAAGTTTATTTATTTATTTTGAGAGAGAGAGAGAGAGAGAGAGAGTGCAAGAGCAAGTGGGGGAGGGGCAAGGAGAAGGGGAGAGAGACAGAATCCCAAGCAGGCTCTGGCGCTCTCAGCACACAGCCTGACACCGGTCTCGAACCCATAAACCGTGAGATCATGACTTGAGCCGAAACCAAGAGTCGGACACTTAACCAACTGAGCCACTTCCAGTTCGGTTTATTTGGACCCTGGCTGTGCTACAGTCACACAGAGATGGCCCACCTCCCTTGCTCAGGGGTCCATTGCTCAGCTCTCTGGGCTTGGGCCTCTTGCTTTCTGGATCCCACATCTTCCCCTTCTCAGTTTACACTCTCACTTTGGCGGAACCCACCCTCCAGTACCTTCTGGAAAAGGTTTGTAGGAGAGGTGTTGTGGGACCTGCCTGTCTGAAGACTCTTTGTCACTCTGAGTGATAGTCTAGCTGGGTAGAGAACTCCAGATGGAGATCTCTTCCCCAGAACTTTACAGGGGCCCTCCCTTGAAAGCCGTTGCTCTGTTGTTGCTTATAGGGCTGGTGTGGGGGGCTCCACCACTGTGTTGGCATCAATTGTGTGTGTGCCGCCTGGGATTTGTCTTTCTGGAAGCTTGGAGTTGATGATTCGCTATGCTGCGCCTTGCTGAGGGCCTGCCCTTCCAAATCAGAAATTCATGTTCTTCAGCCCTGGAAAAGTTTTTGATTTACCCCTTTATGATTTCCTGACCTCCATTTTCTCTGTTCTCTCCTTCTGAAACCCTAATCAACCAGATGTTGTGCTTCGTGGAGGAACCCCTAACGTCCTCATCTTTCCCCTCCTTTGTCTCACTTCTGTATCTTCCCGTCGCTGTCTCTAGGAAGTCTCGTCTATGTTACCATTCTGCCCTTCTAATGGAGTGTTTGATTTGTAAGCTTTACATTTCAAAGATTCCTTTTAATTTGCTGACTGTTCTCTTTAATATATGTCGTACCCAGTTCTTGTTTCATGGATACTGTAGGTTATTTCTGTGAAGATGATGATACCTATCTCTCTTTTCTGTTTAGGCTTCCTTCTGTCTGCACTGCCTGTCTCCTTGTTTGCTAGCTTGTTTGGACTCTGTCTTTCCTATTTGCGGTTTCCTCAGGTAATTCACTTGGCAGAAATGTATTCCTATGTGTTTAATGTGAGATCCCTCCACTAGAGAGGAAGTGCACTGAAGGCAGACATCTCATCTCCCCAGTTGCTGTTAATTTCTGGCACAGAAAAGATGTTCAATAAATATTCCTTGACTCGATGAATGGGCCAACTGGGTGGTCATCAAATGCCAGAGATGAAAATAACATAGAGGCCACCTCCTCTACCTCCTCATTTTACAGATAGGCACTCAGGGTCCAGACAGGGACAGGGACGTGCCCAAGGTTACACGTCCCCAAAGGGGCCTTTGGATAGGACATCTGAGGAACATTTCACACAACGTGGGAGAGCCTCACTCTTGTCAGGTGGTTGAGTACGTTACTAGCCTTCCTGAAGGAGGGGAGCCCTTGCACCCCCGTTGCCCACCCTCGAAGACCTTGATGACAGCTGAACACTAGTTGGCCCTCAGAACCTCACTGTGGAGGAGCCATCGGGGGCTGAGGGCAGAAAAAGTAACAGGGACTCGCCTATCTGGGCAGAACTGACTCTACCTGCATTGGTCACTGACGACTCTTGCCCACTGTCCAGAACCCACCCCTGCCTGAGGGTGCAGCCGTGCCCCGTTTCCTCCAGGAAGGATGAGAAGACAGGGCTACCATGGCCAAGTGGGCCCCAATCCAAACCATCTGAGCCTCCAAGGTACTTGACCACCCCTGTATACCTGCGGGAGGGTCGCACACAGCCCCCAGCTATTCACATACCTCCAAGGATGGGGGCTTATTACCTCCTAGGCAGCCCCCTTTAATCTCTTCGTAGCTATCATAGGCTGAAAATTCCTCCCCAACAGCCCATCCCACAAGAGATAATGGGATCAGGCGGGAGGCGAGCCTGAGGTTGGCCCTCCTACCTCCTCGTAGCCCAGGAGCTCCCTGTCGGCAGCCTGGGCCACCATCTTCCCAGTCCTGGCCTCCTCTGAGCTGGGCTCAGTCCCCAGGACTGGAGAGCCCTTCTCAGGTCCTCAAACCCCTCCACCATCCCTTGATCCTCAAGAGCCCCACCGCAGTGGAAGGAAGAATTGCGGAGTGGGGAGGGGGCGAAGAGGGGCCAGGTTTGGGAGCCCTTCCTGCCTACCCCAGCCTTGGCTCCTGTGGGCCTCAGTAGTTCATCATAGAATGACCAACTGTTCCAGTTTGCCGAGGACCGAGGGGGTGTTCCAAGATGCCAGACTTTTGGTGCTAAAATCCTGACAGTCCCAGGCATGCTGGTCACCGGGGCAGGGGACGTGCCCGCTTCTTCCCACAGAGGTTTTCCTTCCTGCTCCCTGTTCTGCACCCCCTGCCCTTGGCAGAGGCCAGAATTTCTCTTCCCTTTCCTCCGCACCCCCTTCCACGGAGCTGCTACCCCTCCCCAGCTGTGGCTGCTCAGCTTGTGACTCCTGCACCCCAAAGGGGCCTCACTCCTGCTGACCAGGGGGCTGCTGGCGCGGCCACGTCAGCTTTTCCTGGAAGGCCAAAAAAGATCCCAGAGAGAGAGAGAGAAAGAAAATAGAGTGAAAGGGACAGAGCGCGGCAGAGAAAGGACTGGGAAGGAACTGAGACAGACACGGGAGTGAGAGAAAGCAGGTGCTCACTGACAGCCAGGGCTGGATCCGAGGTAGAGACAGGATTCAAGATCCAGAAAGAGCGACGGAGAAAGAGGGTCCGATGGGCCCTGAAGCGGGCTCCATGAGGGAGGAGACAGTGGGGGGTCTCAGTCCCACCCTGCCTTCCCTCCACGGCTCATCGGGATCATTGGGAGGAAGCTCAGCAGCTCATGGGGGGACTGGTTGAAGTTTCCTGGGGGTTTCCTGGGAGGGAGAGGCCAGCCTGGGCCCTTGAGAAGGTGCCGTTACAGAAGGAACGTTGTGCAGGGGCGACTGAGATCCGCCCACACCATCAGATTATGGGATTTGAGACAGTCCCTCCCTTTCCTGGGTCTCAGTTCCTCTGTCTTGCGTGGGAGATGGAGGAAAGGGCTTAGGGTCCCTCAGCCCTGCCGTTCTAATGAACGTCTGCATTTACGTCTACGTGAGGAGTCTGCACGTATGTGTGTGTTCATGCGCAGTCAGTTCTGCTGTGTGCGTGTGAGCCTTGCTGGGTCTGCGTATGTGATGGTGGGTGCGTGCACACGTGTGGACCCATGTGGCCGTGTGTTCATAAGCTCACTGCGTGCCCCTGAGGCTGTGCGTGCGGCGGCAGGGCGGGCCCCATCTTTTCCCCCCCAAATCAGCTGCAGCCAAGAGTCCCAGCCTGGGCAGAGGTGGCCTGGCCCCGGGCTGATCTACAGCGGGTGCCTCCCTCCCATGCCTCCCCCGCCCGCTCTCCACCTTCCTCTCCATACACCCTTCCCATAACTCAGACGTGAGGGTCTCAATCCCTCCCACCTTGGAAACCAGGATGTGCCTCTGACTCTACCTCTGGCCTCATCTCCAGCCGAGCTCGGCTCACCGAATCCGGTCCACACTTCAGCTGCTCCCACCTCGGGGCCACCCCTGTTGCTCTTTTCTCAAACTGGAGTCTGTCCCCCTTGGATTTGCGGGGCCCGCTCCCTCTTGTCTTTGGACACTTTGTTCAAATGCCTGCTCCCTAGAAGGGCCTTCCCAGCCCAGCCTATGTAAAAAGGATTTGTGGGGCGCCTGGGGTGGCTCAGTCCGTTAAGCGTCCAACTTCGGCTCAGGTCATGATCTCACAGTTCGTGGGTTCGAGCCCGGCGTCCGGCTCTGTGCTGACAGCTCAGAGCCTGGAGCCTGCTTCGGATTCTGTGTCTCCCTCTCTCTCTGCGCCTCCCCTGTTCACGCTCTGTCTCTGTCCCAAGAATAAGTAAACATTAAAACAAATTTTTTTTAATAAAAATAAAAATAAATAAAAATGAAAAGGCTTTGCCCCTCTCGGTGTCCACACACAGTTTAGTTGTCCCTCTTCCCAAGACCCACCCCTGCCATCTGTGAGTGTATGTCTCATCCATTTCATCCATCTTTCCAATCCAAACGTGAGCTCCATACGGGTGGGCACTTGGCTCTGAGCAGGTGCTCAGTAAATCCTTGTTGAACGAATGGATGAAAAAGTGGCCTCTGGGTTTCCACCGGGAAGCCTCTGCCCCCGGCCCTCCTAGCTGCCCAGGGACTCACCAGCCCCTCCCTTCTACGTGGCTATGCCCTCCCTCTCAGTGGCCCCTCACCAGCCAGGATTTCTGATTCCTCCCTGGCACCAACCTTGCTGCCCTCTCCTGAACTTCCCCTTAGTCTGCAGGGCCATTTTTAGCAGCAGCACTAACCGGGGCATATTTCATGGGACTTATTTTTGTTCTTCCCCCAGGCCGATCCCACAGTTTCCAGGAATCCAGGCCCTGGCCACAACCCAGGGCGTGTAGCAGATTCCAGTTTTCCACCCCAGCCCCTCCCAAAGGCGAGAGGTAGGAGTGAGGGTGTTTGAATTAAGGTTCTTTCTAGACTGGGACCAGAGTTACAGGGTCAGGATCCCAGTCCCCGTGTTAGCTGTGGGGCATGGGCCAAGGGCCCATGTTAGCTGGAAAGACCAGGACTAGATGTGGTGCAGGTGTAGCGGGTGGGGGCGAGGGTAGTGTAACCCGTCAGTGAAGCAGGGTCTGAGGTGTGAATGGGAGGGTGACAATCACCCCTGTGGCCATGGCGTGGAAATGAGGCAGTGGGCAGAGGGCTAGAGAGGGATGCGGAGAGACGAAAGGAGAAGCAGGGAGGCGGGGTGGAGAGAGAGAGGAGCAAGCAGAGACCGACACATGAAGAGAATGGGGATCGGAGAGGCCGGGGACAGCCAGGAGCAGGGCTGAGCATTTCGCTGATGGCAGAGTCATGTGGTCCCTGCTTTTCATCCACAGGTCAGGCTGTGGCGCGGTTTCCACGCAACCCCGCTGCATGCCACCAACCGGAAAGGACCAGCCCGCAGGTCCCCGAGCTTCTCTCAGTCCTGAGGGGCTTGTTCAGCCATGGCTGCTGACCACGGGGAAGGCAGGCGACAGGCCGTGCGGACCTCAGCCCGAGGCCCCCTCTCGGGGGACACAAGAAGAGGAGACGGGCGGCCAGTCTGCCTGGGGAGGTGACTTCAGCTGCAGAGGCCTCTGGGAGAGCAGTCCGGGCCGGACAGAAAGCTGCACAGCCCGTGAGGGTTCCAGAAGTTCCTAGAAGGGAGGTGAGAGAGAGGTGGGGTCAGGAAGACTTGAGAGAAGGGTTGGAAACTTGACTAATTTTCAAAACAAAGTAAAGAATGCAAACGTTAACACAGGAAATCAAATTCCCCCTCTGTCCCTCCCCCCCCCCCCCCCGCCCCCTGTGCCGTCCACTCCCCAGGGGCAACAGTTTGGGATGGTTTCTGTTTTTAGTACCGCTGCGGTTACACACATCAGACCTGCCCAGAACATTTGCAGAGCCTGGGGTAAAGGACATTTGGAGGCACACATCCCATACGTCCAAATATTTAAAAGTTATAAATCCTACAAACTGTGTAATATGTTTCATTCTCTATCTTGACAAATGTGCTTCATAACCACTTGAAGGCCAAGTTCAAATTTAGAGTTCTTGGACTCCTCAGAGGCCCCTGCCAGAAACAGACAGGCAGCCCCCAGTCCCCAGCCCCCCACCCACAGCTGTCCTATTTCTCTCCCCACCCCACCCCACCCCATTCTGTCCCACACTGTGCGGGGGGCCTGTGCGTAAGTAGGGAGACACCCCAAGCTCTGTCCACATCCCCAACCTCCCTCAAACTGACTCAGACCGAGGGGAGCACACATCTTGGTACAGTCCTCCCTCGGGAAGAGTGGTCAGGGTAAAACGTTTTCAGAGGCCCTGGAAGCAGGCTCAGGCCATTTCATTTAGGCAGAGAATTCCATGGTCCCAGAGCCTCAAAGCTTGCTCCAGAGTAAGGATATAGGCTCTAAGTAGAAAGGTCCCCTTGGAAAGGCATGGTCAGGGTAGGATTGCCAGATGAAATACAGGACACCCGTTAAATTTGAATTTCAGAGAAAGAACCATACATTTTAGTATATCTCAACTATTACATGGGATATATTCATGCTAAAAACAAACAAATAAACAAAATAAACAATAACAACAAACCCTTATTCATTGTTTATCTGAAATTCTACTAAATCTGGCAACTCTAGGCCAAAGGGAAGGTCAGAGCAGAGCCCTCTAAACTCGGGGCTCCGAGGGGCGCCTGGGTGGCTCGGTCGGTTAAGCATCCGACTTTGGCTCAGGTCATGATCTCACGGTCCGTGAGTTCGAGCCCCGCGTCGGGCTCTGTGCTGACAGCTCAGAGCCTGGAGCCCGTTTCAGATTCTGTGTCACCCTCTCTCTCTGCCCCTCCCCTGTTCATGCTCTGACTCTCTCTGTCTCAAAAATTAAAAAAAAGTTACAAAAAAAAAATTTTAACTCGGGGCTCCGGGAAGGGACCCCCCCCCCTCACCTGGAGTAAAGTGATTTGACCTGAATAAGTCTCAATTATATGCATAGACTACCATGTCTTAGTGGAAACTTTAGACAGTATCTACTCACCCCCTGCTATGGGTTGAATTGCATTCCCTTCAAAAAAATATGCTGAAGTCCTAAAGCCCACTACCTCAGAATGTGACCTTATTCGGAAAAAGGGTCTTTAGAGAGGAATTAGTTTCTGTTAAGTCACCCAGATTTTGGTACTTTGCTATGGCACACCCAGGAAACTAATACACCCTTCTACAAAATAAGATTTTAGCTCACTTAACGTGTTTCTATTCTTCCCTCCCTTCCTCCTTCTGGTTTTTGGTAGTTAAAACGTTCTCGGTTCTTCTGTTGGTTACATTTGTGCTTTAAATGCCCCTTACTTACTGATCCCTAGAGTGGAGATGCTATCTAATGACTTCCCACTCACTGTATAACATGAGACATGTACCGTTCCCATTTTTCCTCTCCCCCAACTCTTCTACCTCTCAGCCTGTCTGTAAATCTTGCCTTTATATCTTAAAAGATGATAATGTTGGGGCACCGGGGTGGCTCAGTCAGTTAAGCGTCCGACTTGGGCTCAGGTCATGATCTCACAGCTCGTGAGTTCCAGCCCCGCGTCGGGCTCTCTGCTGTCAGCACAGAGTCCGCTTCACATCCTCTCTCTCCCTCTCTCTCTGCCCTTCCCTTGCTCTCTCTCTCCCTCTCTCTCTCTCTTTCTCAGAAATAAACCAGCATTAACAAAATTCTTCAGAAGATGATAATGTTTAAGTACTGTTTTGAAGTCATGGTTATGACAGTTGCGTTTTGTCCATATATAGATTTTAAAAGTAAAAAAAAAAGGCAATAAACCAATATTACATTCTCCTGCCTGTATGAGTATGGAGCCAAGGCGTATGTACCTAAGAATTACATTTCCTGTTTTTCTGATCCAATGTCACAATGCCCAGGCTACTTGGAAGGGTGACTAAGAACACGTCAAGGTCAAATGTATTCAATTTTCTCATGCTCCATCGAAGCCTTGCTCAAAGGCATGTCATGTTTCTTTTGCAGGCATGGCTTTTTGTACAGCTTTGTATTTTCTTGGAGTTTCTAATTGCTTTCTTTATTATTGTTGTCAAAAGAATAATATTCCTTCACCAAATACTAAAAACGACCCAGCTTTGTACACATCTTCTTATACTGACATTGTCTGGTGTTTATAGCCCCTACTTTCCTTAATTGCTTGCTGTGTTGATGTATGAGCATCTTCTGTTTATTTGTGCTTTTCGAGCAGCTGAAAGCCTTTGGAAATCCCAAAGACTTCTCAGTTGCAGGACCCAGAACGAGGCTGGGCTTGCTAGGGCATCTCATCAAAGAGCCCATTTGAAGCATCATGCTCCTTCCTCCCTAGCACACGATCATAATATTCCTACTATCAGTGCTGGGGAACTTCTGCTCCAAGGAGGCCCATTGCTTTAGAGAAGTTTTGAGGGTCCCCTTCCTGACAGAACTCCAACCAACATTTGTCTTTTCTGGTCCCCCCTCTGGCCGTTCCTGGCTCAGTGACTGCCCTCAGGGAGCACCTAATCAGGACCACATTCTGTTGGTTTCTTTGTCTTCCTCCTTTATAAGGCTCCCACATAAGATGACCCCAGTTGCCCTTGGTGGAGAACGAGAGTTCTCCTTCACTGACTGGTCTCCCTGTTCTTCCCATCATGTACTGGGCCTTTTATCTCATCTCTCTCCCAAGGAGGAAGGCTGGGCAGCGGGTAGGAAGGGGGTAGAGGGGAGCAGCTTGATTGACCAGCTTCAGGGGTACAGAAGCTATTAGGCTGGGTGAGGGGACCCCAAATGCCAGGGTGAGGACACTTTTCTCAAAGGTATCAGCAGCCACACACGAAGCCCTATTTCTTCCAGGTGATGTTTTTTAGGAAAGTATCCCCCAGTGTTTTGGCTGAGAGGGGATTAGGGGAAAAAAATTAATTATCCCTATTTTTAGCCTCTTTTTCTTTCTTACTAGAGGCAGAAATTACCCAAAATATTATCTGCCATTCTTTAAATATCTGTGCCAGGCCCTTTATACACTCCCATCTCCTTCCAACCACATAAAAGGTAGATATTTTTATCACCCATTCTGGAGGATGGAACACTGAGGCTCAGGTTAAGGAATCTGTCAGTGTCCCCTTGGTTAGGAGACAAGGGGACTGGAGTTCAAACCTATGTCTGATTGTCAAGCCTTAGTTCTTCCATTCCATTGAGGGGCCTCACAGGCTGCATAGGATGTGGCGTCAGCAGAAAAAAGGCAGGACAGAAGACATAAAGGTGGAGTCTGACCAAAATCCCAAGCCCTGCAGAGGGCCAGTAAGAGCTAGGATGTAGGAAGCGAGCAGGGCCAGACTGCCCACTGGCTTTTCTCCTGTGGGCACTGGGGAGCCAGTGCAGATGCGAGGAGGAGTGGGGTAGACAGCTGTGAGAGGTATGAGGAAGTGACCAGATGGGCCACAAATTGGGTCTAGGGTGAGCAGAGGGGGCTTTCCCAGCTGGCGGAAAGTAGTCACTGCTCCATGGTCACGTCCACCAACGGGCAACGCTTGCAGTGTAGCAACACTCCTTCATTCATTCGGCTCTCTTGGGCTCCGGTCACAAGCAGGCAGCGAGCCAGGTTCTGGGGACAGAGCAGGGGACAAGATTGACAGCAGACAATCATGGAGCTCACATGGATGCCACCCTCTGAGAATGAACTTTTGAGCAAGCGTCTCCCCTCCCCTCTTCCATTCCTCCTTTCCTCTTGAGAACTTTCAGGGCTCTGGTGTGAGCTTCCGGAGGAGGGGAGAGTCTGGGTGATCCCCCTACCCCTACACTAGCTCAGCCAAAAACAGATTCTTTACCCAGAATATGCTCAGTGTCACACATTCCCAGGACCCTCGCCACACCTGTTCCACTCTCCGGTTTCACCGGAGGAATTTTCTTTCTTTCTGTTTTCTTTTTGTCTCAGTTCCATTTGAGACAGTTGTGAATGTCCATCAAGATAGCTGCTGTGAAATTTGTAAATAACAAAATATCACCAAGCATCTGCTAGAATGGCCGAAAAAGGGGAAAAAAATTGGACTCCAATTATCAAATGCTATCTAGGATGTAGAGTAACTCATGCATTGCTGGTGGGGGAATGCAAAATGGCACCGCAACCTTGGGAAACAATTTGGGAGTTTCTCATGATGTGAAACATACATTTATCATAAAGCATATCATATTCCACGCCCAGGTAGTTACTCAAGAAAAATAAAAACATACGTTCATACAAATCCCTACATGCACATAATCGCCGAAAGCTGAACACAGCAAGAATGTCCATCGGTTAGTGAATGGATTAAAAATAACAACAATGGAAGGGGCGCTTGGGTGGCTCAGTCGGTTTACATCTGACTTCGGCTCAGGTCATGATCTCCAAGTTTATGAGTTCGAACCCCGTGTTGGGCTCTGTGCTGACAGCTGAGAGCCTGGAGCCTATGTCTCCCTCTCTCTCTCTGTCCCTCCCCGGCTTGCACTCTCTCTCTCTCTCTCTCTCTCTCAAAAATAAATAAAACACTTTTTAAAAACTAAAAAAAAAACAACAGTGGGACTTCCATCCCATTAACTATACTCCTTAGTAATAAAAAGAGTAGATCTATTGATACAACATGGACAGCTCTCAGAAGCGTTATGCTGAGTGACAAACACAGGATGAACAACTTTAAAAATTTTTTTTAGTGTTTATTTATTTTTGAGACAGAGACAGAGACAGAGCGTGAGCAAGGGAGGGGCAGAGAGACGGGGAGACACAGAATCTGAAATAGGCTCCAGGCTCTGAGCTGTCAGCACAGACTCCGACTCGGGGCTCGAACCCACGAACCGTGGGATCATGACCTGAGCGGAAGTCAGACGCTCAACTGACTGAGCCACCCAGGCGCCCCCAGGATGAACAACTTTTAGAAAGACAATCCAAGACACAGCCACACCAGGCCAGACCACAAAAATCCACAATACAATATATAATAAATAATTATACACATATGTGCTATTACTTTAATAAAAATATACCATACAAATATGAAAATAGGTGTTTATCTGAAGTTACATTTATTCTGTATTGTTTACTTTGTTACATAAATGCTATTATTGAAACAAAACAACAATTAACACTGGCAATTAATACTATTTAATAGTAGAACTAATGAATATATGTATGAGAGAAATATATTATTTTTATATACTCTTTAGATCCCCCAATACTGTAACTTATTTAAATTTTTTAAATTCTATTGGATATTTCCTTTTGCTTTTTTTTTTTTTTTTAGAGAGAGAAAGAGCACAAGTGGGGGAGAGGGGCAGAGGGAGACAGAGAGAGAGAATCCACCCAGGTGCCCAGATTTTTACATTTTGTAGACAATAATGTATATTCTTTTTTTTAACTTTTAAATGTTTATTTATTTTTGAGAAAGAGAGAGAATGCAAGTGGGGGAGGGGTAGAGAGAGAGAGGGAGACAGAAAATCCGAAGCAGGCAGAGAAGACTGTTAACGCAAAGCCCAACATGGTGCTCGAACCCACGAACTGTGAGATCGTGACCTGAGCCAAAGTTGGATGCTAAACCGACTGAGCCACTCAGGGAACCCCTTATAATGTATATTCTTTTTTTTTTTATTTAAAAAAATTTTTTTTAACGTTTTATTTATTTTTGAGACGGAGAGAGACAGAGCATGAACGGGGCAGGGGCAGAGAGAGAGGGAGACACAGAATCAGAAGCAGGCTCCAGGCTCTGAGCCATCAGGCCAGAGCCCGACGCGGGGCTCGAACTCACGGACCGCGAGATCGTGACCTGAGCTGAAGTCGTACGCTTAACCGACTGAGCCACCCAGGCGCCCCTATTCTTTTTTTTTTAATGTTTATTTATTTTTGAGAGAGAGGGAGACAGATTGTGAGTGGGGGAGGGGCAGAGAGCGAGGGAGACACAGAATCTGAAGCAGGCTCCGGGCTCCGAGCCGTCAGCACAGAGCCCCACACGGGACTCGAACCCATAAACTGCAAGATCATGACCTGAGCCAAAGTCGGACGCTTAACCGACTGAGCCGCCCAGGTGCCCTGAATTCTTAAGATACACACATGTAAGGCTTGTAAAGAGGAAAATGTAAACATAGTATTATCAACTGAACAGAGATTATCTATATTTAATAAAAATGGCGATGACGTGTTTCCTTCTGTCCTATGCTGCAGGTGGATATTTTTACTCTTTTGGCTTCCTTGTTTGATAATACTTCTCTGAATTGCCTGCAGCTTTTAGAATATCCTTTTCTTTCATGTCGTGGTAAATGCAGACAGAGACAAATGTAAAATTAACTCTGCTTTTCTCAAGCCCTCATTTCACATGCTGCTAGAGTCAGTTCAATGCGATGACGTCATGCTAAATATCCTCTCAAGCAAAGTGTTTGAGTGTGGAATACTTAAGATTTTACTTAGGTAATCGCAGCTTTTTAGACCTGTAGGAATTAATTTCCACCTCTCCAGAAAGGCCCATTCTCTTGTGCTGCCAGGCTTGGTAGACCCACTGTGTGTCAATCGGGTCCTCTGCATTCATAAATCCTTCGTAGAAGCTATCGTGTCTAACATGGCCCTCATTTTATTTTATTTTTTTTACATTTATTTATTTTTGAGAGACAGAGAGACAGAGCACAAGTGGGGAGGGGCAGAGGGAGAAGGAGACAGAATCTGAAGCAGGCTCCAGGCTCTGAGCTGTCAGCACAGAGCCCGACACAGGGCCCGAACTCACAAACCGTGAGATCATGACCTGAGCTGAAGTCAGACGCCCAATCGACTGAGCCACCCAGGCGCCCCTAACCTGGCCCTCATTTTAAATTTCTTCAAATTTAAATGTCTTCACAGGCTAACCTTCTTTTCTCTGGAAAAAAATCATTTTAAAACACAGAGGTAATCTAGACTTGTGAAACTGAAGTGACTTTCAGAACAGTTATAGTTTTTTGTTGTTGTTGTTAATGTTTATTTATTTTTGAGAGAGACAGAGGACTAGTGGGGGAGGGGCAGAGAGAGGGAGAAGCAGAATCCGAATCTGAAGCAGGTTCCAGGCTCCGAACCGTCAGCACAGAGCTCGATGCGGGGCTGGAACCCACAATCAGTAAGATTATGACCTGAGCCGAAGCCAGACGCTCAACCGGCTGAGCCACCCAGGCGCCCCGATAAGTTACAGTTTTACTAAAGAAACTCAGAAAGTCCTGTTAAGTTGGCTGTCCTTTACTGGTGATAATTTTTTGCGTTCTGAAGCAGTCTTATTTCCAAGAAATGAGTCATTTTTTTCCCCACTGGGTGGTGTTTTGTCACACCTAAACCAAAATGGAATTAGTCAGGTGCACTTGGTTCATCGTTTCCATGGCCTCTCCAAAGGTCATCAAACAGCTTTGGAGAAACAGCATGTAAATTTCCATTTAACATCAGCCCCCTTCTCCATTCTCATCTGCAATGTATTTCCAAATTAGAGAAGTTTCCACACTTTGAAAATACCATGTTATAGCAGGCCAACATTTTCACGTCTTTTCTACAAGACATCTTGTAGGCATATGTCTAAGGAGGCTATCTCCTTCCGCTTCTATAAATAAAAAATCTCATTAAGTGCTTCTGCAAGCTTTGAGAAAACTGACAAGTGACCAAAAATTTTGTTATGAAAGTCTCAATATCACAGGTAAGCAAATCACACCTCTTTGTATTGTTATGGAAAAGGTAAGCAGGACATTCAGCTGGTAAGATTCGTAAAAAAGAAATTTTGGTGAGAAGTTCATAGACTGAATAGAATATTCCAAATTTTTCTGTTGCCCCGTTTGCCAAAAATGCAGACAGATGAGCAAAGTCTCATTTACATTTGGAAAAGATATCAACAATCTTTGATTTCATAGATTCTGTGATTTCCTTAAGATCTTCTTAAAAGTCAGGAAAACAATTTGAAGCTCCTTTTTTCAAATCAAAATACCCAAGCCTAGGGAGACATGTTTTTATTGCCATGTTCCACACATTGCCTGAAATACTATGGCGTGTATGCTTGCTGGAGTAGCTCACAGAATCAGTTCTGCGCTCTGAAATGCTGGCACATCGGTTAGCAAAACTGCCCCTTCTGTTTCCCTACAGGATATTTTAGTTGCAACCTCTGAATCAGGAAACATTACTTAGTTTCATAAAGCAATCGAGGACACAACGCGGTAATGAGTTTGTGTGATGTACCTGGGCGAATTCAGTAGCTGCCATGGTTTGAGCATTAGCATCTTTGAGGGAGATTTAAAAAAAATTTTTTTTTTGATGGGGCACCTGGGTGGCTCAATTGGTTAAGCATCCGACTTTGGCTCAGGTCATGATCTCACAGTCAGTAAGTTCGAGCCCCGTGTCGAGCTCTGTGCTGATAGCTCAGAGCCTGGAGCCTGCTATCGGATTCTGTGTCTCCCTCTCTCTCTGCCCCTCCCCTGCTCGTGCTCTGTTTCTCTCTGTCTCAAAAATAAATAAAACATTAAAAAAATTTTTTTAAAAATCTTGATTGATTTAGAAATACCTGTCTCATCTGGATTTGTGAGAGATTCGGCCTCCCTATGAGGTGACCAGATCCCTCCCCGCTCAGCCTGGCTGTGGCACCCAGCCCAGGAGTCTCCCCCTGGTACAAAGATGGCAGAAGAACGTCTCTCGGAACAAAACAAGAGTGTGTCACCACCCCTTACTAGCTCTGGTTTTCAGGGTGACTTTTCTAGACCAGTGCACAGCTCTGCAACTGTGTAGCTGAAAGGCAGGAGCTGATGCTGTAATCATCATGACTGTTTCGTGGCCTTCTAGTGACTGAGC
The DNA here is from genome assembly GCF_027475565.1 of Acinonyx jubatus. Lineage (NCBI taxonomy): Eukaryota > Metazoa > Chordata > Mammalia > Carnivora > Felidae > Acinonyx > Acinonyx jubatus. The sequence continues at coordinate 31,337,715 of NC_069386.1, forward strand.
GGTGTGGGGGAGGGGGCAAGTGTTAGGCAACCAGGAGCAAGGGGAGGATTGCACTAACGTAGTAGCCTCACTTCTCTGTGTTGGGGAGGGGTGAGGAGAGCGAGCAGATGCAGCTCCTGGGATGCCGCCTAATTCGTGGAAGAGGGAGCACGCTGGGTGCACAGATCAGACAGACCGTTGTCATCGGTTATCTGTGGGCAGGACCCGCTCCATTCAGCCCCCCTCCCCGGGAACAAGCAGGTGCTGTGTCACATTGGGGTGGACCAGGCAGAGGTCAGCTGGTTGGAAAGGATTCCTGGGGAAGACTGAGAGCTAGGCCATCAGACTACGGGTGAGCCACAAAGGAGGCCAGGAGGGAGGAGGTAAGGTAAGATTTGGCTGAGCACCAGAGAGCACATGGCAGGTGGAGGGGAATGTCTCTTACTGTTGGGTAGTTACATTGTTTCTGAGCTTGTGGCTCAGAGAAGGAATAATCAGCTAAAAATGGGCTTATGTGATTTTTTCAAGAAAAGGGAAGAAGGAGGGGCCCCTGGGTGGCTGAGTTGGTTAAGCGTCCGACATCAGCGCGGGTCATGATCTCGCGTTCCTTGAGTTTGAGCCCCGCATCAGGCTCTGTGCTGACAGCTCAGTGCTGGCTCCTGCCTCAGATTCTGTGTCTCCCTCTCTATCTACCCCTCCTCCACTCACACTCTGTCTCTCAAAAATGAATAAATGTTTAAAACAAATTTTTTTAAACAAAAGGGTGGGAGAGAAATCCATCAAAATAAAAATCAGACCACAAAAATGCTTAAAGATGGACTTCTCCATGGGGAAAATCAGGGCTGTTCAGGGACTGGGGACATTCATGTGTGCCCAAATTGCTTTTGACGAGTCTATTTTTGCCACAGTGGGATGCTGGTTCTGTTGGACAATGTCGTTTTTCCATGCCTCTCAGAGTTATAGACACCAGGAAGCTGGCAGAGATGTGGGATTTGTCAGAGGACAGATATAGGATCCGGAAATAATCCAGAGCCGGTCAAATGTGATGAAAAGCTATACAAGGCTGACAAAGCCACCAGGGGATGGGGATGGGCCCTAAAAGCAGCTTCAGGGGAAGGGTGAACAGATTTTAGTCGACCTGGCTTTATCGAGAGCAACTGAGCGGAACAGATCAACTTCCTGCCTCAGTCATGCTGGGGGCGAGGCTGCTGCTGAGACTCGTGTATACATCCAGTTGCAAGAAGCTGGAGAAGGTAAACCCAGGCACGGCAAGGCGAGGGTTGTCAGGGAACTCAAGTAACTGGCAAAATGTGTTCTATTTCCAAACAGTTGTTATAGCTTTGTACAAGACCACCACAGTTAACAGTGTGAACTCCATTATTGTCACCCAGTCACTGAGTCCTGCAAGAGCAAGGACTTCTGGAGATCAGGTTCTAAATGATGTACCTCTTTGAGAAAAGTAACTTAAAGCTTCCTGCTCTGCGGCTCACATACTCCCAAGGCAGGATGATGTGTTTCCAGAATCTCTTGTAGCTGGAGCTATAAATGGGGAGCACCTTGCTTCTAGGGCAAAGAGGGGCAAAGCACCAGGGCCCCCAGCTTCCTTCTCCGTCTCCTGAGTTAAGCAACTGTCCATTCATTCATTCATTCATTCAGGAAACACATAGTACCTATTATGCTTCAAGCGCAGCCTTCAAGTTCTAGGAAAGAGGTAAGGCACTCCTTCCCTTAAAGGAGGCTACCCTCCTGGTTTCTGAGGTTATCTAAGTTCTCAGTCCCCAAAATAAGGATTATATCTTGTCAAACAAATGCAAATCCAGCCTTAGACAGGGAGAGACTTTCATTAGAAAGAAACACTATTGCGATAGGGAGAAAGAACGCTCCCATCTCAGAAATGTGCAAGTGTCTTAAAATCAAACAGAAAATGTTTTTTCTTTTATAGGGTAGCGGGAGACGAACAAAGATGAGCAGAATCTTCGGAGGGGACACTGAAGGAGCAAGGGGAAATGCCAGTGAGGTCTGACCAAAAACGTGTCTCACTGTGATCAGCCAGTTTCCATGAGAGGCTGAAGAAGAGGGGCGCATTCCCTGTATTTTGAGCTTGCTCAGGCTGGGAAGAAAGCAGAGTTCAGGGCCTGTAGGAAAGAGGGAAGCCTGCCTGAACTGTTCTTGAGGCAAAGCAGGGAGTAAGCAACGGGCAATTGTGGGCACTTGGTCAATCTCTAGAAACCGATGCTTTTGATGAGTGTCAGACGGGTGAACATGAGGCCACCGCTGGGGCCGCATCCCTCAGCTATTTCCCGGTAACCAACCACGCCCACGCCCACACACAGACGAACCACAGGGCTCCTATCCTGTGGTGATTCTGATTGCTTTACTCTATATTTTATATTTTTTTCCAGGCCATGAAGAGTAGCTTCCCTTCTGGTGGGTAAAAGCCAACCTAATTACACCCACAGCACACCCTATGGCCAAAGAAAAATGAAGAGACAGGTTCAGATACATCCCTTTGTTACCTAAACAGAAAAGCCAGAAGAATGAAAACAGAATTTGTAACTTCCAGACCTTGAGAGAGAGAAATACAGTAAGTAAAACTTGACTTACCTACAAAAGGCAAGAGAGGGGAGGAGAAAAAGAAACCAAAAAGCGAGAGGAAACTCAAAATAAGGTGTTAGAAAGAGATCCAAACATATCCTTCAGTACAATAAATTGTGAATACATGGTTACCAATGAAAAGAAAGGCATTCAGACTGGCCAGTTATATGTGATTTGCAAGTGTTTACTTATCTATTGAGCCATGACAACTCACTCCAAAGTGTCATGGTTAAAGACATAAATGAGGGGTGCCCGGGTGGCTCAGTCAGTTAAGTGTCCAACTTTGGCTCAGGTCACCATCTCATAGTTCGTGATTTCGAGCCCTGTGTTGGGCTCTCGGCTGTCAGCACAGAGTCTGCTCCGGATCTTCGGTCTCCCTCTCTCTCTGCCCCTCCCCTGCTCTCTCTCTTTCTCTCTCTCTCTCAGAAATCAATAAACATTAAAAAAATGAAAACAAAAATGATTTCTCCTATTTCATGATCTTGTGGGTTGGCGATCGGAGCAGTTCTTCTGCTGGTTTCCCCTGGAATCACTCGCGTGGCTGCTGTCAGCTGATGGCTTGACTGGGGCTGGAGAGTCCAGAATGTCTTCAATACATGTATGGCAGCTGGTATTGGCTGTTGGCTGGGGCTCCTCTGTTCTTTTCCATGTGGTGGCTCGTCCTGCAGGAGGTTAGACGGGGCTTCCTCACGGCATGGTAATCAGGGGTTCCAAGAGGGTGAAACAGGGAGCTACAGGCTTCCAAAGACCTAATCTCCAAGGTCACATGTTCCTTCTGCCACATTCTATTGGTTAAAGCAGTCACAATAATCCATGCAGCGCGCTATTGGTGAAGGAATCGATGGAAGAGAATAGAGGACCCTGAGATAGATACGAGTGTGCCCAACTAGTTTTCAACAAAGGTGCAACGGCAGTTCCATAGAGGGAAAATAGCCTTTTCAGCAAAAGGTGTTGGACCAATTGGACATCCATAGGCAATGCTCTCTCCACCTAAACCTCATGCTTCCACAAACATTAACTCAAAATGGACCATAGATGTACATGTGAAACCTATAACTATAAAACTTCTAGAAAAAAATAGGAGAAAATCTTCAGAATCTAGGGCTAGGCAACGAGTTCTTTGACTTGATGCCAAAAGCATGATCCATATAAGGAAAAGTTGAAAACTGGATTTCATCAAAACTAAAACCTTCTGCTCTGTGAAAGACCTGGTGAGAGATGAAAAGACAAGCGAAAGAGAGGGAGAAAATACTCGAGCACGTGAGTGCGGGAGGGGCAGAGGGAGAGGGAGGGAGAGGATTCCAAGCAAGCTCCACACTCAGCACAGAGTCCCACACGGGGATCGATCCCATGACCCTGAGCCACCCAGGAGCCCCAAGAACAGCTTTTTATTAAAAAACAAACAAGGGGTGTCTGGGTGGCTCAGTCGGTTAAGGGTCCGACTTCAGCCAGGGTCATGGTCTCACGGTTTGTGGGTGCAAACCTCGCGTCAGGCTCTGTGCTGACAGCTCAGAGCTTGCTCCAAGCCTGGAGCTTGCAGTCTGCTTCAGATTCCGTCTCTCTCTGTCTCTCTCTCTCTGACCTGTCCCTGCTCATGCTCTGTGTGTGTGTGTCTCTCTCTCTCAAAAATAAATAAACATTAAAAAATTTTAAAACAAACAAACCATTCAAAGAAAAGAAAAGAGAAGGAAGCTATAGTGAGAGGAAAGACATTCTAAATACAAAGGACTCATATTCCAGAAAACATAAAGAATGCCTATGAATCAATAAGGAAAGGATTCTTATTCCAAATAAATGAATGATTAAAAGACACTATGTAAGAGGTGATCCAGATGGACAGTAAACAACGGTGTTCAATTTGTTAATCACCAGCAAAATGTCAATTATAGCCACAGTGCAAATACTGTTCCACACCCAACAGAATGCCTACAACCCAAAGCAGACAATGCTGAGTGTTGATGAGGACTCTCACTGCTGGCACGAGGGTCAGTTGGTACATATTGCAAAACTGTTAGGCAGTATCTGCCAAAGCTAACCATATGTATACTGTACTGCCTTGTTATTCCATTCCCCCCAAAATGTATAAATTCTACAAAAGACAAACACAGAAATGTTTACAACAGCATTATTTCTAATAGCCCCAAACTAGAAATGGCATAAATGTCTAAAAACAGTAGGAGTACATAAGATTGGTATATTCACACAATGGAACATTATACAATAAATGAGAATGAACAACATGTGGGACAACACAGAGCAATATGTTATATGCAATAACAGGGGTGCAATGTGCTATATGCAATAACAAGGATGCAATGTGCTGTGTACAATAACACAGATGCAATATGCTATATGCAATAACAAAGATGCAATGTGCTATATGCAATAACAAGGATGGAATGTACTATGTACAATAACAAGGACGCAATGTGTTCTATGCAATAACATGGATGCAATATGCTACATGCAATAAAAAGGTTGCAATATGCTCTATGCAATAACAAGGATGCAATGTGCTACATGCAATAACAAGGACGCAATGTGCTATATGCAATAACAAGGATGCAATGTGTTCTATGCAATAACATGGATGCAATAGGCTACATGCAATAACAAGGTTGCAATATGCTCTATGCAATAACAAGGATGCAGTGTGCTATGTACAATAACAGATGCAGGGTGCTCTATGCAATAACATGGATGCAATATGCTACATGCAATATCAAGGATGCAATGTGCTACATGCAATAACACGGATGCAATGTGCTATATGCAATAACAAGGATACAATGTGTTCTATGCTATAACAAGGATGCAATGAGCTATATTCTATAACAAGGATGCAATGTGCTATGTACAATAGCAAGGATGCAATGTGCTCTATGCAATAACAAGGATGCAATGTGCTCTATGCAAAACAAGAATGCAATGTGCTATATGCTATGAAAAGGTGCAATATGCTATATGCAAAACAAGGATGTAATGTGCTATATGCAATAAAACAGATGAGTCTCACAAACAGAATGTAAGAACAGGCAAAACTAATCCATGATGTTAGAAGGCAAGAGAGTGGAGGCAGGAGAGTGAGGGAAGGGAACACGAATGATGATGGTACTCATCATTTTTTTGGTGCTCTGAGTGCTGGTTGTACATGTTTTCTCTTTGTGAAAATACTTTTCCATATGTATGTTATACTTCAATAAAAATAGACCTGAAGGGGTACCTGGGCAGCTCAGTCGGTTAAGCGTCTGATTTTGGCTCAGGTCATGATCTCGTAGTTTGTGAGTCTGACCCTGTGGTGGGCTCTCTGCTGTCAGCACAAAGCCTGCTTTGGATCCTCTGTCCCCCTCTCTGCCTCTCCCCTGCTTGCACATGCTCTCTCTCTCTTTCAAAAATGAATAAGCATTAAAAAAATTTTTTAATATATATACAGTGCAAAACGAGCAAAATGACAAGGAAAAATAGACAAATCCACAATCATGGAAGGAGATTTGAAACACTTTCCTCAGAAATTATTAGAGAGAGCAGAACAAAAAATTGAAGATATAAACAATAAAATTAGCAAACTTGACCTACTGAACATATAATCAAGAACCCAATTCAGGAGCAAACATTCTTTTCAAACATACATAAACATTCACAAAAATTAACTACATGCTATTCCCCAGAGCAAGATTTAATAACCAATAACCAATAACATCCAGTCCATATTCTCTGACAATACAACTGAATTAGTTTCAAAAACAAAAGTGGCAGGGGAAAAAAAGCACATACATTTGGAAATTTAAAAGCATGTGTCTAAATAATTCATGAATCAAAGAACAAATCTCATGAAATAAAATATTTAAAACTAAATGACAATGCAAACACTACGTATCAAAACTTGGGGCATGCTGCTAAAATGGCACTTAAGGGGACATTAATAGCTATAAAGGCATACATTAAAATGAATAAAGTTTAAAAATTAATGAATTAAGGACTGAACTCAAAAAGTAAACATGGGGAGTTGTATCGGTCTGAGTCAGAGGGAGCCCGTGCCATCAGTCCCTGCAGTGCTACTCAGAGAGAAAATTATTATGTTGGTACCGGCAGGATTCTGGGTAACCTCACAAAAGAGTTATATGTGTTCCACTGTGGCGTGAAAGCAGCCAAAGACCTTTGTGTGAGTTTCTAGGGGGAGCTGAGTCATGCCCACACACCTCCCAGACTTCACCCTAAGCAAGCATCACCATTGGGCTGGCCCTGGGCCACAGGTTAGCTCTCCATACGGTCAGTATGGGGTAAATCACTTAATTTTTACAGTCAGCACCGTGCTCCAGGAGCACCCAACAGGAATAGCACCTGTCAGCCTTGCACGGAGACTGTGCCTCGTCCCCTGTCTGTCTTGTCCCCGGTGACATCAGTTCTTGCAATATCCCAGGACCACATTGGGCCAGATGAAGGGGAGTAGAGTCCTAGGCCCCTGGTGGGGTGCGGATGGCGGAGATAACACCCTTCACATTCACTTGGGGAGGCTAAACTGAACCAGATGGAAGCTGCCTAGACTGGGGCGGTGTTAATGACACCGCTTCTATTTCCATACAGATACGTGCATATTTATAAATGCGGGCAAAATTGGTCTGAAAAGATACATGCTACCCTGGTAAGAGTGATTACCACTGGGGAGAGCTCTGGGATTGCAGGTTGGTGGTCAAGGAAGTTTCCGTTAATCAGTATTTGATTATCTTAGGATAAGAATATGCTACTCGTGCAATTCAGTAAAACTTCTGAAGAAAGAGACTGAGAGGAATATAAAATGTTAACTCTGGTTTTCATTGGATGGGGTTTATCTAAGTAACAGATTATTTTTTCTACACCCTTTTGTGTTTTTTATTTTTCTATACCAATACCACCAATAGAACTTCCTGTGGTGATAAAAATATTCTGTACCTCTGATGCTCAATATATAGTAGCCACTAGCCATGTGTGGCTACTGAGCACCTGAAATGTGGCTAGCGTGATTGAGGAACTACATTTTCAATCTTATCCCATTTCGGTTAATTAAAATTTAAATTTAAATAACCACACTGGCTAGTGGCTACTGTATTGGACAGTACACTTCTTTTTTTTAAGTTTATTTATTTATTTTGAGAGAGAGAGAGAGAGAGAGAGAGAGAAAGAGAGAAAGAGAGAGAGTGCAAGCAAGGCAGGGGCCGAAAAAGAACCCCAAGCGGGCTCCACGCTGTCAGTGCGGAGCCCTATGTGGGGCTTGTGTGAGATTGTGACCTGAGCTGAAAACAAGAGTCGGACGCTTAAACGACTGAGCCACCCAGGAGCCCTTGGACGGTACAGTTCTATACTGAGTACATATTACTTGGTTGCTTTATTTCCTGGGGTTATTTTTCCATTAAAAATTTCTTTTAATGTTTCTCTATCTTTGAGAGAGACAGAGACAGAGTGTGAGCGAGGGAGGGGCAAAGAGACACATACACACACACACACAAAATCCCAAACAGGCTCCAGGCTCTGAGCTGTCAGCACAGAGCCCGACACGGGGCTCGAACCCACAAACCGTGAGATCATGACCTGAGCTGAAGTTGGACGCTCAACCGACTGAGCCACCCAGGCGCCTTATGTTATTTTTCCATTTTTAACAATTGAAGTTTAACAAGTACAATAAAGTGCACAAATCTTAAATATATGGTTTGAATAATTTTTACATATGTATACACCCATGAAACCGCCACCCAGAGCAAGGCAGAGAACATTTCCAGCACCTCAGAACACTCTTTTGAGCACCCTCTCTAATCCTGGTCAGTACCGTCCAACGCTATTCTGACTTCTTTCACCAAAAATTAATTTTGCCTGCCTTGAAATCACACATTACACATTCTTTTGTGCCTGGCTTCTTCACTCAACATTAAGACATCCATGCGGTCGTATGTAGTTGTCGTTTGGTTTTTTTCATTGCTGTCTGGTGTCCTATTATATGAATATACCACAGTTTTTTCCCCATTCTGCTCTCGGCAGATACGTGGGTTACTTTCAATTTGGGGTATTACAAATAAAGCCATTACCAACATTCTTGCCCTTGTGTCCACCGAAAGAGTCATTTGTCTTTTGCTGGGCATAAGCGCTCACTTCTATTGAGTACCAGCCCAAGAGCAAAATTGCTGAGCCATGAGTGATAATGTATCCTTCACCTTAGTATAGTGGCAAATGTTTTTCCAAAGTGGCCATACCCATTTACATTTAATCACGCATAACTTTTAGGGGCGTCTGGGTGGCTCCGTTGGTCGAGCATCCATCTGACTATTGATTTCCACTCACGTCATGATCTCATGGTTCATGAGTTCAAGCCCCTCTTTGGGTTCTGTGCTGATGACGCAGAGCCTGCTTGGGAATCTCATGCTCTCCCTCTCCCTGCCTCAAAATAAATAAATAAACTTAAAAAAAAATCACACATAAAACTTTTATAATTGGGGAAAATTTTGCTATTCTGAGATATAAGAGAGGGCAAGAGAAACTCTTTCTAGACGAACGTCATAATCGGCAGCAAATTTAACAATATATGAAATATATTATCCTTCACTTAAATTGATTCATAGAGGTATCAGAAGAAGGTTTGGCTTTGTGGCGAAGAGCTCTGTTGGAGTCAGACTATCAAAATACAAACCTCAGCCCTGCAAACCAACAGCTATGTGACCTTCAGCAAATTACTAACCCTCTCTGTTCTTTGTTTTCTTTGCCTAAATTGGAATAATATTATTGCTGCACAGGATCATTGTAAGGATTAATAAAAGAATGCTTATAAATTCCATAGTATGTGCCTGAAATATGGCAAGCTTTTAATAAATGTTAGTTGTTGGTGGTATTATTAATATTAATTTAATATAATTTCAATTAATTTTAACTAAATATTTATTTGGTGACCATTAGCATGTTTAGCCTGTCTAAATACATAATAAGCCACTTCTATTAAAAGAAAAGTTGATAATCTCCATTCCCGTTCTTTCCCTATTTCAACACTGATCAATTCTTATGAAGTTCCTTTCTGATGTGTATGATTGTGGCAGTTTTTCTCTCAGATGGCTGGACGCCTTGAATGGCTTTTAGACTCAATTTAAGAACCAGTTTGCTAGAATGTTGCTAAGAGAAAGTACATCTAATTTGCCAAAACCAAATTAACTCGTAATCACAAGGGGACATGTGTAAGCAGTAAACAGTTGATAAAAATGTAAACATTTATTCTCCTTATTCCATGCGGGCTGAAACTTAATTATTAAACTTACATTCACATGTCCAGACAAAGCACGTGCAATTAGCACAATTTAAAAAATCATATCATCTTCAAATTACCTAAATTACTTATTCAACCAAGGGATGATACAAAGTCTTTCCAACTAATTTAACCCAACGAGTTGGTTTTATTTTCTGCCCATCATGGGGTCTTGGGATGGCTTTTTTAAAAAACCCATATCAAGTCTCATTAGGAACACTGGCCATATTTTGAATTAAATGCTAATACTGTAAGACATTTTCTAATTCAATCTCTTTTATATGCCAGTCACAGCAGATCTTCCGTTTTCAATGTGTTATTCTCTATTGAGTCCTAAGGCAAAATCTTGTCATCGAACACACATGTGTGGGTGGGTGCGTTGCAAATGCAATCAATTAATTGACACATTACAGCTGAAATGGCTCTCCTTGCTCCATCCCCAATTTTCCAACAGAATTGCTCTTGTCAATATCTTTATGTCGGCGATTTACAAGGTAAAGGTATTTGGTAGGTCAGACTTCACAGTTTATGGCCTCTGCATGGGACCTTTCCTACGTCCTAGTCCCTGAGTTGGGCTTATTTGGCAGACAACGTACTTCATCCCTGAAAGGTAAAGGTCCCAGAGTTTCTCCTGCTCAGTGGCTCAACCATCATGGTTCTTTCTCTGCAGATGATGCCTCCTGTTATGCAGAAGAGCCCTCTTTCCCTGCGGAGTATATCGTAACTGGGGCTCTCATACTAAGGAATCTGGGGCAAGAAGACAGCCATAACAAGATGCCACCCCCTTTCCTTTACCTACCAAAGTGCTTTGCCCTGAGATGGAGGAGGGAAAATCAAGTTCAGCCTCCCCACCAGGGAGTCACTGTCCAAACATTTACTGACTCAACTAATCTTTAGAAATGTTAGCTTTAGTTGTGGTTGTTATTCCAATGTCGTGGGTAGAGGACTGCATTCCAAACACAATATCAGGAAACACTGAACCCCTACCCCCACCCCACTCCCACCCCTGCCCTGCACTGCCTGCTTCTTCCTCAAAGCAGCCCTGCCTCCCTTTGTCTTTTTGTATTAATGGACTTTCTCTAACCATCTTCAATAGGGTTCTCATTCCAGCTGATCTTTAGAAGACACTTGGGGAGGAGGGCCCTCCCTTCAAATCACCTTTCTGCAGACAGGTTTCCAATCTGCTTCAAGGCCACATCCTGGGCATCTGGTTTCTGTAGCTCAAAGAATTACTGTTCCTGATAAATTGCTCTGAGTTCCAAGGCTACTGCTGTCATATTGCATTTTCTGAGCATTTTCCAGGTCCCCCCAGTACACACTTACACATGCTCACACACACACACACTCCCCAACTTATTGGACCCCATTCCCACGTCCCATCCAGGTAAGTTTTATTACAAAACACACAGGAGAGAGGACTAAGCTAGCACAGTAGCTGGAGACACTCAAAAAAAATATCTGGGGGCGCCTGGGTGGCTCAGTCGGTGGAGCGTCTGACTTCGGCTCAGGTCATGATCTCACGGTTGCGAGTTCGAGCCCCACGTCGGGCTCTGTGCTGACAGCTCAGAGCCTGGAGCCTGCTTCAGATTCTGTGTCTCCCTCTCTCTCTGACCCTCCCCCGTTCATGCTCTGTCTCTCTCTGTCTCAAAAATAAATAAAAAAACATTTAAAAAATTTTTTTAAAAATCTGCGTTGGATGGAAAGTGTTACAACCCTTGGAGTGTGGGGTGGAGGTGGGTATTATACCTGCAACCTCTGTGGTTTCTCACAGGGATCAGGCAGTGGCAGAGGCAGGCCTGAGGGGTGGAAATAAGGGAGGAACACACTTTACATTGCTTGACAGTTGGTGTCTTGGGGGGAGAGAGTGAGTAGTGAGCTTCCCACGTAGAGGCCCCTTTTAGGCCAACAGGCTTGAGCAATGGAAGGTAGAAAGGGCCCGCAGAGACCCTCTGGATGAATACAGACAGGCCCATCAGGTGACCCACCTCAAAATATCCATAGGCCCTAAATGACACAGTTACCCAAAAGGGAAAATTCCATACATGGTCCTACCTCCTCATCTTCCCTCTTTTTTTTTTTTTAATTTTTTTCTAACGTTTATTCATTTTTGAGAGACAGAGAGAGAGGGAGACACAGAATCCAAAGCAGGCTCCAGGCTCCGAGCTGTCAGCACAGAGCCCGACGCAGGGCTCGGACTCAGGAACCGCGAGATCATGACCTGAGCCGAAGTCGGACACTCAAGCGACTGAGCCACCCAGGCACCCCCTCATCTTCCCTCTTTAAAAACAGCCACACCCACTGCCTCCTTGCAGCCTCTCTTCTGCGGTCCTGTCCACAGCTCCCTTGCAGTGTTCAATAAACTTCTATCTCCTCTGTTCTGCCTCAGGTGGATTCTTTTCACCTCCCGCACCACTGGGTGCCACCCGATCATCATCCCACATTCAGGGACCCTCATCTGATCGGCGCAGACACGCCATTTAGACACCACACTCATTTCTGGATAAGCACGAGTGGAGGTCCTGCAACCACCCGACGAGGGCTCTGTAGAAAAGAATTGAGCCTCAAATAGGCAAGTCTTCAGGGTCCCTTCCAACCCTGGGATTTTATGAGACTCTCTGAGGAAGAAATCAGGGAGAAGAAGAAAAAAAAAGAGAACAGAGAAGAGAGATGGAGAGGAAATGGAAATAAAATTTGAAAGAGACGGGAAGGAAGGCCAGAGGCTGGAAACCATTCTGCTCCTGTGCCGAGTTAGTACAGAAAGAAGCTGGTAAGAGCCTGAGGGCGCTGGTATCCTGACGGGCAGTCAACAGAGTCACAGCACCCTGGTCCTCCACCTCCAGCACCCACCTATTTCTGTCCTGAGAGCCGAGACTTCGGGCCTGGCCTGGCCCTGAGAGCACAAGGCCCAGCTGAGCAGCATATGTTCATCCAGTAGGAAGCCTGGCCCAGGACAAAGGAGGGGCAGAACTCTCAGTCACTTGGCACATCCTCTGGGGCACTAAGGATCCTAGGGGATCTGCAGGAAAACCCCCAATCCTCAGATAGAGAGGGCAGGAAGGATGCCTTCTTTTCCCTCTCCCTCCATACCCATGACCAGAGGATCGGGTTAGACCAAAACTGCTAAGCACTCATCCGCCCAGTCAGGCCTCTGCCAAACGCAATCATGTGGGTGGATTCCTGAACCAGTTATAGAAATTGGGCCAGTCCCTGCCCCCTGCTCAAAGGCAGCATTTTCAAGTAGAACAAAGCTTTTACAATAAAAGATTGTATTTCTGAGGGGCGTCTCTGACACAGTGGGGTGAGGTGCAGGGGCAGGGCTCTCGAGCTGTCACTCTTCAGAGAGGAATTTTTCTTGGACACAGGTTTGCCAGTCTGAGCGGGCAATCAGGGCTCTGGCCCTGGGAAGTATCTCAGCCACAGCCTCTGCCAGGAGACAGGCTAGGATGGGAGACAGGGTGTCTGGACCTGGGCCCAGTCCCCAGCCTAGACTGGACCAATTAGGAAGACTTAATACTCACAGAGAGGGTGACGGAGGGAAAGAGATCGGAGGAAAAGAGATCGGAAGCTGAAAGAACAGAGAAGCTGAAAGAACTCTTCCTTTCCTCTTACACCTCCCTTCCTGGCCACTCCCTGTTTGGGGTGGGCGGGGGGGGGGGGGTTGGGTGTCGGGGGTTGAGATTCAGCTGAAACACAGTCAGCCCAACCCCAGGACTGTAGGCTGGTCAGGAGCACAACACGCACTCTTGATCCCTCTGTTTCTTCCCCTGTTCTCCACACAAGAAGCCTCATTTCTAGGACTATTAAATCAGTGTGCTTTCAACCCTGATTCTACATGTGCACCCACCTCAACCCACCCCGAGAGACTCACGGACCTTGTCAGTTGTCCATCGTTCACTGAGTACCCCCTCCCCAAACACATGCACACCCACAGGCACCCCCTCCCCAAACGCATGCACACCCACGGCACGCACTTGGCAATGCACACACGGCTCCTCCACTAAAGGTGCCAACTTGTCCTGTGCAACCAATCCTGCCTGGTTTCCCCTTTTATGCTCTCCACCGTCTGCCTGCTCTGTAGTTTGCGTTATTTGCGACTTCTTTTGTGCCAGCCACAGCAGTCTGGCCCCTAGGAATGCCCCCACTGGCTTCTCAGAGAACTGAGGGACTGGAGTTGAGACAGAAATGAGACAGTCCTCTCTCTCTCTCAATCTCTCTCTCTCACACATGCACAACCACACCCCATCCTAGTAAAAGTGTCAACCCATGGAGGATTTTGCACCTGCACAACACCCTCATGCACACACCCCGGGGCTCCCTCCTGTTCAGTCTGCAGAGACCCACCCCACCCTCCCCGCAAGCCCTCTCCACTCATTTCCAGCCTCCCCCATCCCACGTGGTTTCTCCCCCTCCATCCCGGAGTTGGAGGCACCAAGAAAGAGCAGGCGCTGGGTGTAGAACCTGGCAAAATCACAGGACAGTCAAACCGACAGGCAATCACACAAAGGATCCCAGTGAGAGGATCCAGGGGCTCCTTCCTTCTGCGGTTTCCTCCAGCAACCCCCCCCCCCCAGGCTTCCTTCCACTGTCCCGCGACAAAGAGTCACCGAGCCCAGTTCAAATCGATTGCTTTATTGACTGTTTACATACAGACGCCTTTAGAAAAGGGCGCGGGCTCCAGGGGGGCTACTCCGCCCGGGCCGCACTTGTGCTGCGCTTCGTGGACAGGGGCAGTCTCGACGCCCGAACCCCCCAAACCCAATCCCGACGTGTTCCTTCAAGAACGAAAAAAGTACCCCCCGCCCCAGTCGCCGCGCCGCGTCCACCCTCCCATCCCCTCCCTCTCCGCCCACCTGCCTGCCCGCCCGCCCCCCTACACTACACGGTCACACTTTACAGAACACAGACTTCTCCTACAGAGCACGCTCGTCTAGGACTATACGCCAGGCAAAAACTGTTCCTGTGGAAGGAGGGGCGGGGCGGGGAGACTGGAGGACCTAGGGGCTTTTCTCCATCCGGATCCCGCTGCGCTGTCACACGCCAGCTTTGTGCGAAACTGGGTGCAAGCGCTTAAGACAGACCGCGTCCAGGAGGCCGCAGTGGGCTTCCTTTGTCACACTCCCCCACCCCCGCCCCCGCCTCGTCGAACCGAGGTCTGGGCCACGTGCAGCAGCGGAAGCGGAGCTGTCGAGTGCTTGGATCTCCGAAACCCCCAACTCACCCACAACGAAATTCACCCGGGACCAAGCCCACACTCTCCTCATTAAAAGGAGGGCGGTTCCGCGGCGCTTAAGTTAGCAGAGAGGGAGAGAGAAAACGGATTTCCCGCTCCCCCTCCTCTCACACACACCCAATTTTCCCAGAGGCTGGGAAGGGAGTGTTAGCACCAGACCCGGAGTGTCGTTGTCCTTTGGAAAAAAACAAAAAACGAAAATATGAAAATCAGAGTGCGCAGCTGAAAGGCGCCCCAGGCACCGGGCTTGGCTCCAGCTGATCAGAAGCAGATTGGGGGGGGGGGGGAAACAGACGGGTTTGTTTCCGAGTCGGAAGGGGGCTTTGAAACTAAAACTAGGGAGTTGCTACGGAGTCCTGACTTCTGGGACGTGCACCCCGGAAAGGGCGGAGTAGGGGTCCAGGCAGGACCCTACAGCGGTCCACGAAAGGGACATCTGCTGAGGGTCCCAGAATGACTCCCTGCCACAGCGTTACCACCGGATGTTTCCAACGTCTGCTCCCGTTTCCTCTGGTTCCAGAGCCCACGGTGGGGCAGGCTGCAGAGCAGATTTCGCAGATAACAATTGCGGTGGGAATGGAGAGGTGTGGATTTCGCTTCACAGTCCGTGGGTAGAGCTAGTAACCGTGCTTGCGGTGGTAATGGAACTGAACCCACAAGGGCAATGACAGTAGTGGGTGGCCTGGGACTGCTGAAGTCGCCCCACTCCCCACTAGAAGTCCCCAGTAGTGAAGGTTGGGTCTGGTAAAGGGGCGGAGTAAGTGAAGGTTGCGGGTGGGGGGTGGGGAGGCTTACGTCCTGCCAGCCCTAGGCTTCAGCTCCCAGGTACCCAAGGTGGGGGATGGGAATGGGCGGGCCAGTCAGGCTGGGGGTTCAGCCTGCCGTCTGCCTGTAGTTGCCATTAATCTCCTGGGCGATGTTGACCGCCTCGGCGCCCAGGGGCAGCCGATCACTGTATTCAGAGCCCGCCTCGAACTCCTCTTGGTTGGCCTTGGACTGGGACTCCACCAGCGAGCAGGCCGCCAGGCTCTCCTCCCTCTGCAGGTCCCCACCTGGGTCCCCCTGCTCCGCATCTTCATCAAGGCCCTCCCCGGGAGTCTCCTCGGGCTCCACGACGTCTGCCTCACCGCCTGCCGGGTAGCTTTTCTCGGACTCGAGGTAGGACGCACGGGGGTCAAAGTCTGCGGCTATGCGTTTCTCCATGGGGTCAGGGGCCTGGGGCCGCAGTATAAGACGATAGGGCTTACCCGGGTGTTTGGCCAGCAGATGGCAGCAGGCGGCTCCCAGCAGGGGCACGGTGGCCAGCACCAGGAGGAACACGCTCACCGCCACGATAACCAGCAGCGAGGGCAACTCCTTCTTGGTGGCAAACACCACTTGCACGTGGCAGGCCTCGCCTGCCAGCGCCAGGCACACTGAGTAGTTGGTGCCAGGCCGAAGGCCGCGGAACCAATAGGCGTTGACGCCCTCCTCCACTCGCGACCACTGTACAGCTGCGCCGCCCCCCGCTGGGCACAAGTAGAGCAGGCGCAGCGGCCGCCGCCCCGGCCGCCCGGCTCCCCCAGCCCCGCTGGGCCCAGACCCCCAGCGCGCCGCCAGCGGCGTCAGCTGCACCCGAGCCTCACGCTCCGCCACGTCCAGCGCGATGACGCCCAGCTCAAAGACGTGCTGCTTGAGCTCTGCGCTCTGATTGAATGCGTGGTTGGACACGTACCGCGAGGGGTCCCCGTGGCCACAGCGTTGCTCCTCCACCGGATCTGCAGAGACCTGGTCTTCTGCCTCCTCTCCCTCACCTGCCTCCTCCTCCTCCTCCTCCTCCGGCCCCGCCTCCGTCTCGCCCAGGAGGCTAACCCGGACCAGGCCTGGGCCTTTGATTTTACCCTCGGGTTTGGAGGGTAGGACGCTGTTGCCCCGGCCTTTGGCTGTGGACTTGCGCTCAGAAGTAGGGGCCTGCCCATCAGAGTCTCCCCCAGAGCCAGGAGCGTGTTTTGGGGGCCCAGAAGCCGCCACTGCCACGCGTAGTGACGTGGAGTTGGCACCCAGCTCGTTGTAGGCACGGCAGGTGTAGACACCTGCTTCCTTGGCACTCAGGAGCGGAACCAATAGGGAACCGTTTGTGAGGGCCAGGAAGCGTGGGTTGGCTGGGGGTGCGGGCCAAGCGGGTGCTGGAGTCGGGATTGGGGCCTCCGTCTGCGCTGGCCCGTCCCCATCTCCTTCCTCCTCCTCGTCTTCCACCCCATCCGCATAGTCCTCCCCGCTCTGGACCGGAGGCTCTAAGACCACGGTGCCACCCGGGATCTGAAGTTGCCATTGCAGGCGGGGCGTGGGATGTCCTTCCGCGAAGCAGTGTAGCAGGAGCGCTAGGCCCGCGGGCCAGGGGCTGTCCGGTGCCGCAGGCGGTGGTTCAGCACTTAGACGCACGCTGGGTGGTGCACAGGACAGGGCGGGTAGGCGGTGCACCGGCACCCCCTGCAGCGCGGGAGGCGAGGCGCACGCAATGGAGTCGGGCTCGGGTAACGAAACCCTGGTGCTTGCGGCCCAGGCCTGCAGCCACACAAGGCTGCAACCGCAGTGGAAGGGGTTGTGATAGAGTTGCAGATGTGACAGCGCGCTTAGCGCGTCGAAGGTGCCAGGGGCCAGTGTACGAAGGCGGTTGTTGTTGATGCGCAGGGAGCGCAGGTCGGGCAGCGCACCCAGTGCGTCCCGGGGCAGCGAGCCCAAGCGGTTGTGGTTCATTTTGAGCAGCTGCAGCGCGCTCAGGTTACGGAGGTCGCTCCACGGGAAGCTGGATATGAGGTTGTGGCTTAGGTCGAGGTTCTTGAGCTGGCTCAGCACCGCCAGCGCGCCCGGCTCCACCGTGCGCACCTCATTGTGCGCCAGCCACAGCGACGTGACCTGCGTGACGTCGGCGAAGGCCCCACGCCGCAGCACGGTGATCTTGTTGGCCGACAGACTAAGCGTGGTCACGTTGGCCGGCAGTCCTTCTGGCACCTCGCGCAGCTCCTTGTAGGCGCAGTCGGCGAACTGGTGTGCATACTTGTCCACGCAGGCGCACGGCTCTGGGCAAGCTGCGGCCCCTCCTAGCAGAGCCCAGGCCAGCCACAGAGCCCGCAGGCGCACCATCGCGGATCCTGCAGATGGAAGCCGGGCGGGGGGGGGGGGGGGGGGGAAGAGGGGAGAAGGTGACTTAAGAGCCCCAGCTTTCCTCCCCTTTTAAGCGCTGCCTCTGCAAACCCATCTAGGGCAGGCCCTGGGGTTCCGGTAATCTCCTCAGTGCTCAGGAGTCTCTCTCCCACACGAATGGGGCTCAATGGAAATCTCAGGATTCAATGCATGCTCTCTCAGGGCCCTGATTTCCGTTTCCAGCGGATTTATGCCTCGCTTTCCACCCCCCTACTTGCTCGTTCAGTCTAGCAGTGGTCCTTCCAGAGGCTCTGCAGCTCACCTGTCTGTCTGCTCTGGGCTCTACCCTGGCCCCGTGTGTTTCTGAGCCTTCGTTTAACCCCGTGAGGAGGATACACAGAGAAGGTATTTTTGTCCATGACCTGTCGTCCTTCCTCCAACTCTTTGTCCCACGCACAGCACTCTCGCGCACACACCCAGACAGCACACAGCAATACAAACACACGCTGGGGCACCGCCATCCAACCGCAAACTTTTACAGGGTTCACAACACATTTCCTAGCACAAAAACACAAAGACATGGACACACTATACTCTGGAGACCTCATTGTTCTTTCAGCTGAACTTTAGCATCAGGACAGCGTTTTCACTTGCGTGCTTTCCTGTTCATTGTGGGAGCCGACAGACACAAGGACACATGTCCTCACACGAACTGACCCACACTCAGGGACACAGGCGCGCACTTGCGCACAAAAGCCCTCCACTGAGACTGAAATCCCAGCGGATGGGCAATGCCCACAACTTGCGGTGGGTGGCAGGAGATGGGACCCCTGGCAGCAGACTCACAGGCCCCCCCCCCCCCCCCCCCCCCCCCCGTCAGACACCAAAGCAGCCTGCCCTGGGCTGCAACTCCCTGGAGGGGCCAGCCGAGGTTGCTATGTCAACTTCCGACTGAGGAAGGAGATCCTCCCCCAGGCAGGGACCTTGAGCATTGAGGGGGATGTCGCTAAAGATTCCCTTTCCCATCCCCGAAGAACGCAGGCGAGGCGGCTCCCAGAGGGCATTGGGGTCCCCAACCGACAGGTCATGGGGGCTGCCACTAGCTAAGGAAGTAGGAGACGGTGTAGGATTCCGCCCCTTTTCTGCAGCTCCACGATGCCTGAGCAACCCCTCCCCGCCCAACAAAAACCTTCTTATCCCCAGCCACACAAACCCACTTAACGCAGACCACCCCGCCCCCCGCCGCCCCCCCCCCCAGCTCCCCTCTAGGGCTCCTGGCAGGTTGGGCAGAGCCCCTCCCACCCTCCCGTCCTTAGGAACCCAGGTTCCCCACGCCGCCTTTGGTCCGGGGAGAGGGCCCCTCCCCACCCCTCCGTGGACTCCCCCTGACAGCGCCAGCGGGGTATGGCACCCTAGGCGGGATCTGCCCACACCGGGGTCGAGCTTGTGGGGCGGTCCCCGCGGCTTACCCGCTGCTGACTCTCTGCGCGCTGCCCTCGGGCTGCAACCCCTTCTCCAGACTGATGTCTTGGCGCCCAGACGATTGCCCAAGGGCGCTTTCCACATCTGTTGCTGGCTGTGGAAGACAGGGGAGGGGCAGAGAAAGGGACAGGTAATTGTAGGGACTGCCCGGGCCCTGAGGTCCTGCTTCAGTTTCCCTTTCGCGTCCGTTCCCCCACCCCCCACCCCCCACCAGGTCTGTCTGGCCGCAGACTGAACAGAGTCCTCGCGCGCTCCCGGGCGCAGCAGGGACGCGCACAGCCTCTCCCGCCTCCCGCATCGCCCACATTTGTTAAAACCTTAAGAGGCTCTCCCCGAGGCTGAGACGCGTTGGTCTCAAGGGGCGCCCCCACACCCACCGCCCTCGTCTGGGCTCTTCCCAGTTCACCGCACACGCATAACCCGCGTCCCTCCGCACTTACACATCTTGCAGGCATTGTCCCTGTGCCTAATCACACCGCCCGCCCCCCCAGGTTCAAACACATTCGTACAGACACACGCAGACCTTCACACCCTCCGCCCAGTCGACCTTCACATCTTAGAATTGTCCCTCATCCTGTAATAATAACCGAGTCAATGTGTTGAGCCGTCCTTGCGTTCACACTCATTTTCAAAGGCACGCCTTCACGCGGGACACTCACCCTCTCCCCCTCCCGCGCTCACACACATTCACGTTCACTCACCCTCACTCGCGGGTCCCGCCAGGGCCGGTGAGCTTCGCTGCTAATTGAACGCGAGCCGCTTTTACACCCCGCAACACGTGAGACAAACCATCTTTGAGGAATTTGGGGGAAGGCAAGAAGCACGACTGAGGGGGGGGGGGGGGCGTGTCTTTGCCTTTAAACTCTTTTTGCAAATGCGGGCTGTGGCACAGACAGACCAGGAGTGAGTAGGGACCCGCTGAGCTGCGCGCAGCCGGGCTCGCGCGGACCCTTCCTTCCCGCACTCCCCTCCCCACTAGCAGCCTCCTCCCCGAAGCCACGTTCAACACGATGCATAATTGATAGTGTTAGCAGAGCGCCTCACCCTCCCTGCTATTTTTGCCAGGATCTGGGTGGATGCAAGCCCTGGTCTCGCCCGCCCCCCACCAGTCCAACCCGAAGACTGGAACGCACGACCCCGCGGGGCGCGCGGGGAAGCGACGCCTCCTCCCCAGCCCACCGCCACCCTGCCCAGCCTCTTAAGCCCTACTCTTTAAGTCTCATCTTTTGTAGCAAAACCAGCGCTTGAAGCCCACAGCCCCACACGCCTGCCTGTGCGCCCCGCGGGGTGCGGCGGGTGTGCGGTATCAGCCTCTGCCTCCGCAGAAGGCTGGCCTGGGCGCACCCACGCGCCTCGCCCTCAGGTCTTGCCAGCCACAGGCGAATGGGGCACCGGGGCTGCGGCAGACCGAGGCACCACCGAAAGGGATGGTTACAAAACGTCCGCTCCTCCCGAGCAGTGTGGGCTGGGTACTTAAGGCCCGAGGCTCTCTCTCCCCGTCCCTCCCTCGCCAACATCTTCACAGCCTCACCACCAAACGCGCCGTCAACCCCACACACTATCCCCCGATGCCTCCGCGGCCCGCCACCGCCAGCATGTCTCACACCCTCACACAACAGCCGGCCTCGGCAGATTCGAATACTCGCTGTTCCCGACTCTCGCTCCCTGTCTCTGGCGAAACCCCGACATTTCTTTTAGCGACGAGGAGGCGGAGGCGCAGGAATGTCGAGGCATTTGGCTGAAACTCGATGTGTGTCTCCCGCACTGCCCATAGCAGCCCTGGAGACAGAGTTGCTGGCCAGAATCGAGTAAAGGGGAAGGGAAACAGGCTCCCGGAGACACGCAAACGCCCCCCACCCCACCCCCGCCTCTTTCCCCTGTCCTTTCTGTAGACATCGAGCTCTCAGGGTACACGCGGCCCCCAAGCCCGCACCTCGGGCCGTAGGGTTCTCTGGCGGTGGGTCGATGGCGCAGGTTTGGGGCCTCTGAGGAGATCAATCTTCTGATTTGAGTGTTGAGCATTTTAATGAGCTAGGGAAGTGGGGAAGAGAGACGCACGAGGAGCGCTGCAGCTAAAGAGACCACCCGACCGGGCGTTCCGAGGATCCTTTGTAAATTAAATATGAACGGACTGGCGCACGCCTACTCCGCATCCCTCCCCCTCTCTTACTCTTGCGGCCGCTGCTGGCGGCGTAGCGGGCTGGGACCAGCACAGCTCGTACAGATCAGAATTTAGAACCCAGAACTTCACTCCACTTCCTTGGGTCTGTGGTCCCCACGGACGACCTAGGGGGAGGACACAGGGGAGCTCAGAGAGGGGAGGTGTCTTCAAGGAGGGTGGGAGGGTGAGGGCACCTTGACCCTGCGGTGGACACTGCGACGGCCCCCTAGTCTGGGGATGAGTCCCTGCGGTTGGGCCAGGGAGTAGCGCGGCTGGCTGGCCAGGCACAACCTCTTTGTCTGCAGAGCAAGGGGTGGGGGTGGGGGGGCGGATTGGGAACGCTGAGGGGGCGGTCCTGGGAGCCTCGGTCCTAGAAGAGGGGTCTGGGAGGCGAGGGACCAGTAGCGAGGAGGGAGAGGCAGGCCCGGAATGGCGGGTCCTGGAGACTTCCTCGGGCGGGGGCGGGGGCGGGGGCGGGGGGGGGAGGGGCGCCTGCCCTAGAGGCGGGGACCGAGGCTGCGACTCCGAGGCGCAGAGCTTGTGGACCCCGACCCAGTTTTCACCTCTTTTTCTGGTTCTTTATGCCTTCGTCGAGGAGGCGGACAGGTAGGCAGGTGGGCAAGGGACAATTTGGAAGCGCTGATGGACTGGAAGACAAGAGACTGGAGAGTAGAAGGGAGAATGGGCTCGCTTATTCTCTGCGGAGAGCTTCCCAGGACCGCAGGGACCCGCCCCTCCAGCGTCCCAGGAACCTACGGGGCCCACGGGCCAAATAAGACCCCTTTTCCTTGGCTCACTTGCCAGGGATGCAGAAGCCCGGAGAATTTGGCAGAGAGACAGGGCTCCAGGGGCCAGGAGGGCGCCTAAGGATGTGGTGGCCACCCAGGCGAGGGCGCAGACTCCCGCGGGCCCCTGCGACTCCCGCCCACTCTCCAGCAAGCGCTTTTGTTCCCCGAGCCTACCCGGGGGGAAAGACAACCCTTACCCCCGCCTTCGACCCCGGAGCGCCCAGGGCCTGCCCTGGCAAAGTCCGCCGAGGCCTGGGGTTGGAGCCACGACTCCAGGATCAGCCTCCGGGCTCAGCTAGGAGAGGACAGCGCGTTTCGCCCGGCGCCGCCCGGGCGCGCAGGAGCAGGTCTGATGTCTATACTGTTAATAATGGTACAGTTACTGAGGGGCTGGGGAACCGGGAGCGAACACACCACCCCCGCCGCCGCCGCCCACGTCTTTGATCGTTAAAGAAACAGGCACCTAATCAGGTGCGTGGAAGTAGGTGTGGGTGAAGGAGGGATTTCAAGGTTCTAAGCCGCCAGAGGGGAGGGCCCAGAATCGGAATCTGTAGAATCCAGGCTCAAGGTTTTTGACCAGGTTGGGGTCCAGACCCTAGACAGACGCAGGGGCCAAGAGCTGTGGCTCCGGGCAAATTTTTGCGAACCGACTTCTAACTTTGACTTTGCGGACCCGGACGGTCCGGAGGGTGGGGTGGGTTGAAACCCAGTGGATCCCCGCAGTCGCTCTCCAGGCTCTGTCCGCTCTTGGTTTCTGTCCCAGGCCTGGTTCGTGAGCGCCCCCTGCTGCACACCGCTGGCAGGTGCAGAGGCTGGGGCAAGGGCGGCCGGGGGCCTGCGCCGGGAGCGCGGAGGCTGGAGCCCTGCGCTAAGACGTGCTCTGTCCCGGGTTCGGTGGTCCCGAGGCGCAGTGTGCCGGAGTGGGGCAACGCTTACCGAGGGCACCGAAGCTTTCCTTCTCATGCCCACCCAGTCTACGTCCCCGGAATCTGCAACCTCCTCTCCCCTGCCCAACACGGACACAGCCCCCGCTTCGCACCCCATTGTGTTTCCGGCACCCAGGGCACAATAGGCACCCTTTGAATACTCGTGTAAGGAGTAGGCCCTGGCACGAACCGATGCTCTTAGTTCTGGGAGGAAACCGTCCTGTACGCCTCCCTCGCGGACAGCGCCCCCACCCCCACCCCCAGCACACACACCCTGGGCAGGGTGAGCGCTTTCTCTCTGCGAAAGCCTCTCGTAGGAGGGCTCTAGAGCACAGTCCTTAAGTCTTATGACTTTATCTGGGCCTAAAATGTCCGAGATCTGAAAAAGAAAATCTATTGGCTCTAAGAGGAGAAAGAAAACTACGAAGTAGGAAGTAATAGATGTTTAATGAAATGTTCAGGACAGGTAACATTGTGCAAACGCTTCCATTCCAACTGCATTGAGAGTTGTACGTGCCCCTGTATTTAGCGAGGCATGTGGGTGATTTAAGAGACGTGGGAAGGTCTCGGAAAGTCAGAAAACCAGGGCCCAGAAGGGCATCACCTACCCGCAGCATAGCGGCCTCAGGGGATCCCTCCCACAGCTGCACTCCAGCCAGAATCTCCAGAACACTCCCCACTCCCATCTTTCAGCTACTACAGTCTGTCCCCTTGCCTGCCAACACGTTCTTACCTCTCTTCCCAAGAAGCTGCTTTCTCTTTCTAATTTCCAGCAGAGAGCTCACCTTTCTGGGAAGCCAGTCCCTGTTTATAATGCCCCTTCCCACCTTCTCTCTCTCCTTCCCTTCTTGCACACTCTGTGTGGTGGTTAGGAGGAAAGGTATTAGCATCAGACTCCACCACGTACTAGCTGTGTGACCTTGGCCAAGTTACTTAACCTCTCTGTGCCTCAGGAGGAAAAGGGGCTATAAATAAGAATATCTACATTATTGGGTTGCCCTGAGGATTAAAGGAGTCAAGGCATGCAGTTCACTGAGTACCTGGCACTTAGATAGCACTCAGAAATGAGCTATTATTTTTTACAACATTAGCCATCATTATTGCCTTCCAGAGTTGGGTACAAGTATAAAGAGATGTCTGCTCCACACGCCCCTATGTGCTTGTGTCCTTCCTGTCTCCCCCACAGGGAGAAGCAGCCCCCAAATGTCTCTCTACTCCCTGCCCCCCCTACATACCACGGCATAGGTAGCGATCAGAATTACTACTACCATTTGTAAAGATGTCTAGTCTCATCTCAGATACTTAAAACTCGGATTCTGATGCCTGTAGCTGTCACCAGTGTGCCTGTTTGGAAAGAGAGACCAGCAGCTGCAGCCCTGGCGGAAGGTTTTTAATTAAAACCACAATCTGTTTAAGTATTTATTGGGCTCTGTGACTTTAATTATTTTCTAGGGAAAAACAAAAAAAAAAAATCTACATTTGCATATGGGAAGACTGTTGATTTCAGAGGAAAGTAGCAACCTGTGGCAGTTTGCTGGAGGCAACTGGGAGGAATTCCCTGAATGGTTCAGATGCGGCTCGACATTATTAATAATCTGGGATCCGGTCCACGACCTTCCTCCTAGTGCTTTCATGAAATTAGCCTAACGTGCTGGCGAGGCCCTTCCAGTGGCATCTCCTGTAATTAGCTGGGCCTGTGCTTGTCTCTGTAAAGATGGGGATCTCCTGCCTGGAGGAGGCAGCATGCTTAGCTATTCTACCGCCCAGGCAGGACTGGTTCTCCCCAGCGTGGGGGGTCTTGGGCCTCCGCAATAGGGTGAAGCAGGGAAAGGGAGGACTTCCATCTGCGGATAATAAACGTCTCATCTCAAAGTGTTTTAAAAACTGTATGTGTATCATCTCACAAGGAGGGAGGGCTGGCTTTAGGGCTGGTTAATTCGGTGGCCCAGACTCAGTCCCTCTCCTCTGCCAGCCTTAACAGGGCTTCTGCTTGAGACTTGTGTTCCTTGGTGCCCTTGGAGGGCTTCCGCAGCAGCTGGGGTAACATGCTTAGTGGTAACAGACTAGTGTAATAGAGAAACTGGATTCTCCTTCTAGAAGCCACAGCCTCTCCTTAGGCCTTAGGGACAGCTGTTGGCTCAGGCCTTCCCAACTGATAAAATGATCACTGGTAAAGGGAATTGAATTGATTGGCTCAGAGTAATCATCTAGCCCGGAAATAGATGTTGAGGAGTCAACCCCAAGATTATCCACAGGCGAGCAATCCCCTTTAAGTAAAAGTGCTGGGGAGTTGCGTGATCAGAGTAATCTACGATTGTGTCAAAAGGAATTGAGCTGAAATGGACCATACTTGTAATAAACCATATTAGACATTAAACCATATTCGACACCTTATCTGGAGGTTAGACCAGTCTATGTCTACCATCCGTGACCACGATCAGGGCCCAGTGTGTGACCAGGATGAGGGAGCTCTCTTGGGTGGGTATACATACAAAGTAGAGAATTCTGTGCTTTCACAGAATTCTTGAAAGGATAAAAATTTGTTCTTGGAAATGCCTGTGCTGGGATCCAAAGCTATTTTGGGAGCAGTAGAAGCTTGAGTCTTCAGTTGGATATTTATGAGCAGGAGATGTTTATGAACTCAAAGATGTTCCTACATGACTTCACATGACTGAACATGTCACCCGGTCCCATGGCGGAGAAGAGTGGCACTTTACTGTCGCGGTGGAAAACAGGAGGACGAATTGTACCCTGGCCTTGGGAAGAATGTGGAAGCGGTACAAAGCTTCCAGCTTCACAAACTCGATTGTGTGACCTTAAGCAACTCCTGTTCTCTCTTCTTCAGGTCTCTGTGCTTGCGAAGGTAGGAGAGTGGGCTGGACGTGCTCGGGGGGCCCTTCAACTGCTGCTGCCCTCTGAGATGCTGGCTCTTGGATGCTGTGGCTTTAGAAGAAGCCAGTTTGCAGGTTGAGTTGGAGCATCTAGGGGGCCTCTGCCGAGGCTTCCTTTGGAAAGTCTGGGGACCAATGCTTGCCCTCTTCCTCATGACCCTGGGTGGCTTCTTTTCCCTCCCACCACACTGCAGCTGACTCATCAACATGGTCATCAGCACACTTGGGCCCAGGAGCAAACCCTTTCCCCCAAACTGTCGTGCATTGGTCTGAGGGCAGGGGGAGTCCTCTCACTGCAAAACGTATCTTGAAGGCCCTGCACACAGTCAGATTCAGGGGATGTGTGTGTGCGCGCCCGTGTGTGTGCAACATCATTAGAGATGAAATCTGATCACTGAATATTTCGGAAGCCTGGTGCATAGGCCCAGGAAGAGATGGCCAAGGCTGCCAGGGGCTCCCTGACTGGTGGGGTCATGTGGAAGGAAGACACAACTCTTCTTGTGGTTCTGTCTACTTCTCTCTGCTCTGCAGCCCCGAGTTCTCCATTGCCTGGTGCCATCAGTGGAGAGAGGTCACGGTGAGCACGTGTTCTGAGACCCACCTGAGCTGCGCATTGGAGACCCCAAGGGGCAGGGCTGGGGTGGGGGTTGGGGCTCCTCCTCCTTTATCCTCCAGGCTGAAAACTCCTGGGGGGGTCGCCCAGAGCCTTCTCATCTACCGTCCCCATCAAAGCCGGAACAGCGCACGATAGTGCACATGGCAGCATAGAATAAACGGAATTTCCTGCTATCTTCAGTCTCACTGTCAACAGGCTCTTCGTTTGTTTTTGGAGATGGCTTCCGAAAGCAGAGCTGAGACCAAGATTCACACACAGGCCGTGGATTGTGGAAATTTCTTCACAGAAACTGGCAGGGGAGAAGGGAAGCAGGAGAGGAAGGGGAGGAAGCCAAGCCAGGGTGTGATTTCAGGAAGTCGCAGCCTCAGCCTGATCCCAAGGAGCTCTAGGCAGAAGTCACACATCAGAGTTTGTACGTGTACTGATTTAGGCAGGGAAGCTCGGTCTTCCGTCTCTGGTCTCCATAGATGCACAGCAGTCAGACATTGACTAGGGGCTGCCCCTGGGGGGGCTGTCCCCAGGCACTTAGCGTTCTCTCTCTCTCTCTCTCTCTCTCTCTCTCTCTCTCTCTCTCTCTCTCGCCTGTGGGAAGTCAGCTCCAGTAGCCCAAGGGCAGGCCTAATGTGAGCTCTCAGAAGACACAGAAGCCAAGGGATGGGCACACAGAAATGGATCTGCTATAGCATTCATTCTACAAATAGGAATGAAGCCTCCTCGATGTTGCCAGGTGCTGTGCTTGGCATCGGTGCAGCTGTGAACCAGGCAGACGCCGTCTCCGCCCTCCACCACCCAGCATGTTCAGGACTCCTTAGGTGTGTGAACTTTAGGGCTTCTGGCATCCCAGGACAGTCTCCGTCTGCTCCAGCAGGTCACCTGGGGCCAAGGCTAGAAGGTCTGTGATCCCGCACCTGTCTTAGAGGAAGGATAGACAGGGAGCTGTCCAGAGTCATGGATCATCAGAGCTTGGGGCCTGTAGGTCCCCTACCCCAGCCCCTTCATTTTATTGGAGGGAACACAGGCCAAGAAGGAGGTCACAGCAGGTGGGACTGGGAAATGCTCCCAGCATGCGACTTCTCCGAGATGCCCTCCCAGGGCAGTCTGGTCAAGGGCAGGCCGAGCTTGGTGGCCAGTGCTGACCTTGCTGGTTCGCAGGAGGCCCTTGGGACTCTCAGGCAGATGTGGCCTATCTGATGGCTGTTTCTGGGTGGGAAACGTGCCTGCACTCAGGTCTTCTGTATTGGCCCCCTGTACCCCCCCCCCCTCCAGTGCTCATGGGCCCCAGTAGCAGAACCCTACCCATGTCTGGAAGAGACGGAGGCTGTGCCCTTCCAGGCAGCTGGCTGGGGCAGAGATTTGGAAGAAGGTTAGCCCACCCTCCGGTGGGTCTTGGCGTGTCCATTTCTGCACCCAGGTAAGGCCAGTTCTAACGGCTATGTCTTGGGAACAGCCAGGCACAATTCAGTGTAAGGGGGTGCAGAGCGGGAGACCAGGGAGTAGGGGGCTGACCCTGCTTTTCCACTGACTTTCTGGGGGACTTTGGGAAAGTCTCCCTCCCTTCCCCATTTCAGTTTCTCTCTCCATCTGCCTGTCTCAGCTGAGACAGGAGCTTAGATCTGTCACATTCTTGCTCTCAGCCTGTCCCTGCCAAATCTAAAAGGGAGAAGCATGCTCAGTGGCCTCCCAGGAGAGACAGCCCCCTCCTGTAGTGCTCCACAGTGTCCTCTTTGAAGTGCCCCCAAATAGGTTTTCCCTGCGAAGCCAGGGACCGCCTCAGCCTCATCTCCCTGAGCCCTTATCTCCAACCCCAGCTGGAAACTTGATGTATTTATTTGCTTCTCCCAGGACCTCTTCTGTCCAACCCACATCTCTGCTGGTGCTGCAATGTGACCTTCTTGCAGATGGCTGTGTCTGGTAGCCAGGTGCAGGCCGAGGAAGGAAGGGACAGCAGTAAATCCCTCCATCTTTCCATCTGCAGGGTGACCCCACCGTTGGGGTAGAGGAGACAGTTGTGGAGGCTTGGAGAGGTGGAGACAGAATTCTTGGGAGAAGTAGTGGGGACAGGGTCTCTCAGATCTTAAATGGACTAGAAATCATCCGGAGAAGGAGAGGGAGAGGGAGAAAAGGGAGGGAAAGAAGGAGAGGAGGGGGAGGGGCCTGAAAGGGGAAGGGAGGAGGGGAGGGGGAAGGCCGAGAGAAGGGAGAGGAGGAGGAGGGGAGGAGGAGGGGAAGGCAGTGAAGGGAAGAAGCCCACAGGGCTTTGTGGGGTCAGCAACAGTGCCTTCTCTAGGGCGTTGGAGATACAGTTATTTTTTGTTGAGTATTGCCCATTCACAGTTTAGTCTTTATGTACATCATCTCATTTAACCCTTATCATTTTCGAAGTCTGTATTATCACCCCCAATTTGCATATGAGGCCACAGAGGCTAAGTAGCTTGCCCAAGGTCACACAGCAGAGCTAGGATTATGAATCAGGTTCCTCCAAAGACTGTGTCCTAACCACCACCCTGCACCCTTCCCCACTCCCAAGCAGACTCACTGACTGCTCCATCATGGGCCCAGCCTCACCCATCCTCTGCCTCCTCCTTGGTTGGTCTAATTGGCTGTGGAATCGGTCCATCCTGGTGTCAGCCAGGGCTTGGTGGCTCTAGAACTCCAAAAGAGGGTCTGCGAGGGTAAATTCTATCCCCAGGCCCTCTGCGCTCAGTCTGGTCAACAGTTTCAGGCGATCAGACAGGTGGACTGGGTTTCACAATATCTCCTCTCACACTTGTTTGGCTGGCTAGCTTTGTGGAAAATTTCTGTGGTTAGCTAGCTAGCTTTTGTAATCTGCTTGGCTATCAAGTTTGGGATATTTATATTTATAAACTGACTTTAGCATCGTCCAGGCAGCTGGCCTTTAAAGAATTCCTCAGGGCTGAGTTTAAGGAAGTTCCTTGAGCCAAGAATGAAGGAATTTTCCCTTCACTTGTCAGCAAATGCATTTTGTAAGGGTGGGCAGAGACCTTTTAAACTTTCTGTTTTGTTTTTTTGAGAAGGGGAGTCAGTTGAAATTCTAGACCCTTCTCTCAATAGATCACCATAGGCATCTACTTAATTCAAATCCAAAGGGTCTGGAGCAGACACCTGGATTCGAACATAAAAATAAATGATGGTGCTGCCCCCATTTTTCCCCTAGCCCCAGACTCAGCCACTAGGCCCAGTCGGGACCGAGGTTAACCCAAGGAAGCCTGCCCAGACAGACCTTTGCTCAAGTTTGTTTCCATCTCCCTGCAGCCCTTTCCCACCTCATTCCCACCTGTGAACTGAGCCACAAGGAGGGGTTAATACCACCCTCCTCCCCAAGCCTTCTTACCTGCGTTGTAACCGGGGCTGGCGCCTTACCCTGAATCATGCATTCTCAACAGGAGAAATATCAACCCGCAGAGGATGAAAATTGGCTCAAGAGGGGCACATTAACCACTTTAGATATTTCAGTGGTTTCTGACCTCCAAAGGACCACAGTACATAAACAGATATACCATACCTGTGCCTAAGGAAGAAGTAACATTGTTGCTATTTGCAGATGATGTGATTTCTTAATGTAGAGAATCCTGAGGAAACTACAGGGTATCTATGGTATTAAAATTTCATTGGGGGGGGGGAGTCATGACTGGGAAAAATATGTTTAAAGAAGCTCTGTATGGGAGAAATAAAAAAAAAGAGAGAGAGAGGAAGGTTTGAGAAGCACTGGCCTTAAAGAAAAAATTAGGATAAATTCAAGCACTGGGAGCAGAAGGTTGGGATATTAGCCTTCTGAAGCTTGAATTTTTCATCTTGTGAGACCAACAGACCAGGAGGGTACAGGAAGGAGAGGGCGGAGAGCTGCTCACCACCCCCAGCGGCAGGGCAGTGCACCTGGCAGGCAGCCTCATGGGCATGGGTCACAGATGGTGCCAGTCTAGACACAGGTGCCCTGCTGGGCAAACCCCAACTCTGCAACATACAAATTTAATGACTTTGAGCCTGGTGCATGACCTTCCTGCCCCCCCCCCCCCCCACCCTGTGTTCATCTGTAGAAAGACGGTGATGATGTCACGGCACAGGGCCACTGGGAAGGCTCCATGAGGTTACCTGTGCTAAGTGAGAAGATAGTGTTTAGCACGTAGTTACCTTCCGGTTGTGTCAACTGGGGGCAGTATTCACCTGCTCGTGCTGGAGGCTCTCAGTCCTGGATTGGACCATCATTGTGCCTCCCCTATCCCTGGGGTTCGGTGAGCTCAGGTAGAACCCCTGTGGGGTGCTTCTAGAAGAGGATGCTGGGGAGGGAGGCAGACCACACTTAGGGTGCCGTATGAAGGGGTTCTCAGAAGCTCCTGCCCATCTGTCCACGGTCTCATGGACTCTTCAGCTGCTAAAGTGACAAATCCCTGTAGCCTCAAGAGTGACTCTAATTCCTTTGCTATTGGTTCTTAACTCCATTGCTAACCTTCATCACCAAATGTGCCCCTAAATTTGATATTAGCCCCAAATCCTAACCTTAGGCCTCACCCAACTTCTAACTCCACCCCATCCCTACCCCAATTCAAACCTGGGTCCTAACCTTAGCTCTAACCCTCATCCATAACCTTCACCCTGATTCCACCAGTATTTCCCGAAATTAAGTTCCTCCCTTCCACACAAGTTTTGCTACATCTGTGTTCCTTCTGAGATTGTAGTTACCTAATATATGTTCTTAAATTAGACCTTTAAATAATCCCAGTTTTGCGTTATTCTGAGTATCTATATTCCAGAAATCACGGTTTTGATATGCTGGTCATATTTTTTTCTAATAGCTGTTAACAGAAGCACAACATGGTTAACGTTTTTGAAATGTTTTTCCACGCACCATCCACCTAAAGCTACCTCCCATACCACCGGAAGTGCAGGGGAGGGGGGGGCGCTCAGGAAAAGACTGAGCTGCTCGGAGCCCAAGCCCCACGCATCTTCACTCCCCACCCACGTGGAGCCCAGCCTGACTGCGAGGCCCGGCGGGGCTTCAGCGCCCCCTGCCGGCCGAATCTGGGAGCAGCTCTAGCTCGGCTCCCTTCCCTCTGGGCGGGGTTCACGACGTGCTACTTTCTCTGACTTGACGTTTGGTGTCATTAACTGTCGAGTTCCCCTGCGAGGAGTGAAGAAAGGTGAGAGAAGACCCCTCTACTCTAGACTCAGGGGCTGGGGACACCTAGGGTGTGGGGTGCAGACAAGCCTGAAGTCAGAGGATGCAGGAACCTTGCAGGAGGTGTAGGGTGAAGGGTAAACTCTGAGATAGGGAGAATTGTCAGGGTTGGGACTAGGGGTCAGAGTGAGTGTGGGGGAGGAATAAGGATGAAGTGTGGCAGCCGGGACTGGAGGAGGAGGGAAGGGGGAGGGCGCGACAGCAGGGCCAGGCACCAGCCGGGTGTTGTGCAGGTAGAAGGAAGAGCAGGCTTGGAGTTAAAGCGGATTTCTGAGGGGCTCCTGGGTGGCTCAGTCGGTTGAGCAACTTACTCTTGGTTTCGGCTCAGGTCATGATCTCACGGTTTGTGAGTGCGAGCCCCTTGTGGGGCTTTGTGCTGATAGTGTGGAGCCTGCCTGGGATTCTCTGTCTCCCTCTCTTTCTGTCTCTTCCTCGTGTGTGTGTGCGATCTCTCTCTCTCTCAAAAATAAATAAACTTAAATATATATATAATATATTATATATTATGTATTATTAAATATATATTATTAAATATATACATAATATATTATATTATATAATTAAATATATACATAATATATAATATATTATATATACATTATACACATATATTATATAATTACATATATAATATATAATACATACATATTATATATTATATAATATATAATACATATATAATATATATTAATATATAATATATATTAATATATAATATATATTAATAATATATAATATATATAATATATATAATATATAATATATAATACATATATATAATATATGCATGTGTGTGTATATATATACATATATATGTATATATATACATATATATGTATACATACATATATATGTATATATGTATATATGTATACATATATATGTATGTGTGTGTGTATATATATACATATATATGTATATATACATATATATACATATATATGTATATATATACATATATATAATATATGTGTGTGTGTGTGTGTGTGTGTATATATATATATATATATATATATATATATATATATACACAAGCAGATTTCTGAGTGATGATGTTCCTGGGAGTGTGAGCCCTTGGATCTCAGAAGGAGGCCCTGGAGCAGGCAGAACTGGCCATGGCTGAGCTGGTTTCTCTGCTTCAGGTGTGTGTGGTTGAAATCCCCCATTTGGCTGTGTTGGGGACACAGAGCCACCCACTTGTCAGCCACTGCAAGGTGGACTCCCCTGACTACCTTGGACCCTAGGACCCCCCACAATTGTCTGCTCTGTCCCAGATCTTGTTCTGTATTGCCTGAAGCCAAGCCCATGCATATTTTTTTGCTAAGATCTAATATCTGTTCATTTTTATAACTCACGAAGCAGTAAAGCTGTCATCTTGGTTGTCTGTAAAATAAGATCTTATATTTGTGTGGTTCTTCACATATTACATTGTTTTTGAGGTTTATTTCTTCTTGAGGTGGGGAGGGGCAGAGAGAGAGGGAGATGCAGAATCCGAAGCAGGCTCCAGGCTCTGAGCTGTCAGCACAGAGCCCGACGCGGGGCGTGAGCCCATGAACTGTGAGATCATGACCTGAGCCGAAGTCGGACGCTCAACCGACTGAGCCACCCAGGTGTCCCTGTGTGGTTCTTCACATATTAAAAAGCTATTTGCACATTCTCTCGTTGGTTCATGCAAGCGCCTGTGAGGTAAAAATGATCTGTATTGTCCCATTGGATAGAGTTGGAGCCCAAGCCTCAGTGAGTTTGACATACCAGACCAGTCAGAGGTTATGGAGTGAGAATTGAAAACTCAGTGAGTGCCCTGACTTCCAGCCCAGCAAGTTCATGGTTAGTTGACATGGATGAATCTGAGATAGCATTCAAAGATGAAGCACAGGGGACACATGTGGACTGGCTCTTAGAAGCTAAAACTCCAGGGCTGGAATCTGGTTATCTGGGCCAGGTAGGTGGGGTTACGGGTGATGGCCTGTGCCGTGGGAACCCCTGCAGGTACTAACGTGGATTCCATTTGGGACACCCCAGACAAGACAGCCCGGACAGCGACACATTAATTACACATTGCTAACATCCTGGGCTCCCCTCCCTCTTGTTAAGGGTTTTACCACCTGTGACTCTGGGGACACAAACAGGGGTGTGAGATTACCCGGCAGGGGGCAGAGGTGACGTTCTTACAGATGCTGGTCTCTGGCTCCTGACTCCCTCTAGAGGGTAATTCTTGAAACTGGCGCCTCTTTTCCTCCATGTGCCTCTCCTTTTGGGAGAGGATCCCTGACGGGCCCACCCTGGGTCTTCTCTTTTGGAATGGGGGCGGGGAGGGGCTCACAGATGTGAGCAACAAGGAGCTCTGGGCTCTGCTAAGCCCTGACAGGACTTCACAAAGTGCAACTCCCCCATGTTCGGGAACCTCCCCCCCCCCCCAACCCCGCTCCCCGCCCTGCTTTAACACAGACAAGAAGCTGCTCAGTGGCTCCCGGGTGGGCTGAGCAGAGTTTGGTGCCTCAGACTTTGAGCATTCACATCTTTATTAAAGGCTGCATAAATGGAGAGAGGGCAGAAGAGCCCTTTGTTATAAAACCTGTGGTCAACTACATCTGCAGATGGCAAGCACGGGAGGGGCGTAAACCAGCGGGCACTGCCTCGTTCGGGGGGAGGCTGAGGGAAGAAAATACGAGTGGTGGCCCAAGGGCTGCCTTGCAATTGCCAGGATGGTCAGCACAGCCAGGCTGGGGCCCAGCCTCCTCTTCCCCTCACCCATCAGCCTGTTCCCACAGCTTTTGAGCCGGCACTCGCTTTACACTCGAATGCTATTTTAAACACGTCAAAGCTCACGGTTAGAGTTGACACTCCCACTGTGGTAGCTGGTTCCCATGTAATCCTTTCGTGGATCTATCTCCAGGGCACCCAGCGGACGGGGGCTGAGGTGTGGGCACACAGACTTCACTCCTGTGAAAGCTCAGGCAATAGGGGCAGGAGGCCCTGGGCTGTGGCCCGGCGGCGGGAGCCAAGGGAGGGGGAAGGGAGAGGAGATGGGGAGGGACAGTGGTTCTGCTAGTCAGAGGGAAGGCCCTGACCTTGCTGTGTTCTGCTGCTGCCCTCTGGTGTGACCACAGATTGAGGACCTTAGCTTAGGTTAGGGCTGAGAGCTAGGGTTTAGGTTGAAAACCATCTTGTCCACTGGCTCGGTGGCTGCCGTCCATGCCTAAAGTCCCAGAATGGAGGAACTGGAATGGGAGCTCTGAGCCCATCTGGGCCAATTGGCCCATTTTACAGTGGAGACACCAGGGGTCATTTCCTAGGTCACAGTGAACGTGCCCAGTCGGGGCCAGGACTTCCTCTGCTGCTCTTTCGGGAAGCAGTCTATCAGAGCACTGGTTCTTAGCGGGCATCAGAACCAGTTGGAGAACATGCTAAAACAGCTTGCTGGGCCCGCCTAAGAGATGCTGATCCCAGAGGTCTGGTGTAGCGACTCTCAGGGGATGCCAACACTGAGGGCTCCCGGTGTGTGTGGCGGGCAGCCCTGGGCTAGAGGACATTCCTGATGGGGCTGAGGGGGGTGGTACAGAGAGAGCAAAAGCCACACTGAGAGGGGCTGATGGCCTGAGGACCAAAGAGAAAAGCCCGACTAAAGGAGAGGCGTCTGGGTGGCCAGAAGGCAAGAAGCAAGCTTGGAAGGGTCAGACTCTGGAAGGTGGGACAGACATGGGGCAGCAGATTCTGTCTCTGCGGACACAAGGCCCCGTGGGGATGAAAATGCATTTTTATCCCCAAAGAAGTGACCAGGGAGCCGGCCTTCAGACAGGCAGGTGGTGGGAAAACCCAAACTCATGATGGCGGTTTGGTTGAGAGGCACTTTGGGTGCCTGTGGGGTGTTGCCGGCAGGCAGTGTCCACGGGGGCTGTTGGCAGGTCGCCCAGGGCAGTGGCCGGGGTCAGGGAGGAACTGCAGGGACACTCGTGGAGGTGGCGAGTTGGGTGGCTGGGGGCCTTCTTTGCGTAAAACCTCCCTGGTTTTGGCTCCTGGAGGAGAGGGGCCAGGTGTCTGGTGAACCAACCCACTGGTGCTCCCAAAGCCGGAATGGGGATTTGGTGGCCCCCGGGGGATTAGGACTTGGACTTAGAACCTTCTCTGTGGGGCTTTTCGAGAAGGGGAATTTGGTCCGGGAGAACTGATTCTGGACCAAATGACAACTGCGTACTGGGGCCCAGGGCCTGGAAATGCGGTCATGGGTGGGGCCTGCTCAGGGGCCTCATCCCTCTCGGCCCCCTTGAGATTCCAAGCCGGTCATCGCCTCCTCTCAGCTCTGTTGGGGCGCCTTTTCTGCCAAGCTGTGGCCAGCGATGCCTTCTGCCCGTGCCATGGCGGCCTCCTCTGACAGGCCTTTGAAGTAGCTGCTCAGAGCCTGCAGGTTGACAGCGCGCTGCATGGGGGGTGACGAGGTGGTCTGCAGGCTCAGGTAGCGGCTGTACTTCTTCAAGCCCCGCTCTGGGTCACGGCGGTGTGCGGTCAGCAGCTCGGTGAAGCTCACGTTGTGGAGGGCCAAGAGGCGGGCCTCGGCCCTGAGCAGGGCGGCCGCCTGCACCAGGGGCTGCAGGGACGCAAAGCACTGCAGGCTGCTGAAGGAGTAGACGTGCTGGGCCAGCTGGGGGCCCGGTGAGACCTCGAGGAGGCGGCACAGGTCTCGCATGGCCAGCACGGCGGCCAGGGCGCTGCGTTCGCTCATGTTTCTCGCCAGGTAGGTCTTGGCCAGACTCTTGAGTTTGAAGCTGCTGGCCCTGGGCACGCGCTCCCGGATGAGGGGCAGAGCGGCCAGGAAGCCCGAGATGACCTCCTGAAACTCCCACAGCCTGTTCATGTCCTCCAGGGCCCGGAAGAAGTTGGGGAGGCCGGGCCCCCACAGCTTGTAGCAGGCCAAGATGGGGCGGCGCATGGAGCCCAGGAAGCCAAGGAAGTGCTGCAGCCCTACCTCCAGGGAGACGGCCTTGGAGTAGATGCTGAAGAAGGCCTCGGGCTGGATGAGCACGCGGAACTCACTCTCCCGGTTCACGGCTGCCAGCTGGCTAATCTTCTGGGCTGGGCAGGAGAGAAGGGCAAGGTGAGGCCCCAGGGGCGGGGTGGGGGGCCCAGGGCGGGAGCAGTGGAAGCTCTAGGACCCCACCTCGGGGCCTGCTGGCAGGACCCAAGCGTCAGCCTCCAAATGCAGCTCTATGCTGGCTCCAAAGGGGACAGGGGTCAGAAGGGGAGGGCGGGCTGCTTTCCAAACACCCCCTACTCACCTGGTGGGAGTCCAGCTCCCCCCTGCCCCCCTGCCCCTGTCCCCAGCCCCAGAGTTTGCCAAACAGTTTAGATCCAGGTCCCTCCTGTCCGGCTCCTGTTAGCCTTACCCGCCTACACTCGGGACCCTTTGTTGTTTCCACCGCATCCTCTCCCCCCTGCCCCAGCCTCCAATCCCATCGTCACTGAGCCGACATTCCCACCCCAGGCAGACAGCACACCTGCCCAAACTACTCCACTCAGAACATGGCTCACAGCTGCCCTGTGAGGCCTGGGAAGGACTCCCCTGTCCTAGGAAAACCCACTACTTCTGTCTGGCTGGGCTGGCCCCATGCTGGGTCTGTGCCACAGGGCAGGCCGGAGCCTTCTGGTTCGGGGAAGGGCATTGCGAGGCCAGGGTCAGCACCGTGGAGAGTTGAGGGGCTTCTGGGAGAAGGGGTCATCTTTCTCCGTGACCTGGGCTTTGTCGGCCTCCCTGTGGAATGAGCTCTGTACTCAGAATTCTGCAGCCACAGCTTAAGGCCTTGCTTGGATCGCTGGCCTCCATGCAGTGACTTCCCACATCGTGTTCTGTTTACAAGTGTGTTGCCAAAGGTCTCTAGAGAAGCGCTGGTCAGGGGTGAGCTCACGGATGCACCTGCCTCATGCTTTCAGGCCCTGGAAGTCCTTATTCAGACAACCAAGTGGTACACCTGGAGTCCCAGGGGAGGCTGGGACTCAGGGACTGCCTGCTCTCTGGCTGCAGTCATTGGCCAGAGCTCTGGGCTCTCCCGGGCCCAGAACATAGCTCTGCCTGCACCTACTTCGGGGGCTCAGAGACTAAGCTAGAAAGGGGTGGGGGTGGCCACTGGAGAACCCACTTTCACTGTCAATCTTGAGGTCAAAGAAAACCAGGGGCCTGTCTTCTGCTTGGGGGTCGGCGAGGCTCTCATCCAGGACCCTCAAAGAGCTGGGACCCTCCAGTTGGAGGTCACTGGACTCGCTGCTGCTGTCGTCCAGCTCCCGGGAGGACTGCAACACAGAGAAACCAACAGGTCAGGGGCCCGGAGGGCGAGAGGGGGGGGTGTTGGCAAGGTGAGCATGTGCCCACGGGCCGGTGTGCGTGTGTGATGTGAATGTGGGAACAGGAGCAAGCTGGTGGGGGGGGGGGGGGCATCCGCACGCACATGCGGGAGAGAGGGGAAGGGGAAGGTGTATATCCGTCTAAGCAAGTGCGTGTGCACGAGGATGTGTGCGTATGAATGGATGTCAGTGTGCATGTGCACGTGTGAGGGCCGTGTGGGAACCACACGTTTGTGAGTAGGGGTGAAAGGCTGAGATCACGCAGACGAGTGTGTGCAAAAGCACGAGCATGGGAATGAATGCAAATGCCAAATGTGTGTGTGCACATCAGGGGTGAATTTATGAACCTGTGTTGACAGGTGTGTGGGAATGTGAGCATGTGTGAGTGTGCACATGGGCGCATAGCGCCAGGTCTGGAAGCTCAGGGAAGGGGCCAGTGCTCTGGTGGGCAGGGCCGGAGGGGTCTGCTGCTCCCTTCTCTCTGAACAGACTCAGAAGAAACACTTCTTGGGACGGGAGGAAGGAGCCTCATCTCAAACCTGAGGTTTCTCTGGAAGGGGCCAGGAGCTTGGCTCTTCTTGTCCCCATAGCCAGCCAAGGCTCCAGTGTCTTAGGGGGACCGCTCGCCTCAGGAATGCCACATCTGGGTGGACACACGAAGCCTGGAGGCCCTCTGTCATTTAGCATCCAGGAGCCGGCTGCTTAGGGAAGCCTCAGGCCCGGGGCTCCTCTAGCCTGGGCACCCAAGGCCCTGTTCTCACCAGCACCAAGGCAAAAAATCTGAAAGGCCTCAGGGTGGGGGAAGGGCTCTGTCTCCGTGAGCCCCAAGGGGCTGCGGCTACAGAGGGCGGTAGAGGCTCATCATCTGCAAAGCTGCCAAAGCCAGCCGATGTCTCGGGAGGCCTGCTCAGAACTTCCTGTGAATGCCACCTGTGGACGTGAGCCAGAGACCAGGGGGAAAGGACGTGGCCAACATCACACGGCCAGCTGGGAGTACTGCTGGGACAGAGTCCAGAGCAGCCTCGGGTCTTTCCTACTTACAGACTGCCTCACCCGGGGCTATCTGAAGCCTCCAAGGATGAACGCTGGCCTCTGGCTAATGTCCTTGGCTCGGCAGGTAATAAGCATGGGCCTTGGCCCTTTTATTCACCAGGTGAAACATTTTAACAAAGCTTCAGCCAAGAGCAAAGTCCTTATTAGCCACAGGTAAAATGTGCTGGTTTTCCCCAGGAGTGGCCGATTTTCACTTCATTGGCTTCTCATAGCCCTACCCCAGGCTCACCAGCTTCCTCCCGGTCACTGATAGAGAAAGACATTCACTATGAATCCGTCTAGAGCTGGTCTTGCTTAGAGAAGCCTGGAGTTCGGGGATTCTATACATAAGGTCCCAATAAAAGTCTTCGTCAAACGCCTCGCATATCTGGATCCTCGATCGGCCACGCGTCAAAGGTTTATTTTGCAAGGGTTGCTCTGCATCTTCTGTCTCACTGTGGAAGCTCCCTTTCCTCCCTGTGAGGAGCCTTCTCCAGGAATCTTCCTCGAAGTTGCTAGACCAGATACTCCACCTTCTTTCCTTGAGGGAAAACCCAGCTGGTTTTTATCTTCAATCTTCCAGACATTGCCCTTGCACCTGGGGTGGTGGAAAGAGCTGGGCTCTCCTTGCTGTGTCCTCCCCCGGACTGAAGAGCTGTCCCTTTGGCTGAGGCCTCTCTGTCCCCACCGACACGGCACCCGGAGCTGTCTCATCTTCCTTCCTCTTTTGGCTCCCAGCATGACTGCAAGAGCCCGTGCAGTGGCCCTGAGTTCTTCCGCCTGCCTCCTTCCTTCTGGAAAGTCTTCTCAGGCCTTAGAGCCTTGGTCACCTCTTTGGATATCTTCTTTCAAGACTTGAGCTCCCAGGACAGCAACACAGCTGCATCTTTGGGCTAGCTCCATTTCCATACCAGGTTGTTTATTTTTTTTAAAGTTTATTTACTTCTTTTGAGAGAGACAGAGTGTGTGAGCGGGGAAGGGGCAGAGAGAGGGAGAGAGAGAATCCCAAGAAGGCTCGACACTCAGTTCAACGTGGAGCCCTATTGTGGGGCTCGATCCTGCAACTGTGAGATCACGACCTGAGCCAAAATCAAGAGTCAGTCGTTCAACCAACTGAGCCACCCAGGAGCCCCAACCAGGGTCATTTATGATGGCCATCAGAATCTCATTTTTACGCCCTCCCATTGCCCTGGGGTCATTTTCTCTTATAGTGGCAGAATGTCTTTTGTCCTGAACTTGCTGAAGAACTTGGTGGCTCCCTTAATAAAAGGACACCCCCTTTCTGCTGAGCTTGTCAATGGAGAGAAGGCTGGAACTTCCAGCTCTGACTCCTCTTCCTTTCTGATCCTTCCTCACCCTTGGGGCTACTGCATGGAGATGATCTTGCCAGCACGCCTTCCACTCAACTCCAGCCAGCTGTAAACCCCACTCCCTCTCCCTGCCTTACGTCCCAGCAACGTGGCCAGGAAGTGCCCGCATGCTTAAAAAGGACTTTTCTCAAGACCCAGGTTTAGCAAAAGGGCAATCAGCATGAGAGGCTCTGGGGCAGGAAGGCTTTCTGCCCCCTGCTCACTACCCGAAGCCCTATGTTCCAATGCCCATAGCACTGCCCGCTGGGCGAGTGTGTGGGCGGAGAGTGTAGACGGAGAGGCACAGAGACCCGGGCCCAAGCCAGGCAAGGGCCTTTTACTGGAAAAGGCTTGAGATGTCCTGGGAAGGGAAAAGGAATGGTGGCAGAAGGCAGTGGAGTGGGGAAGACTGGAGCCCGTGTGCTCGGCCTGGAAAGTGAAAAGTGGGGAAAGCTCCAAGGAAGTAGGGAGCGGACACAATGGGAGGTGAAAAAAAGAGGAAGAGGAAGTGAAGATGTTCTGCTAAGAGCTGGAGGAGTAGAACTCACTTTAGTATTCTTTAAAAGATGCAAGCAAATAATAGGATTCATTTCTCTCTTTTTTTTAAATGTTTATTTTTGAGAGAGAGAGAGAGAGACAGACAGACAGACAGACAGAGCATGAGCGGGGGTGGGGCAGAGAGGGAGACACGGAATCTGAAGCAGGCTCCAGGCTCTGAGCTGTCAACACAGAGCCCGAGGAGGGGCTTGAACTCACAAACTGTGAGATTGTGACCTGAGCCAAAGTCGTCCGCTTAACCAACCGACTGAGCCCCAGGATTCATTTCTTTATTATACTTGGTTAATGGACTTCTTTGACTGCAAAAGTGTGCTCAGACCGAGCCACAGGGACCTGGGAGTTTCTCAGGACCCACATGTAACTAGGATACACGTGCAATCTGGCTTGTGAGCTTTAGTTCACTTGGATTCAACACAGATCAACTTAGCAGGGCAAGGGGATTCCACCTCCACACTCCACGTGGCAGGCTGCATGGCCGTACCAAGCACACCCATACGGCTGGCTTGACATTTTAATCACCTTCCCCAAGTCTAGGTCTCTTCCCCAAGATCCAGCACCCCCTCGCCCCCGCCGGATCATATCCCAGTATGTACAGGGCATCCCCATTCAAGGCTGATACACACAGATGACAGATATACAACTGAGTCCCCCCATCCGGTGGTTCTCTCTTTTTTGGCTGGGCATTAGCAGCCTCAAAAAATCCAGATGCCCAGGTTGCACCCCAGACCAGTTCAATTACAATCTCTGGGGCAGGGGGAGTGACACCCAGGAATCTGTCGTTGGTAACCCCCCCCCCCCCCCCGCAAGATTCCAGTGCGCAGCCAGGGTAGAGAACTACCGTCCTACTGATTAACTCCATGTTTGGGCATCGGCCACTCAGGAGCTGAACTCTGATATTTGGCATCCAGTCGCCTGAAGTTGTCTCTGCAGTGCCCGACATCAATTCTTATCAAGAGTCCCCAAGTTCCCGAGGGACTTCCTAAGCACCCACTCTTAAACAACAGCTGGGGTCAGTTTGGCAACACACACAGATTGCCCTTTTTTGCAGACACAAAATCCCAGCTCTTGCAACGTCTGGAAGCCCCGCGGTACCTCATGCGTGTCCGTGAGCCGGACCATCCTGTTAGCTAGCCTATGGCCCCTGCTGCCCCCTGCGCCAGGCCCTCGGGGGACAGGGCTCCCATCTTCTGTTACACACACTCACCAGCATCCCAGCCCCTCCCCTGGATCGGTCGTTTCCCACGGGCCCCTCCTCCTACTGCTGGTCACCACTGCCACTGCAGTCAGGGACTGTCCCCTCCTGCTTCCTCTTGGTCTTGCTACTGCCGGATAGTGGGGCGAGTCCTCTGTCACAAGAGTAGCTGAGAGCACCTATCTTTTCCTGCCTTGGACCCTAACCCAGGGCCCAGGGCAGAGGCACTGCTGACCCATCCTCATTTCCTAGGATAGTCCTCACCCCAGGCCTCCACCATCAGGCCTGGGTCTTGCCCCGCCACCCAACAGTGGCACCCCCACCGCTTCCGGCAGCGGCAGGGGCTCTTACAGACCACTCTTCCCGCACCAGCCGTCTCTCCTGGAGCCTTGCCCACCTTGCCAGGTCTGCACCAGAGCCTCCAGGCGTGTCTAGCTGCAGTCTGGGACACTTGGAAAATGTGCTCTTTTTGTAGGCCAACTTCCACACACGGGAGGTGGGATGAAGGCCACGGACAGGAGAGGACATGGGTATGTGGGAGCCCGGAGCACCTTGCGGGTGTCACCCTGCTCCCCACCCAAACCGCTGCGGGTACTCTGGGAGTGCCAGGGGTCTGGAAGGGAGCACAGAAGGTGGGTGAGAAACGCATGGAGGGGACCTAATTTGTTTTGTTTTTGCATAGATGTTTTTTAAAGCTTGGGACACCTGATGGTTAATTTAAAAAATGTGTGTCTGGAGGCACTTGGGTGGCTCAGTTGGTTAAGCACCTGACTCTTGATCTCGGCTCAGGCCGTGATCTCATGGTTTGTGAGTTCCAGCCCCGCGTCGGGCTCTGCACTGATGGCCTGGAACCTGCTTGGGGTTCCGTCTGCCCTTCTCTGCCCCTCACCTGCTTGTGCTCTCTCTCTCTCTCCAAATAAGTACATAAACTTAAAAAAAAGAAAGTGTGTCTGAAGAACTAAAGAATACCAACACAAAAGCAGTGGTCCTCTGGCCCTCCCCACTCCGGACCTGGTCTCCACAGGTGAGCAGCTGTGCTTCTAATTGTTTTAACTCTTCACCACCTGAAACACACTCCCTCCTTCCTGGAATAATTCAGACACAACCTGGCGACCCCCTACTGACAGCTGAGGATCAGACTGACACCCCGCCCCCCACCCCCAGCAGTGCTGGTTTCAGTTTCTGCGCCCAACTGTCGTGAAGTGTGGTGAGACTACTGGCATTCCGATCCTTTCTTGAGCTTTCCATCCCAGACTGCTACCTCCACCCAGGGTCAGTTTTGTTTGATGAGGTTTAGGGGATGGAAAGAAGTGCCCAGATTTCAGAGGAATTTAGAACATGGCTTAAAGGGAAGACTGAAATATTGACTGGTGGTGAAGAATAATCGAAAGAGGGGCATCCAGGGCGGCTCTGGGGGCCTTGGTTTCTGTAGCCGGACAGACGGTGTGACTTAATGGAGAGGAGAGGAAGAGAGACGAGTGATCTACGGGACACCCGAGTGCAGACGTCGGAGGGCCACTGGCTATCCTGGTCTGGCAGCAGGAGTGAGCGCCGGGCACCAGCAGCCTGTGGGCGCTAACTGAGGCCATGGGCAAGGCTGAGACCATAAAGATGGGCTGTAGCCGGAAGAACAAGGTGGAAAGGAACAGAGACCTGAGAGGAGGGTGAGGAGGGGTGGCTGGAGCTACTACAGGAGCTGGGACAGGGAGGGCAGGGGTCCTTGAAGTACCGGTGAGCTCAAGGGGCAGGAAGCTGTGGCCAGAGTCCCTGCGGGCCAGCTTTCAGTATGGTGAGGTCCAGGGGGTGGCCGTGGGGCTGGTGGCTGCAGTGGGGTGGGGCAAAGACCCCAGAGAGGCCAGGGTGCTGGATGTTGAAGTCCCCCAGAAAGAAGGCTGGACCTGGCTAAAGAGAGGCCACCTGGGAGGCGGGTGCTGGAGCCTCCCCTGTGTGGGGGGAGGCAAGAGGAGGTGTGAAATGATCTGGGGAAAGTGGGGTTCACCTCAAGAAAGGCACAGAGAACCTGACTAGATGGTGGGACCGACACAGTCCAGGAGGCACAGAAGGCCTTGACCCGCCTCCCCACTCTGAAGCTCACAGGGCGTTGGAAAGAGGGGACATGGTAACTCCACCAGAGAACCAAGTTTCAGTGCAGGGAGGACACAAAACCGCCTGCAGAGAAGAGCTAAGTCCAGCAGGGAATGTGATGGTCATGGAAGAAGGGGTTGCCAGGGCAATCTTTCAACAAATATTTATTGAGC
The DNA here is from genome assembly GCF_027475565.1 of Acinonyx jubatus. NCBI lineage: Eukaryota > Metazoa > Chordata > Mammalia > Carnivora > Felidae > Acinonyx > Acinonyx jubatus. The sequence continues at coordinate 31,382,680 of NC_069386.1, forward strand.
AGCCGTATCTGCCAGGTCCTGGGATCGACACATTCCCTGCCCTCATGGGCTTAGGTCCTGGCAGAGGCCCAGCGGAAAGCCTCGGGGTGGTGGGATGGGGCAGTTGGAGGGGCAAAGGGAGATAAAAGCTTCCTATTTTGGGGCAAAGAGGCCTGGGGATGTGAGGAGCGGGCAGCCTGTATCTCAATCATGCCCTTTCAGGTGAAGAGGGCTTACATCTCCCTGACGGGTCTGTGCAGCCGCTCCTTCCTTGGTCCGCTCCTTGACCACGATGCACAGAATGCCTACTGTGTGCAGGGCCTTCAGCGAATGGGCCAGGCTGGGTGGTGGGGTGCAGGAGGGCCGGGGAGCAGGAGCCAAGTGAGCGAGTGGCCACGCGGTTCCAGGAGGACGGTGGCCACCAGCTACAGAAGAGGGAGGTGCTAGGGGTTCTCAGAGGCCTGTCTGAGGGGGGCCAGGCTGGTGGGGGGTAGGGGGAAGAATTCGAGGGCAGGGGGCTGGGAATGCAATTGGAGGCACCTCCAGAGGTCCTGGACGGGGTTCTCCACGGGGGCGGTGTCAGAATTCCCAGGGGGAGATCCTGCCCTAAGAGTCTGGGGTGCTCTGCCTCCCCCCACCCTTCCTGAGAGAGGTGTCAAGCTGGGAAGCCACAGAGAGAGGAACGGCAAAGAAGCTGTTGAGCCACTGGGCTATGTGGGGGGAGCCCCGGAAGGAGCGGCCGAGGGAGCGCACTGCTCCCCGTGCCCGGCCGCGTTGACTGATGGCCCTCTGGAGGTGGCAGGGACGCTCCTGGGGATCGGCAGGATGGCTGGGAGGCCCTGTGGCAGCAGGGGTGGTGGCCTGGACTGCGGGGGGAGGACACGTCCACATGGGGTTATAATACACTTTGAGGGGCAAGTGGAAGGCGCGGTGAAGACGGGGGGTACTCTGTGCTCTACGCGACAGGAAGCTAGTCCCGCGGCGGCTGCGGACGGCAGTGTCCTCCCGGTGACTGGCGGGCTGGCTGTGAGGATCGGCTTCAGGGACTGCAGGTTGTTCGGCGGGATGTTGGGGAGACCAAGCCGGGGGGCGGCATGCGCCATGGGGCAGGCGGGGGGGCCGGCAGGGGTGGTATGCTCCTGGTGCTCTTGGCAGGGGGTGGGCTGGCGAGGAGTGTTGTGCAGCGGTCTCCATGCGCTCCATGCACTTTCCAATACAGAACCTCAGACTGAGGGCCGGAAGGGACCTCAGAGGCACCCAGTCCAACCTTTCCCTCTGTTCAACCCCCCTTTCCCCACCTCCATTAACCAACCTCCAGGGACAGAAGGGTGCAATCCACAAAGGTACTCGTTCCATTGTGGGATGCCTTTAAAGTTCTTTCTTATCGAGTGAACGCTTGCCTGTTTGGGCCCTGTACGGTGCTGCCCGTGCCCTCACACCCCTGCACTGACCCTCACTGGCTGCGATTAACTGGGGAATGGGTTCTTGCCCCCGCTCCTCACTGAGGACTTAGAGGTCAGAGAAAACATAAGGAAGCTCCAGACAAAGGCATTGGCTAGTTCAGAAGAGAGACAGGGCTCTGGAAGGAAGCACTCTCTCAGCATTTCAGAAGAGTATATATGGTTACTGACGGCTCCTGCCCTGGTATAGAGGGAGGGCTGGGCTGGTTCAGGCCCGCAGCTGGCATTTGGAGACTGTCCTCAGGACAGCACAGAACTCACTGCCTCGCTGGAAAACTCCCCAGGCGCAGGGCAAGTCTAAGAGTCACCTGCTGCGGCTGGGTCTCCTGGGACCCGGAATGGGGGGAGGCAGGAGTCCAGGGCTGAACTTCTGGACCACTCACCGAGTTTTCGGCATCTGAGTCTTCCGAGCTGCTGATCACCACGACGCGTTCCTCTGAAACAGGGCAGAGGAGACAGAATTAGGCCCTGCCAAGATGCCCACTCAGTGGGGCCCAGGTGTTCTGTGAGAATCCCTGTGGGCCAGTGGATGGGGTGGGCGATGTGTGCCCTATAGAGGGGGATGTGAACATTCACCAAATGTGCTAGCATGGATCTGTTTATTCAAAGAGACTTTCCGTCACTGCCCACTGTGCCCTGTACGTGAATACTTAATTCAGTTATTGGTCCTGAATTCAGAATCTGTTCCCTACACAGGCAGCTTGGCAAAAAAGCACCTGGTTTGTTTTGCAATCCTAAAGAAGCACATTGGTTTTTTCCAATTCTGTCTCATGAGCTGAGATGTTTGAATTAAAAGCTACTTTATATTTGGTTAATCAAAACCTTTTGATTACCAATAGCATTGTGAGCAAGGAATGTCGGTCAGGGCTCAGTGTGCAAGCAGGATCAGGGCTCAGTCTGAGACCTAGAATGAAAACAAAGGGGGCCTCTGGGTGAAGCAGATCTAGGAAGAACTGTCTTGACCATTCCAGAATTCTATCAGTTGGCCTCAACTCATGCCCAAGAACTCCCAGTTTGGTGGTGTCCATAAAAGGTATCTAGGACAAATGACGTACTTTAGCCAGGTGGCCTTTGCAGACAAATTTGGGAAGTGATGGGTGTGGACTTGACCCAAGGTCTCTCTGGGAGCATGCCAGGCACTCACCAACAGAACTGCCTGGGGAGACCCACCTTGTGCAGAGGCACAGTGCTGGGCGCTGTATGGGTGCGTTCGGGGAAGGGGCTACAGACTGTGGGTTTTAGCCTCTTACGGTCCCCACACTGGAATCCCAGCAAATCACACGGTGAACTGTATCCAATCTTATCCCCCAGGAAAACCATGGGCTTTCCCTGCCCCATCTGGTGGCAGCTGAGAGCAGGACACACAGGGGATGCTGTTGGCTTTGGGCTCCCTGGGTGGGGTGAGGATTTGGGGGAAGGGTCCCACCCTACCCAGCCCCTGGAAGACAGCACGTAGGCCTCAGCCTCCGCTGCCCACCCACTTCCTTACCTGCCTCCCCAGACTCGCCGGTCACGTGGTTGCTGTTGGGCGGGAAGACCTCGTTTCCGATGATGGGGCTTTCAGGGCTGCAGGGCCCATCCAGGTGGGGTGGCGAGACTGCCTTGGAGGTGCTGGGCCTGGGTTGCTCGGGGGAACTCCGGGCCAGCCGTGTCTCCTTCTCCTCCTCAGACTCCATCTTGATAGCCTTCCTGGGGCACTCGGTCTGGCAGGACTTCCTCTTCTGGGGGGTGACTGGGCTGCAGACCTCCTATGCGGTGGGGAGTCACAAGGCCGGGTTAGCAGCCTTCAGGGGTGCTGGGGTGGTGGGCAGAGATGTGAACCTGGGTGGCAGGGACCTGTGGCCCGCCCCCTTTGCTCCTGCTGTCGCCTCTGCTCTCTGCCACGCAGATCGTGTCTCTCTCCACATAGGAAGACCCCTGGGCTGCCACGCACACTGGCCGTCTGCTGACCACTGACTCTGGTGGCCTCTGCCTGCCCTGGAGTGGCTCACGCTTACAGGGGAGCTTCCTGGCAGGGCAGCCAGGAGCAAGGGAGAGAACAGCGTAGGTGCTGACTAAGGCCTGGCTTCTCAGGTGGGAACCTGACTGCCTGGTGGGATCTGGGCCTCCAGGTGCAGAGGCAGGGGGCAGGGAGAACCTTACCTCTCTGCAGGAGGCGTCTTTGATGGAGTAGGCATGTATCGGCACCGGGTGTACCCCGGGCACCGACTGTACCAAAGCCATGACTGGGGTCTCAGCTGGCCCTGGGGCCTGTGCCCGGGCCCTCTGCATCTCCTCTGGCTGCGAAGTCCGGAAATAAGAGAGACCGAAATGAGCGGGTGGCAGGCCCAGGGCTGAGACCCCAGGCCTGGGGTCAGCCCAATCCCCAGGGCCTCAGCCAGCCACAGGTGCAGGCTGTCCAGAGCCCCCCGGGGACCAGGAGTCCTCCTCACACCCTCCTTCTGACCCTGAGGTGCTGGCATCCAGGGGCACTTCAATTCCTGTGCATCCTAACAGAGCCAGAAGGTGACTGCTGAGATTACACGGGACCAACCGCGCCTAAAGGTTTGCTCGACAGCTAGCTCCGGGTTAACAAAGCGCTCGCTCCTGGTGGCAGCAATTCCTCTACAGCTGCAGAGCTGTAACAGTGAGGACACCCTTCCACTGAGCTGAAACCCTTCCAGGGAACCTCCCTGTGACCTTCACTCTGCCCCTGGGCCTTCACTCCCCCTGGGTCAGAACAATTACACACCTTGGCCAAATCCCTTAAAACCCCTCAGCCCTCAGTCCCCCTCTGTGAAATGGGAATAATATTAATATCTGTCTCACAGGATACCGTGGATGAAATGTGTTACCACAAGTAAAGTGCCTAGAAGAGCACCCAGCACTCAGTAAGTGCCACCGATGATAATGATGCTAAATACAGTTTTTATTGCCACTCTGAGCCAGGCATAGTGCTAACTATACATAAACCCACCCCAAAACGGACTTCGGCTGGTTCTTCAAAAAGTTAAACACAGAATTCCCATATGATCCAACAAGTCTTCTCCTAGGCATGTACCCAAAGGACTGAAAACAGATGTTCAAACAGAAACCTGCACACAAATGTTCACACCAGCCCTATTCACGACAGCCAAAAGGTGCACACAACCCAAAGGTCTACCAGCCTCTGAGACATCAGCCAAATGTCTAAACAGCCCAAATGTCGGACAGTCATACAGTGGAATTTTATCCAGCCATAAAAAGGCATGAAGTCGGGGCACCTGGGTGGCTCTGTCGGTTAAGTGTCAGACTTTGCTCAGCTCGGGTCATGATCTCGCAGTTGTGAGTTTGAGCCCCGCGTCGGGCTCTGTGCTGACAGCTCGGAGCCTGGAGCCTGCTTTGGATTCTGTGTCTCCCCCTTTATCTGCCCCTCCCCGGCTCATGCTTTCTCACTCTCTCAAAAATAAATAAACGTTAAAAAAATTTTTTTTAAAGGCATGAAGTTCCGTACGTCAACATGAACTTTGAACACATTACACTAAGTGAAAAGAAGCCAGCCACAAAAGAATACATGTTGTGCGGCTCCATTTATATGAAATATCCACAAGAGCTGAGCGCATAGAGACAGAAAGCAGACTGGAAGCTGGAGTGGGGGTGGGGGCGGGGCAGATGTGGAGTGGCCGCCTCATGGGGACAAGGTTTCCTTTCGGGGTAATGGGAATATTTGGGAACTAGATGGGTGGGGTGGCTGTACAAGATTTGGAGGGTGCAATGTCACTGAACTGTATACTCAAAAATAGTTAAAACGGAATTTTCCTAGATGAATTTTACCACAATAAAAACAATTATAGTTAAAATAACGAAATAGGGACCATCCTGTGATTATTGCCAATCTACAGAGAAGGGTAGGAGGCACAGAGGTGAAGTGACTGATTTCCCAAGGTCATATACCTAATGAGGGTCTGGACCAGGGTTTGAGTGTAGTGTCTTTGAACTGGTGGTTCTCTTTCCTGGTCACTGTCTCTCTTACATCCCCCCACACCGCTTTTCTCTATACTGTGTGAAACGGAAGCATCCGCTGGGCGGTTCACTGAAAATAAGTGACGAGTGACCTGGGAAGTGTCCCTCCGAAAGGGGAGGCCCAGACTCTGCCACTCCTGCCTGCAATCCTGACCCCTTGCTGCCTCCAAGTCCATCCAGCAGATGACCGTGAGCAGGCGCCTGCAGTGGTCCGTGTGGTGAGGGAAAGGAAACAACACCCAGCTGGAGGGGGCGCTTCCTCGAGCACAGCCACGCTGGACAAGTCAGAAGCTGGACTTTGAGATCAGGAAGCCAGGGATAGGCTTTCCTCACAGGGGAACCCCAGGAATTAGCTGGCCAAACCTGGGCTGGGGCAGGTGGGGGAAAGCCCCATGTGGCCCCATCGTGCTGGGACCAGAGCTCGACGTGGGGCGCTTCTTGGTATTGAGCACTTTGATGTGGGCTCCCAAATCAATTGCTATAACGGACTGACTTCCTTTTCCCCTCCCTCTCTGGGTTTCTTTCTCTTAACATCTTTATAGAAAGGGAGGAGAATTGTCTCTCTGGATCAGAGTGTATCTGGGGGAAGTGGAGAGAATGGAGAATCTCCTTAAACTTTTTTAAGTTTATTTATTTATTTGAGAGACAGAGAGGGAGAGAGAGAGAGAAAGAGGGAAAAGCACAAGTGGAGGAGAGGCAGAGAGAGAGAGGGAGACTCCCAAGCAGGCTCCACAATGTCAACTCAGAGCCTGATGTGGGGCTTGAACCCAGGGACTGTGAGATCATGACCTGAGCGGAAGTCAGACACTTATCTGACTGAGCCACCCAGGCGCCCCTACACCAGTGTTTTTCAGACTATAGTCTGTGACCCATTGGTGAATCATGAAAGCAATCCAGTGGGTCACGACCAGCATTTTTTAAATTATGCAGAATAGTATAGAACAGAAAACCCATGTAACAAGGGTAATTTACTTTGCAAAGCTTCCATTTTAGCTACAGTTATGCATGTGTACATATATATACCGTAGATATAAAAGATATTTCTTTATAATGGGTAGTGGTCAGAAATTTAAACCACGTCACACCCATTAGGATGGCTATTAGTGAAAAAAGTGTGGATGAGAAGGTAAAGAAATTGGAAACCCATGAGGTGCCTGGGTGGCTCAGTGACCGACTTCAGCTTAGGTCATGATCTCATGGTTCGTGGGTTTGAGCCCTGCATTGGGCTCTACGCTGAACACTTGCTCAGAGCCTGGAGCCTGCTTCAGATTCTGGGTCTCCTTCTCTCTCTGCCCCTCCCCAGCTTGTGCTCTGTCTCTCTCTCTCTCTCTCTCTCTCAAATAAATGTAAAAAAATTTTTTTTAAAGAAACTGGAAACCCTGTGCACTGTTGGTGGGAACGAAGAAGGGCATGGCCACCTATGGAAAATTGCATAGTGACTCCTGAAAAAATGAAAAATAGAATTACCAGATGATCCAGCAATTCCACCTCTATGTAAATTTTGTTACGTATATTTTATCACCATTAAAAAAATTGTTTAAAAAAGTTAAAAAGGTCCTTTCATGTCTGGATCTACAAATCACTGGTATGTGAAAGACCCTCTTTCCAGAAGGGCAACAAACTCCCTGAAAGTGGGCCTGGGATTCTCTGCCTCTGTCCCACCCACGATGCCCTCCTTCCTGTGTTAATGAAGCAGGGGACAGACAAGAAGGCTCACTAAAAAAAAAAAAAAAAAAATCATGATGCCCAATTTGTTGTTTGGTAGCTTTAAAATGTTTTATTTTTTTCCATTCAAGTATTATAACGTCATGATGCAAAGAGTCTAGAGGAAATGGAAGAAAGATGGCCCCCAAGCTGGGGAGTTCTAGTTAAGGCTGTTGCTGTGTTTTCTCGTCACCTCTGTGCAGATACATGACTGAAATGAAAGTAAACCAACAGTTTCAAGAGGGATCCAGTGTTGGGGCGGAAAGCCCAGCTCCTGCCTCCTAAGGCAGGGACATGGGCCCGAGAGTCGCCTTTCTCCTGGCATAGCTGAGCGACCGTACTTTCTCCAGGGACTGCCCGGCCACGCCTGCCTCCCTGGAGCTGCTACACCAGCCCTTTGCACTCACAGAGTGAGACGACATCCTTCCCCCGGCTCCCCTGGCCTGCCTGCCCCCTCCTCCAGCCTACTACCAAAGTGAAAGCAAGAGGCTTTGCAGAAAGAGCATTCTTCTGATGTTCCAAGTTCAAACTACTTAGTAGCGAATGGTGAGAGGTCACATAAAGACAAAGACCCGGAAGAATGCCTAGACCTCACACAAGATAGTACAGGGTCTCTTGCTGTTCATGAACCAGCAACTGGCACGTAGAAAACAGCTGAGCTCTGTGGACCTGGGGCACCTTCCCCAACTATTTATAGGATTTCTTTGGGGGACATTATTCATCCTAGCATTGTGATACCAAAACAACCTAAATATGCATTGACAGGGAACTGGCTAAATAAAACATGCTACATCCATTCACTAGACTGCTATGCAGACACAAAAAGACATCAGGAAGCTACCTACCTACTGAAAATGTAAGAATTCCAGAATACTTTGTGGGGTGAAAAAGCCTGGGGCGTAATACTATGAATATAGGGTAGTATGCTACCTTTGTGCAAAAACAGAATGGAAAATGGAATTACCTGTAATCATATTTGCTTGTAATTACATAAAGAAATTCGGGAAGGATATGTAAGAAATAGAGACAGGTATATGGGCATAAGAAGTGGAAAGATAGGGACCAGAAGGGAGGGAGACATGATATGTTACTTTCTTTCTTTTTTTAAGATCCAGATACCGTACGTGCAGGATTTGGGCAGTAAGGTGCCATATGTAGGGGGTTACGTGAAAATATTGGATATGCACAAACACAGTCTTAGTTTGCACAAGAAATCTCTGTGATGCTGAGTAATGGAGAGCTCAAATGAGAAACGGGGTGCAGAGAGATGTTGGGGTGTCCCCCCACCTCAAAGCATTGGTTCTCAACTTAGCTACAAATTATCATCACCTGGGGATCTGAAAAAAAAATTTAGGTACAATTTATATACAGTGAAATGTACAAACGGTAAGCGTACAAATCAATGGATTTTAAGAATCGAAGTGTAGTTGACATATTTATCATTCTATGTTTTTACTTCTGACCGTGTGATTGTATTACTTCAAAAATATAATAAAAATGTCCTTTTTTACTTTTCAAGCTACATACGTGGGGATGCAGGACCCAAAGCAGTTAGGAGTCTGCTTCTAATCCTATCCCTAGCTTGCTGTGTCATGTGGCCTGGGGTTGTCACCCTCTCTTTGGGCCTCAACCTATGCAAAATAGAGGGTTAGACTCCATGCGCTCTCCTAGCTCTAAAACTCTCAGTTCCTAAATCCTGCATTCTCCAGGAAGTCTCTCCAGATTGCCTCTGCCTACAACAATCTCTCTCCCCCAACGGCCATACATGACAAAGCTAGGCTCGCCACCAGAAGACCTGATTTCTGTGGAAGTCTGATCAGTCCTGGGCCCACACCTTTGACAGGCAGACACAGGCAGACCCAGATGACCAGGACGTGGAGGAGACCAGACGCCTAGTCCAAGGAAGGATCTCAGGAAGCTTATCCCAGAGGAGCCATGCATGCAAGCACTTAAGAGGGCAAGCCAAAGGGGTAACACTGCATTTTCTCCCAGGGAAGCAATCTAAGGGCAGTCCAGAGATGGGGGTGGCTGTCTCAAGCATGAGTGAGCTTCCTGTCCTTGGGAGGTGTGTGTGTGTGTAGACAGCCATAGGTCAAGGGTGCTGTAGAGGGAATGCCGACGTTAGAGGGGGTATGGACACCTCCCAACCCTGAGAAACTATGATTCTTGCATATATGCTGGTCCTGAAATGACACCAATGAAACCCAACCTGCTGGGACTGAGGTCTGCCTCCTGGCCCCATTCTCCTCTCCAAGAACCATGTTGGGGGCGGGGGAGAAGTGGGGAAGGCCTCCGTGTTGATTCCAGGAAAATGCTCACATATCTAGGATGGGGGACAGGGTAAGGGAGATGTCATCTACCACCATCTGTCAGGGCCACCCACCAGTGACCGCTTTCTTCACCTCCTGTCCATCCCTGGTTCTCACCCCTCTCAAATCTATCAAGTGCTACTTTGGCATTTAAGATCTCAGAGCCAGCCAGTTCACCTGCCCTTCCTTTACTCCTTCCCACTGAAAGCTCCAGTCCGGCCACTTGCTGTCCCTCTCGGGCACTCTCCCCTCTCTAATGCCTGCAGACACAGGGGACAACAAGACTCAGGTTCCTTCCTGACACAGGGGAACTCTGAACCCGTTTGACCTGTGGGACCATACCACCTCCCCTTGAGACCTCAACCCATCTTACCAGGTCAATGTCAGAAGAGTCCCTGGGAGTGCTGACAGCCTCTGGGCTGGCCCTCCTGTGTAGAGCTGCATCTGGAGAACACAGAAAAGGTCACAGGCAAGTCAGGGACATCCCCGGTGGGAGGCATCTTCGCCTGGGACAGTGACAAAGGAAATGTCTCTGCTGCTTTTCCTAGAGACTCATTCTTCAGGGCCTCTCACAACACTGGGGCAGCTCCATGGAGGGGCTGTCATTTGGAAGGAGAGCTCCCTGATTGCAGTGAGCACGAACCCAGCCAGAAGGGAGAGGGTGGCATTAGAGAGTGCAAACCCCAGGTGCATCTCTGTCCATCTCTCGGCTGCCACCGAGGCACAGTTTGGTGGTATGAGCCCACAGCCATCAGCTCCAAGGGCAGGCGTGAGTGACTGAGCCCCCATCACTGGCACTTGCCCGGATGCCTTCAGATTCTGTTGCCATCCACCTCTTTCCCAGTAAGGGCATCCTCACACCAGCTATTCAGAGCTCAGATGTGAGCCTAGAGATTTCCTCAAAGAGCTGTTAAAGGTTCCTCACCTTGGAGGCCCTTTGGGGCACCCCCCTCCCCTTGGCGTCCCTTGAAAGCCCCGATGACGTCATCAGCTCATACAGAGCTGCTCCAACTCCTGGATCTGGACTGCAGAGCCAAGCACTGTCTCATTCTCCAGCTACGTGATGTGCTCCCATCTTGCCCCAGTTGGACTGGACAACTGCTGAGGTCACAAATTGGTCTGCTCTCCACTTCCCAAGGGCCCACAAAGGTAGGCAGCTGGTCCAGACAGCAGGCCATGCTGGAGGCGAAGCATCTCCTCCACTGAGGCGCAGTATGGTTTCTGGTAAACACCCAACCACTCCAGGGGGTTTTCTCAGTACCCTTCTGCTCTAACCTCACGTTCCAGTTGACTTCTCAATTGCTAGACAGGAGGCTTAAGAGAATTTCCTGAAGTGGTTATCCCTTTGGGGCTAAAATGATACTGTGTCTGGTTCTCAGCTTAGTAGTTTCTTAATTCTCCAAGGGTCACAAGATCACAGCTAATCCACAGGGCCCTGTAAATTAGTAAAACGTGACCCCTCTGGAGGGCTGCAGACGCACGTCAGGGCCTCCTCTCCTCCTTATCCTGTGCTCTGGAATGTACGATGTGAGCAAATCTGACTTTAAACAAAAACAAAACTAAAAACAAACCCACGGCTTCCTTTTCTGCCCTGTCTCCCCCAGGGAGCCACAGCAAGGCACAGGCCCTTAAATGGTAAACAGGTCGGCCACAAGGGTGGCTCGGGTGCTTACCCGTCTCCTGAGTGATGCAGGAGACGAGTCCCTGCAAGCGCACTTTGAATTCGTCGAAGCCATCGGTGCGCACGGCGGCTTGCAGGTTCTGGGGCTCTTCCTGGCGCAGGCGGCTGAGCGCCTCTCGCAGGAAGCCGTGCATGTCCAGCACCTCCTGGTCAGAGGCGTAGCGCTTCATCCTCTGCACCAGCGCGCCTCCCACGCGGATGCGCTGCAGCACCGCTTCCAGGTGGCCCAGCTGGCCCGCGATCTCATCATAGCTTCGCTGGTACCGCGCGCTCACTCCCTCCAGCAGCTCTTGCTCCTGGGCCAGCACGTGCGCTACCACCTGGCGCACGCGCGCGTGGATCAGCTCCTCGGTGTCTGCGCGCATGCGGCCCAACTGGCTGACAGCCGCGTGCATCTGCGCGTGCGCCGCGCCAAAGGCGCGGTCCTGCTCCTGCAGCGCCTGTGCCATGGCGTCCAGCTCGTCCTGCCGCTGCTGGATCTCCGCGCTGATGTCGCACTTGAGCTCGCTGTGGCCGCTATCCAGGAGCGCGCACGAGCAGCACAGCGGCTTGGAGCAGCCTCGGCAGTAGATGCTGCAGAGACACACAAGGCCGGCGTCAGTTAGGGCTCTCCTGCTTCTAATCCCTTTATATTTTTGTTATTAAACTCTTTTTCAAAAATTACAAAACTTTGAATCATGGTAGGTCCCTAGGTTCGTGCTTTTCTCCATTCAGTTTGTGGTCTCCAAACTACCCATAGAGCATTAGAACGTAAAAAAGTTACTTAAGTAACAACAGCTAGCCTCCAGTCGTGAGACAAGGCACAGATACACACATTGTCTCTCCACACCGTTTCTGAATTTCCTTTCCCCGCCTCCGAGGCAACCAGGTGAGCACTGGGGTGCATCCTTCCACAACTGTCTGCTCAAACCACTTTACACAAATATCCAGACTGCTTGCAGGATTTTAAGGACTTGATACATTTAAGGACTTGATACATGAAATGTTTTAAACTTTCTTTTTAAAGTTTACCGGGTACGTGGTGCATGGTGCGTGGATGGCTCAGTAGGTTAAGCCTTGGACTTTTGACTTCGGCTCCGGTCATGATCTTGGGGTTGGTGAGTTCAAGCCAGCAATCGGGCTTTGCCCTGACAGCGCGGAGCCTGCTTGAGGATTCTCTGTCCCCTCTCTCTCTACCCCTCCCCCACTCGTGCACACACGCTTGCTCTCTCAAAAATATATAAACTTTAAAAAAAGGTATTAAAGTTTATTTATTTTGAGATAGACAGTTTAGGGGCGGGGGGCAGAGAGGGAGGAAGAGAGAATCCCAAGTAGGCTCCACACTATCAGTGCAGGGCCCAAGGAGGGGCCTGAACTCATGAACTGAGATCATGACTTGAGTCGAAATCCAGAGTCAGAGGCTTTAACCTACAGAGCCACCCAGGTGCTTTTACATTTCATCCCATATAATCCTCACTAGAGTTTCTGAGGGGAGAATTATTGCTGTTCTCATTTCACAGATGAAGAAAGGGAGACAATCAGTGGTTAAATAATTGGCTCAAGTATCTACAACAATTTTGGTGGGTTGATGTTCTTAAAAAGAAAAAAAAGATCATGCTATAAAAGATCATGAGTAATGTCTTTGTAGCTTCCTCCTCTAATTTAACTTTTGTTCAGGACATTCCTCTAGGTCTAATAAGTATAGATCTAATGTATTCTCTTTATAGCCCCCTTAAATTCCACATTGTACCACAACTGATCCAGTCATTCTCCTGTTAATGGACATTCTAGTGATTTCCTATTTGTACTTTGTCAATATGGATAAAGCTTTATGTGGCCTAACACATGGATGCTTTTGTTTCTATGAAATAGGTTACAAAAAATAGGAATGCTAAATCAAAGGGTGTGCATTATTTTCATTTACTTAATATATTTTAGCTAGCACTTGCACAGCATTTATTATGTATCAGACAATATTATGAGTATTTGAGAAATATCACTCTTTTAATCCTCCTAACAATCCTACAGAGTAGGAATTATTATATCCCCATTTTAAGGATGAGGAAACTGAACAAGAGGTACAATAACTCGTCCAGGATCACAGTTGGTAAGTGATAGAGTCCAGAGGGCAAACTGTAGGAGGCAGAATAATGTACTAATTCCCAGAACTGGAGTATGTTAACTTCTATGACAAAAAGGACTTTGTATATGTGATTAAGTTAAGGATCTTGGGATGGGAAGATTATCCAGGTGGACCTAGTGTAATTACGAGGGTCCTTATAAGGAAAAGGGGAGGCAGGCAGCTGTGAGGAGGAAGACGTGATAATGGAAGCAGAGGTCTCGTGCTATCCTGCTGGCTTTAAAGATGGAAGGGGGTCATGAACCGAGGAATACAGGCAGCTTCTAGGAACTGGAAAAGGCAAGAAAATAGATTCTCCCCAAGAGCCTCCAGCAGGAACACGGCCCCGCCGACATCTTAATTTTCTCTCAGGGAGACCCATTTCAGACTTCTGACCCCCAGAGGTACATAGTAACAAATGTGTAATGTTTTAAGCTCCTAAATTTGTGGTAACTTGTTACAGCAGCAATAGGAAACTAATATAAAAACCCAGCCAGCCAGGCGCAAGTCCATGCTCTGAAACGCTATAATGCTACCTCTTCAAATACTACCAGGAAAATATTGTTAGTTACTTCCCCAGAAATATTGCTATCATCTGTTATCAACAGCAATGATAAGTCAGCCCACCTGAGGCCAGGAGAGAGGCTCTTAGCTGGAGCCACTTTGGCCTCAGTTAAAGATCAACTTGTCCTGGAACTGCCAGCAGAGACTGTGCTGGCCAACCTGACTCCAAAATTGTGGCACGAGGCACTGGTCCTCGGCTTTGTCGGCTCTCAACCTCCCCAGACCACCGAAGAGGGCAAGGCTTCAGAGCTCGAACCTCTTGATCAAATACAGGAGATTTATGCTAGGCTAGCTGAGGTTTCCTGGAGAGCCCAGAGCGTGAGGGAAGCATGGGAGTTGCCACTGGGTCAAGAGCACTCAGCAACTCCAACATGGGGAAATCTGATCTAAGTAACAGAGACCCATCACCAAGAGGCAGGGCCAGTGACTGAGGTAAGGGTCAACTGAAGCAGAGGGCAACTGTGGATCTGACCTCAGCTCTGTGCCCTTAGCAAGTCACTTAACCTCTTTTTGCCTCTATCTTCTATCTGTAAAACAGGGATAACCCCCACCTCATATGGGAATTCTATAGAGGATCAAATGAGAGAAGTCCTACATATATGTTCTCAACAAAGACTGCGATCATTATAATTGACTGAGATATTAGCGCTCACCAATGATACCATTAACAAGAAATGCTGAGCAATTATGAAAAGAACTAATAACTCTACAGAGGGCAGTTTGGCAATATCCATCAAAATCACAAATGTATTTATCCTCTCACCCAATAATCCCCCTTCTGCGTATCTATTCTGTAGCTCTACCTCAACATGTACAAAATAACATCTGTACAATGCAACACAGTCCATAATGGCAAAGAATTGAAACACGCTAGGCAAACAGTTGCATAAATTATGATACAACCACACAATGGAATGCTATCCCAGCAATTCAAATGAAAAGAATTATGGAAAAAATTCCCAAGCTCTCATTCACAAACAACAATTTTCAAATGCTCAAAAAAAAAAAAAAAGTAGACATACTTCTAACAAAAAATATATACATGGGAAAAAAAGAATTCCACTGAGAAAGAATCTAAAAAACAGAAGAGTGTCTCAAGGCCCCAACTGGAAACACTAAATAAACATCACGATATCAATTCTCTTCAAGTTCAGATAAAGGTTTAAAGCAATTTTAATCAAATTACAGATGAGAGTTTGAAACTTCACCAATGGATTGTCAATTTCACAGGACAGAATAAACAGATCAAATAGTTAAGAAATTTGGGGGAAAGGGCACCTGGGTGGCTCAGTCGGTTAAAAGCTGCCAACTCTTGGTTTCTGCTCAGGTCATGATCTCAAGGTTCATGAGTTCGAGCCCCATGTTGGGTTCTGTGCTGGCAGTGTGGAGCCTGCTTCGAATTCTCTCTCTCCCTCTCTCTCTGTCCCTTCCCTCCCCCTGACCCCGCTCGCGCGCGCGCTCTCTCTCTCTCTCCTAAATAAACTTAAAGGGAAAAAAAGGAATTTTGGGGAAATCAGTGTCAGAAAGGGGAATTTTCTCTGCCAGATAACATAGGATAGAACTACCATTATTTTAAGAAGTGTGTGTGGCACTAGTCCAAGAGTAAAAAGGAAGGAAAATCAGCAGAACAGACCAGATATTACTTATCTAGGTCCTGGCATCCGTATAAGAATGTGATATTTTATAGAATAAAGAAAGCATCCCACACTAATGGACATTAAACAATTCCACTCAAAAATCAGAATCGAGAAAACTGGCTACTGCGGTGGGGAGAAGCAAATTAGGGCTTGTTTCACACGTGATGCCGCAATACATTTCTGGTGGGTCACAGACTTAACTATGAACCATAACACCATAGAGGTGTGACAGTTGACTACTGATGATGGTAAAGACCTTATAACCACTGAAGAAATGGAAGAAATCATACACTCAACAGATGCGACTACCTAAAAATTCAAAACTATGTATTTTTCGGAAAGACATTCACAACTTCCTATCGTGAGAAAAGCAAGTTACAGAACTATCTGCTTCTGTTCAGTTTGGTTTATGTGATTATAGAGACGACAGGAAGGAGAGTACACAGTCTATATTGATGGGAGTTACTTCTTTCTCCCTCCCTCCCCCTTTTCATCTATTTAGATTTTCCCAAAATTTCCATAATCAATTCTAAGTGAAGGAGTTTGGACTTTAAAGAGGAGGCAATGGAGAACCCTCAGAAAACATTCCATCTAGGAATAATAAAGCTTTTCCTCTTCTTCCCTGACATGTATTGTTTTGCTTGTCCCTTTATGACTGTTCAGTGAATTGACTATGTCGTTAATATTTTAGTTAGAAGCCTCAACATGTTTCCTGGGTTCTCAGTCTCCCTATCTGAAAGCTGCCTATGTCTTAAATTGCCATGCCAGAGGCCATGTGACAGCAGGAAGGATACGGGTCCTGGAGGTGGACAGCCTTGGGCCTGAATCTGAGCCCGTCTGATTCCTAGCTACAAGGCCTGGAGTAAAATACTTTCTCTCGAGTCTTAACTTCCCTGTCTATAAAATGGGGATAAATAAGAATGCCTCTCATAGACTGTTGCAAGGACAAAGATGGGCTGGTGTATGGGAAGTCACCTGCACAGTGCCAGCGACACATTGGACATTCTGGAGCCATGCAAGAAGGGGAGGCATTAACTACACAGTTTTGCACGGCAGGGATATTAGCCCTACTGTTGGTAAGTCAACCTCTCAACCTCAGACAGTATGGAAACATCATATTGAGTGTGGTCTCTGGGCCGTCCCCTTCCCACTAGGGTCAGGCCAGCCCAGTGTAGCCACACCTCCTGCTGAGACCAGAGCAGTATGCCACTTCCGCTGTTCTAAGAAACAGGGCTGGGAAATCCAGGAAGCAAAAATCCTATGAAAATGGGACCCGTGGAGGAGAGCTGGCCCCAGAGCAGGACTCCAGGGCAGGGCCCGGCTGGTCTGAATGGGAACTGAAAAACTCTCTACTCTACCATGCTCACTTCCAAGAGAATGACAGGGAGCTTTCACTTTGAGGGAATAGCAAAAGGAACAGCCTCCTTTGGAAACTCAAATTATTGGCTAGAGGGCAATTAAAGGGATACATGTGTCATTTACATACAAATATGAATGCTTTCAATCAGACTGGTTTCCTGCTCTGCTGGGAAACAGAGTTGAGGAAAGATTTCTGAAGCCAGGAGAAGAGATGGGTAATTGCAGAGCCTGGGATACTTAGAGCGAAAGCATTATTCCTATTGACTTCCCCTCCTCCAACTCTTCATTGGTTGAGAAGCTGGTGACAGAGATCGGAGAACCCAAGGGCTCCGAGAGGAAACACCAGAAAGGCAGCAGCGAGAAAAGGTAAGAGGAGGAAGCTTTGTCTGTTTCTCACACCCATCTTCTGCCAACCCCACAGCCAAGAATGAGGAAGAGAAAGTTTGTGCTTTTCCTTCCCCACTCTTTTCTTTTTTCTTCAGACTGTCATATAAGTTCTAGTTAGTTAACATACCATGCAATATTGGTTTCAGGAGTAGAATTCAGTGGTTCAACACTCACATACAACACCCAGTGCCCATCAAGACAACTGCCCTCGTTTAATGCCCATCACGCATCTACCTTCCCCACTCTTTTCTAGGCAGGTCCCTGCTCCCAAGACAGAGGGCTGGCGTGTCCATTATGGCCCACTGAAAGGCCACTCAAGCCAGAGACCAAGGGGGAACGCCAGATACGCGCCCCCCTCCAACCACTTCAACAAATCACTAATCTTGCTGATTCTACCTTCATTTACCCTCCCCCCACAAATAGTAAATACCAACTATGCACAAGCATGGCACTAGGATGTAAAGACGACCAAGGTAGAATCCTGGCTCCTAAATCTGTCACATGAGTTCCCATTGCTACACACCTTTGTTCTTGCCTCGATCACAACTTATCTCCTTTGGCATATCCCCTAACAGGCTTCCCTGCCTCTGGTCTTTCCAATCAACCCTTCCCGGTGCCACCAACACGGTATTTCTAAAATGTGATGATCGTCATACGCTGGGACCATTGCAATGACCCCGCTCAGAAGTAGAGTCAAAACAGTATCAAGTGCAAGACATTTTTAAAGCATCACATAAGCTATATGTTAATAAAGGAGATTTGATTTTTGGAACAGAGTTTTAGATAACTTGGAATTCACTGCATTTTATCATAATGGACTACAATTATACAATATTGAATGTTAGCGAACAGTGATGAAGTAGGGATTTACACGCCAGGAAATGTTGCAAGGCAGCAAGACAAGGTTTATCACATAGATGAGTACAGTGACTACAAACTATTTAAATCTCATCTAATTTCAGTAAATGAGATGGCAAAAGAGATGGAAGTAGCTAAAACAATCGGTTAATTAAAGCCATGAATAAGAAAAACATGATTTGATTAAGTTAACAATAAACACTGTTTATCAATCAAGTGACACATGGCATAAAAAGGCAGCTCTTCTACTTGGCTATACCAATCTTGAAATGCTTTTCTAACTCTAACAGCTTTGGCAGAATAAATCCAAATTGTAAGAGATGCCAAAGCGGAATTTGTTACAAAATTCAAAGACTAAAGTTAATCATTAAATGTTAATGACTCTGGTAAAATAGAAAACAGGCAGTAAATCCTTACGTGCAACAATTTTGATAGTCTCAAGTACTTTTACTACAATGTGTATAAAATGATTTATCAAACAAATCAGTTCTCCCCAAATCATAGTAATACTGTTAAGATTATGAATCAGAAAAACCCAAGAAATAATACTAATACATTATAATACTAATGGCAATAGAGCAAAAAAGAGTACAATGAGGAGGAAAAAGGAGAAGGAGTAAGAAATTTTCCCTGTAATAAGGAGAATTTCTAGATTGAAGAAGTCTGCCAGGTTTCAGAATTGGATACAAAATGCTCAACACCAAGACAGTTTGGTTAAATTAATAAACTTCAAGAATGAAAATACCTTTAGGTATCAAGACAGAAAAAGCAAATAAATTTGGCCTCAGACCTCTCCTCATGAACATTTGATGCTGGAAGACTACGCAGCAAAGTCTACAAAATTCTAAAGGCAACAGTGTAACCCAGGTATATTATACCCAGCCAAGATATCATTCAAACAGAAAAGCAACTGATAGACATTTTCAATACTAAGAGATCCTAGAAATTTAGACTGCTTACTGACAACATCCATCCAATTAAGAGCTGAATTGAAATAAAGAATTTATAGGAACAAATGCTAAAGTACAAGGGCCAGGGCCACGCATGAGAGCCATTTTAACATAGAAGCAAGAGAGATAGATGGGAGTGGGCCATCCTGATCTTTTTCAGCAGAGATTCTAGCTACTATTGTCTAAAATGGAAATGTTTCATTAAAACCAAACTATAATAACTACAACCTCTTAATGTCTTAGTATTTTTTTTTTTGCTTAGTCTTAGATATTTTAGGAAACATTTTACAATGAAGAAACATTTCTTTGAAGTTTAGTAAAGTCTAATTTACTTCAGTAAAATTTTTCTTCAGTATCTTTTTCTTCTGCTAAAGTTAAGGAAAATTAAATTTATCATTTCTTAAATAGCACGCTTTCTTTTAATAATCCACTTCTGAGGGGAAAAAAACACTCAAGTTCTAAACAAGCAACTTGCAGAATCCTTTTTTGCAACTCAGCCCAGTTGTTAGTTGAGGACTGCCTGCCTGTAGTGGCCAGCAGTGCCAGGAAACACACACACGGTTTGCAGTCAGGAAACCCTCTACCCCATTTGGGTCTTGGCTCAGACAAGTTCTCCCAGTTGGGTTAGCTCCCATTAATGCATTGGCCTCTTGCCTCATTTATACAATGGGAACAGTTCTCTCTTCCTCAATAATCTTTCAAGAAGGCATGAGAATTAAGATAACAGCCCAGGAAAAACATCTCAAAAGACAGATAAGTATTAATAAAAGGGATACTCCATCCAGAAGAGCCCATTCTCGGCCCAGGTTGGAAAAGGGAAAACGCCTCCTGCTGGAAAGGGACTGCCCAGGTTCCAAGGAGTTGGGAAGCTTCATCTGAGGCTGGCTTCAAACCTGTCTCCTGCATGGATGGGTGTCTGATCCAATCAGAAGCATACTCAGACTAGGCTTAGAATCTGGGAAGGGATTCTTGCTCTCTCCCACTGGATTTGAGAATGAGGGTGTGTACAAGGGCCTCTGGAGCTGCAATCATCTGGCAAGCGACAGGAAGAAACCCTTCTGTGAATGGGGCTGACTTGGAGCAAAGAAGGGTCACAAGAAATACAGAGAAAGCAGGTCCTGTTGACATAATATGAATATCTAATCAAGTAGGGTCAGAGGCTGGCCACAACCCTGTTCACTTCTTACATAAGCCATTCATTCATTTTTGCTTAAGAGACTGACTAAAAATTTGTTACTAATTTACACGTTTGTTTTCGTTGTATCTCATACAGACAAACCTCTTCAAGGTACACTTCACATGGCCCTCTTATCTATGCATTCAACCAAATCTACCTTGGGGCTCCATGCCCCCCACCCCCATGAAAGGAAAAGCAGTTGCTCTTGGCTTGGCTCAGAAAACAAGTCCCCTGGGTGAGTTCATAGAAAAACTTGGAAATGGATTCTTTGTGCCCTAACTCCTGGCAGCATCCTTTTGCTTGCTCATGTGGTGCTTCTGGGTCAGCTTTCAACCCCGGTAAGATCATCAATCCCCAAGAAGACGCAATTTACTGATAACTTCACAGAGGGTACCAGGAAGGCCTCAGACAGGGCTGGGCCAAGGAGGCCAGCCGGACACCGAGGGTGCAAACGAATTTCAGGAGGCACTTGCTTGGTTCATGAGGGCAAGGGGGCTCCTCATAGTTTGCACCTGTGGCATCTGGCCTTCTTCCCCCACCCAGCCCTGAGGGGGAGTCCATGAGGTCCATGAGGATGTCTTTTCCATTTCCTTCTCAGCTAGCAGCCCTTCCCTTCTTTGTCCCCAGCTTTGCCACTGCGACCTGTCCGTCTCTGCCCTGAACCTTCCCCTGGGATGTCCCGCCTGCTTCTCCCTGTCCTCTTGTGAAATCATTCCAACTTCTGGCCTTGGGAACCCTTTTCCCAGGTTATGGTCTCATCACACCTTTCAAACTGGATTAACAGATCTTTTGTTTTTTCCACTCAACTAATCCAAATGCCTTCTGGCTATAAGCTTTGATGCCTCTGGATTAATTCCCCCACCCCATCCGGCCAAGCTTTGGGATCTGACACCCAGATATGGGAGTCAGTTCCAACTGCTGTCCTCGACTCAATATTACTATTGGGCAAAAGGCACTCCCCAGCAATCCCAAAAATGGAAAGGTTGGTGGTCACCTTTAACTCCAGGTGAGGCAGGCCCTGGTAGTGTGAGATTTGGGCCCCTTCCCCATTCTTCCATCTCCGCATTCTTGCAGACCTCACCCCCATCTGTACCACAGCCTCAGTCTCCTAATGGGGCTCCCTTTCCCCTGGTCCAGGTCCTTTGCTTCAGTTTCTGCTAGGTACGTATGCCCAACAGCACAGTGGTCAATCTCCTCAAATGCTTTATGGAATGGGGTGAAATAGAAATAAGTATGCAGCCAAAGAAACAAATACTGGGTCTCCTGGCTCCCAAACTTACCCACTTCACAGAACACAGTGCAGGGAGAGAATCTGACCCTCCCACCCTCTGCCTTAACGCCCATCAGTGGGCTTCCAGCAGAGCCCCCCCATAGGGTCCCTCTCAAAGTGTGTTCTATAGACTGTTCACTGGTAAAACAAGAGTGAAATGCACGAAAAAGGAACAAGCTGAGAATAATCTATGTCCTAAAATTTTAGGATAAAGTTCTAAATCCTCTAAGCCTCCCATGTCTGACCCCAGTTCCCTCTTCCAGCCCCTGCCTTCAGGCATACCCTTTACTTGCAATTCCTGAAATGCAGCCGACTGACTAGTGCCTCTGCCTTTGTACAGGCTTCCTGGTCCACCCTGTCCTGCCCCCAATGCCGTTTCCCCTTTCTCAAGTGTCAGGCTAAATGTGACACCTTCTTGGAAGCTGCATATGCCAGTCAATGCCTTTTCGAAGATGACTCGCTTTTAGGCCTGCGCTCCTCCTGCTTTCTGTCCTTAACAAATGACTGAGCACACATCCCGATGTCAGCCCAGTGTGCATGGGGATACTGGCAAGGGAACATGTAAGATAGCAAGGTAGAAGACAGTGTGAAAAGGGCAATTATCCAAGCTCAGGGTGAGCAGATTTCCTCCTGGCACTTTCTAGCCTTGATGGTTAGTTGCAGATCTGGTTCTTCCACCAGACGGCGACCTCGCAGAGGGCCAGGGCTGTATCTGTTCACATTTATACCCTAGCACCTAGCAGACTGCGTGCCACATAGAAGGAAGTAGGAAATGTACTCCACGCAGGGCGCCTGGGTGGCTCAGTCGGTTGGGCGTCCCGACTTCAGCTTGAGTCATGATCTCACACTTTGTGGGTTTGAGCCCTGCGTCGGGCTCTGTGCCGACAGCTGGGAGCCTGGAGCCTGCTTCCGATTCTGTGTCTCCCTCTCTCTGCCCCTCCCCTGCTTGGGCTCTATCTCTCTCTGTCTCTCAAAAATAAATAAACGTTAAAAAAAAAAAAAAAAAAAGGACTCCACGCCAGTGGTGGAAGTGGTGATCAGGATCAATGCCAGTGGCCCAGGACAGACATTCCCAGGCTGAGTTCTGAGTTTAAAGCCACCTGTGGTGCTGCTCCCCAACCAGAGTCCTAAATCAGCTTGGTGTCAAAGGACGGAGTGGCTTGTGACCGCATTGTGACCTGAAGAAAGCTGTGGGTTATTTATGGCACTGAAGTTTTGTGCAGAAAAAACAAGTTGAGTGTTCCCAGTAACTGCTAGCAAATCGTGAAAACAGTGTGAATCGTGAGTGTCTGTGTATGATTTTTAAGCAATATGATCAGGTTTTTGAAACCATCCACCTTGCTCAAGGGATGGGAATCCTATGCTCTTGGCTGGACCAGCCCTGCCCATTGTACCTGGACCCACCCCAACCCCTACATCAGAGGTGGGACCACTTGTAAGCCACTAACATCTTATTTAGAAATAAGAAAGGGGGGCATAGTTACAGGTATAAAAGAAATTTTTAAATTATGAAAGAACTTAGGATGAACTGGAAAATTTTCAGAAAATCTGACTCAAGATCCAAAACAGACCAATACCAAGGAAAAAACCTGACTCTTCAAAAAAAGCACCAGTCTCAGATAGTTTCTCAAGAAACTTCTACAAACCCCAAATTGCTTATGTTCTTGAATTGTTCTAAAGCAGAACAGAGAAATTATAGGAACAGGATTTTAACGTTGACTGTGTACTTAATATGTGCCAGGCACTGTGCTAAGCAATTTACGTGTGTGTGTATGTGTGTGTATACCATGTTCAAACAAAGCTTACAAATTCACTGAAGGAGATTAGTAGAAAATGGATCAAAAAACGTAAAAGAAATCACACATATTCATAAAAATTGATCACATTTATAAATATAGATAATAGCCTAAATAAGACAGTATTAAATGGAATCTAGCTATGAATTAAAATAATAGTATCAGGACCCAATAGGGTTTTTTCTCCTGGGAATTGAAAAAACGGCTCAACATAAAGAAACATACTTCTGTATAATTCATCACACTGAAAGGTAAAAGGACACCTTCACAGAATCAAAGAACACCCATTCCTGAGTTAAAAATAAAACAAAATAGCAGCCACAAAAAACTTTGTAGTAAGAGAGAAGCGGGAGGCAACTTTCTGAATGTGATTTTGTCAAGTTACCCAAGGAAGCCAATAATAAACAGTGTACTAGAATGCGTAAACTTTCTCATGAAAGCTAGGAATAAGATAAAGTTGCCTTTCCTGACCACTTCTTCGCAGTATTCAATATTCTGGCAGTTCTAGCTAATGAAACAAAGCTACAAAGAGGAAATATGCATAAATACTGGAGAGAAAAAGGTTTTTATTATTTGCAGATGATATGATTGTTTACCTAGAAAATCCAAAAGAATCAATTAGAAAACCTTACAAAATGGAAAGAGCTCAATCAGATGGCTAGTCTAATACCAATACACATGAATCAGGAGGCCTAGAGCATGTTAATGATGACCAGCTAGAAATTATAATGGAAAATATTTTATTCACAGGGTTATTAAATATTATAAATTAAACTATAATTTAAAAGTTCAAGAAGTATGTCAATAGCACTATAAAACTCAAAAGATATAAACAGAGATGAAGCCAACTCCCCCCAGATTTAATAAAATCCCAACGAATATGTAGGTTCTGAAATTACATAAACTGTAGGAACAAAAGAAAAGCAAAAATGAGGAAGAATGGGAATTTAATTTGCCTTATCAAACATGAAGCTAGCTACAGCATTCCCTACAGCAGTACAGATTAGCCAAGGAATAGTCAGGTCATTGGCCCAGAACAGATATTTACAAACATACTCATGATTACGTGGTTATTTAGTAGAGCATTAGAGGGCATTTCAGATCAAGGCAAGAGTGGATTATTCAATAAAAGTTGTTGAGAGAACCAGCTTTCCATTTGGAGAGAAAAGCAAAGTGAGAATCCTACTTTATACCATGCAGAAAAATAAATTCCATACAAATTAGAGATTTAATTATAAACACAAAACCATGAGATTATTAAAATAGAATATAAGAAAGTATTTTTAACATTGGAAGGGGGAAAAAGTCTTTCCTAGTATGATTAAAGCCAGACACGGTAAAGGAAGAGACTGATGAACTGGATTTTATAAAACTAAAAACTTAAACACAATACCTCCTAGGAAAAGAAATGACAAAAGTCAACCTGAGAAAAACACTTGCACAGCTACTGGTTCTTGCAATTTAAGAGACTTATTTCTGGAAGGAAAAACACCAAATAGGTAAAGGACCTAAATAGGCAATTCACAATTGAAGAAAAAACAAGGGCCAATAAACATATAAAAAAGTCACTAAACCTGAATCTTAATAACAAAGAAATCCAAATTCAAGTTGATATTATCTGTCTGCTGAGGAACCTGCAGGAAATGCATTCTGGTAGTGCAGGTGGTAAAAGTCCAAGCAGGAAGTAAGCCACCGTGAGGAGGGATGCAGTTCTGAGTGTGTCCCCTATGGGCAAAGAATACCTTCACTTTGCGGATCCCAAGGGATCTACAGAATCTTACAGAAGCAATCTATTGGGAGTGGGGAGAGTTCACATTCATATGCCACCTTTTTGGCTAAAAGAGGGAAAATAAGAATGTATAAGACTATATACCCCTATCTATCTGCGCATATACTCCCAAAGAAACCCTGGAAACATTCAAAACTGGTAACAATGGTTAACTGTGGATGGGGGAGGGAGGGAGAGAGAAATGGTAGGAATTAAGCAGACAGGGACAGAGTGGAAAGGAGACTTGCCCCCTCTCTTTATAAATTTTGTGACTTTTTGACATACAAATGTATTATCAAAAATACTGAATTAAAATCCTATGCTGTTTAATAAAAATAATTTTAACTGGATTCGATAGGGTTTTTTCGAAATAGACATCCTGAGATAGTACGGTGTTATAGTTTTGCCTTTTCGGACAGAAACGAACTACCTGCATCTCATCTAGAATCCAACTCTATACCCTGACTCCATGGCTGTGATATGGAAAATTCCACTGTAAGACTTTCTAAAGGCAGTTTGGTAACAGGTATCAAAGTATAAAATTTTCACACCCCTTCACCCAGCAATGGCATTTCCAAAATTTATCCTGAAGAAATTATTGGATGAATTTGTAAAGCTGACTCTGCAGCTTTATTGATTACAGAGGGGAACTGGAAACGATGACTACCCATTTGTAGGAGATAACAGAAATTGCGGCCATGGCCACAGCACAAATGCTGCCGGTCTGACGACCACACTTTGAGTTGTAGGACCCTAGAAGCTCCTCATCTCACGTTCCCAGCTATGTGCCTCTCTGGATCTCTGCTCCCTGCACCTTCTACCGGTATCTTGGATGTGCCACCCCACCCTGGGCCGGCCGGCTCACCTAGTCAGCATAGGGGTGCGGTGGTTGGGGTTGGAGCAGAAGATGTTGTTGGACTTCCGCGTGCCATCTAGGAACTCACGCACCGACTGGCTGCGGAGCTCTGCCAGGGGCCGGGCCTCGTGCTTGAGGAACCACTGGTGCGCCTCGAAGCACTTGGCACAGAGGAGCTGCTCACACTCGAAACACCAGAAGTCGGCAGTTTCTTTGCAACGGGTGCAGAGTGCCTGCGCGTCCACGATCTGCCGGTACACCGACAGGCGCCGCTGCAGACTCTCGAAGAAGACGTTATCCAGGGCCAGCGAGTCAGAGCCTGCGGGCTCGGGCGCCTGGCAGATGGGGCACTGCGTGCCCGGCGCCCCCAGGCATCCCGAGCACAGCGTGTGCAGACAAGGCAGCAGTTTGGGGCACTTGGCTTCTACCTGGCAGCCCTGGCAGCGCAGGAACTCGAACTCCTCCTCCACGGCTTTCTGGGGGACCAGAGAGGTGGGGGTGAGGCCTGAAATCCAGGAGTCCCCACCCACCGCACCCACTCCTGTGGCTGCACAGAGTCCCATTCCAGGCAGGATGATACAAAACCGAGGCTTACCAGTACCCCACTCCCCCACTCACTCACACCTTCCAGCTCTCCCTCCACAGTTTACTGAGCATCCCCTAGGCCCTGAGATACCCGGATGGATGGGATAAATCCCTGCCTTCAAGGAACTCAGTTTAGAAAGGAGATACATTAAAGCGTATCTCATAGGACATCGTATAAAGTGCTTAATATGGTTTGGCGGCTCCTCAAAAAGTTAAACGTAGAACTACCATACAAACTCAGAAATATCATTCCTAGATGTATTCCCGCAAAGAACTGAAAACAAGTACCTGAACAGATACTTACGTGCACACCCATGTTCCCAGCATCATTAGGCACATTATGCACAATAGCCAAAAGGCAGAAATACCCCAAGTGTCCATTGATAGATGAATGGATAAACAAAAGTGTCTACATGTGCAATGGAATATTATTCAGCTTTAAAAAGGAAGGAAGGGGGTGCCTGGCTGGCTCAGTTGGTAGAGCATGTGACTCTTGATCCTAGGGTTGTGAGTTTGAGCCCCATGCTCGGTGTAGAAGTTGCTTAAATATAAAATCTTAAAAATTAAATAAAATAAAAAGGAAGAAAATTCTCATACATGCGATGAGAACCTTGAAGACATTATGCTAAGCAAAGTAAGCCAAACACAAAGGGACAAATATTGCATGGTTCCACTTTCTAAATTAGGCAAAGTCATAGCAACAGAAAATAGATTGGTGGTTACCAGGAACTGGGAAAAGGGGGCAATAAGGAGCTATTGCTTAAAGAGTACAGTTTCTGTTGGGGGTGGTGAAAGAATTCTGGAAATAGAGGGTGGTGATAGTAACACAACATTGTGAATATACTTAATACCACTGAAAGGTACACTTAAAAATGGTTAAATTTTTGGAGCAGCTGGCTGGCTCGGTTGCTGGAGCATGTAACTCTTGATCTCAGGGTTGTAAATTCAAGCCCCACGTCAGGTGTAGAGATTACTCACAAAAATAAAATCCTTAAGGGGCGCCTGGGTGGCTCAGTCGTTAAGCATCCGACTTCGGCTCAGGTCATGATCTCGCAGTTTGTGAGTTCAAGCCCTGCATCGGGCTCTGTGCTGACAGCTCAGAGCCTGGAGCCTGCTTTGGATTCCGTGTCTCCCTCTCTCTCTCTGCCCTTCCCCTGCTCTCTCTCTCTCAAAAATAAACATTTAAAAAATTAAAAAAAAATAAATCCTTAAAAACATGGTAAGTTTTATGTTATGGATAGTTTACAGCAAAAAAAAAAAAAAGTGCTTAAAACAGTACCTGGCACGTGAGGAGTGTTCATAATTAAGTAGTATTACTCCTAGTTTTAATAATGCAAATACCACAAGAAGGTGCTTTCATGAAAGGGAGCCAAAGGGCCTGGAAGAACATAGAGCAAGTGATGTAAGTAGCTCCTTTGGGGGAGGAGGGGAGCTGGGGCATTTGTCCGGGAGAAGACTGAGGCAAGCTTCCAGGAGGAGGACCTTGTGGACGGGGGCTGTGCTCGAGGGGTGTTCCAAGAAAAGGATCCTGGAGGTATCCTAGCGGAGAAACCACCACAGGAGCTGTGAGGCCTTAGCCAAGACACTTCTCTCATCCGGGCCAGTTTCCCACTTTCTGATCTGGGAACTTGGGTTTTGGTTTTCCCACACCTGGGACATGTTCCTGGCTCCAGAGGCCTGCGCAGTAGGGCTGCTCCTGCCATTCTCCCTAACCTGTGGACCTTCATCTGAGGCAGGAGCTTAGGAGGCAAAGCGCCAGCGTGGTCATTTTGCCCCCTGCTCCTGGAGAATCACAGCCTGGAGAGGCTCCCCTAACTCATCCTGGTCTCACTTACCCCTACCCCAGCCAAGAGGGTCAGGACCCAGTGCCTGCTTTTCTCTCTGTGTCACTCTTTGAGGTGCTTGGCCAAGTTGCCCTCTCCCTTCCCACCTCTCCCCGCAACTGACCAAATCAACAAAGCCTAAACCCCATCTCCCCAAACCCAGTAGTACCTCCGTGGGGCTGTGGCTGGGGCTGGGCTGGTGGTCTTCGGAGACGGACTCCGGGGGAGGCATGGTGGGTGTGGGGGGCAGTGCGGGGTCTTGCTGGGGACCCGGAGATTGGGCGAGTGCAGGCTCCCGCTGCATGGATCACAGCACAGTTTCGATTCTGGGTTTTGAGCTTGAGGGGCGGGAAGAGAAGCGGAACGAGAAGCAGGCGCCAGAGGGCCAAGTCTCCCGAACCCGTCCGAGTCTATCCGTAAGGGGCGGCGCCCGCTGAGAGCCCGCCTCCCGAGAGGAAGTGAGACAGAGCGGAGGGGCGGTTCTAGGGGCGGAGGGGCGGCTCTAGGGGCGGAGAGGCCGACTTGGGGGATTTGAAGACACGCCCAGAGCCGGAGGACGGATGGAGGAGGAGAGGAGAAGACGGTTGGCTGACCTGGGGGTAAGGGAATGTAGCAGAACTGAGCTGGAAAGGAGGCAGCGCCCTCCCTCGGCTTTGAGGGAGGGCCAAGGGGTGGGGACAGAGATGAGCCACAGGTGGCCCTGCTTCGGAAGAACCCCAGGTCTAGTGGAAGAGCAGTTACCCAAACAGAGGTTTTCATACACTAGTGGGACTGGCTGGAAAGGAGATCCTCGGCTGGCACTTGAAGGAACGGGGAAGGAGGGTGGGTGGTCGCCAGGACTTAGGGGCTGGGGGAACACTTGAACAGCACGTGCAAAGGCACGGAGGTTTGACACAGGAGAGCCTGTTTGAGTCATGTTCAGGTTTAAGAGGGGACCCATGGGCAGCATCAGAGCCAAGGAGATGGACCAGTTCTGTGAGCAACAAGAGAGTGAGTTTAGAACCCAGGAACATGACCCAACATGGATGCTGGGACGGGCACTCTGACAACCGGGACGGCCTGATCTAGGACAACGGCTGTGGGATGCAAAGGAGGGATCTGAGTTAGAGACACTGGGAGGACACTGAGTGGAGATGAGGGGGGACAGGATGATGCCTTGGGTGGCAGTTGGAAAGGCTGGTGAGTCTGAGGCAGTGGTGGCAGGCTGGCAAGGGGGAGAGCTGGTGAGCAGATATGAAGACAGCGAGGAGAGAGCAAAGCAGCTCTTGGCCGAAGGAGAAGCGTGCCAGCTCCCAGCTGGTGAGGGGAGAAAGCACAACTCCTCACTGGGTCAAGGGCCCTGGCTTTCAAACATCAAACCATCCCAACCACTGTGCCACCTGCTGTGTACAATTCTGTGCTCAGTTCCAGCTTGGAGCAGACTAGGGATGGTGATAGGATCTTGCTCTTGTAAAGCTTATCGTCTGGGGTGCGTGGGGGAAAGGGAATGGCGGGGAGACCCGACTTCCTAGGGACTATGTGAGAGGCCTCAGGGGCCTACCCTAACCTTCAGCCTGATCAGTACCCACCAGGGCTTTAGAATCAGGCCATCAAACTAGGACAAGCCAAAGATGGTGAAGCAGCATCTGCAGAAGGGACATGGCTATGGCTGGGGTGTGAAGGGCCTGAGGAGGCAGGACTGGCATGTGGCTGAGACAAAGAAAGTTGTATTAATTTTTTTGCTTACTCTTTTTTTTAATGTTTATTTATTTTTGAGAGAGAGAGAGAGAGAGAGAGACAGAGTGTGAGTGGGGGAGGGGCCCAGGGAGACACATGCACAGAATCTGAAGCAGGCTCCGGGCTCTGAGCTGTCAGCGCAGAGCCCAGTGTGGGGCCGGAACCCATGAACCTCAAGATCATGACCTGAGCTGAAGCCGGATGCTTACTCAACTGAGCCCCCTCTTTGCTCACTTTGAAAGACACCCCGCCCCAACACCAAGTTGAAAATCAGTGCTTCTCAGAGTAAATTCACCATTTGCATTTGGATTTTCTTGAGCCATGGAGTGGCAAGTTACCTCTGGATCAAGGGGTGTGCCATTTCTGGACCTCTGTGATGCTCTCTCTGGAGGGCCTGCCCCAGGATGGTTTATGCTCTCCCCTTCTTCCTCACTCTGCTGTACTCCCTGAGGTCTGCACATGAAATTTCTCTTTTTGTGCCAAAGTTCAGGCCCTCCTGCCACACCGGGACCACAACAAGCTGGTTACGGCTTTATTCAACAAGTCTGAGATCCATTCTGTGCCGAGCACTGCTTGCTGGGCTGTAGGGACACAAGGAGGAATAATTTGCTCACCAGACCCTTAAGAAACCCTAATTCTAGATAAGACACCCCCACACCCACACGCACCGCCACCTCAGTATGTGAGTTTGCAGCGGGAGTGCTGAGAAGGCTGGTAGCATTTCCTTGATTCTGGAGTTTTAAACTTCGGCTTCTGAAAACCCACTCACAGAGTTCACCTTGCCTTCCTGCTCCTTTTCCAAGGCCGGGCGAGAGCAGAGAGGCAGGGCTCCAGCGGGTTCGGTCCTCCCGGCGCAGGGGGCGCTGTGCGACGGCGGGAACGCGGCCGAGCTAGCCGCCTCCTCCTGCGTCGCGGCCCGTGAAACCGGAAGCGGCGGCCTGCCGGGGGCGGGCTTGGGGAGCGGCCGGCTGCGCTTGCCGGGCACCGCGCGGGGGCGCGGGGCGTGCCCCAGTCAGGAGCCATGCTCGGCAGGTCCGGGTATCGGGCGCTGCCCTTGGGGGACTTTGACCGTTTCCAGCAGTCGAGCTTCGGCTTCCTGGGCTCGCAGAAGGGCTGCTTGTCCCCGGAGCGGGGCGGCGTGGGGCCGGGGGCCGGTGAGTGGCCGCCCAGCACAGCGGACCCGGGGCGGGGACCGGCCGGCACCCTCTGGAGTCAGCCGGTCTGGTGCCCTCGCACCCTAAGAGGAGGCACAGAGTGGCCACGATGTGGAGAAGGGCCTGGACCGGGCGTTGGGATGCTAGCGCTCCTCCGCCCCCCACGTAGGGCTGCTGGGCTGTTGCCCCGGAGCCGTCTTATTTTCTAACAGGCCTCACCCCCTGATTTCTCCTCTCGGCTCTTATCAGCCCTCTAAGCCTGGGAAGGGATTTCAAATTCCCATTTTGACCAGAAAGAACCCGGGGTCTAGGCATAGGAGGTCACCAGCTCACTAAGGGCACTTGGTGGCAGAGAAATGGCAGAATCTTCATCCCAGTGACTACTTCTGGATGCCCTGAGCTTAAGCATCTACCTGTTTCCTGATGGATAGCGACAGGAGAAAAAGGCAGGCCTTCAGCTGCCTGTTGTGTCAGCTTTGGTCCTCTTTTGCTTCAGAGCCTTGAGTGTTTCCCTTAGCCCCCCTGGGGTCAGATCCCACATGCCTCAGTCTGAAAACCGAACCCTCCTGTAATGATAGCCGACCCTATCCCAGGGTTTCTTTCCTGCAGTAGCCATAGGGGTCAGAGCCAGGCAGTATCCTGGGGCCTGTAGAGCCCAGAGGACATGGTGTTCCTGGGAGGTCTGAGCAGAGGCTCCTGTCTGCCTCTTGTCCAGCCTTGGCATGGGAAGGAGAGCAGAGGATAATCATCCTAGATTCTGGGGCTTTCTCAGCGCCACTTTTCATTCTGGGCTCTTGGTTCTCCAGGGGCCAGGGCCTCTGTCTCTGATGAGCCTATCTTCCTAGTTCCCACAGCCCATCTGAAGCTGCTTCAAGTGAAGCATTCAGTAGTCCTTAGGGCATTAAAGGGGGTGCATGGTGAGCCTGAGAAGAGAGAACATCTTCCCTGTCATCCATGGCTTCTGTTGAGCCATTAATGCTTTATCCCTTTAGGCTAAGGTATTATCTGCAAAAGGAGGCCCTGAAAGCATGCTTCTGGGCTGATGGTAGAGATGGAATGTTTTACACCACCAGCATTCAGTTCAACCCAGCACAGTGTGTACAGATGCCCAGGTGCCCCTGGCTCTGTGCTACACATGGATGGCAGGCTATATCAGACAAGGGAATTGGTCCAGATACCCAGAGAGGAGAGCGTCACATGGATGGCTTCTCACATCTAATGGCTGTTGCCTAGCAGAGACTAGGCCTTGTGGGAGCGGGACTCAGACAGATTAGTTTCGATGTGTGGGAGGAGGGAACATCCTTAACTAGCATCTGGTTAAAGATACGGGAGTATTAGGCAACGGAGAGCCCTGAAAAGGAAAGAGCTGGTGAAGGGGGGGTGGTTGGAGGTGGGCAAAAGGTGCCCTTGACCAAGTTCATTCAGCCTGCCGCTATCCTGCCAGAACCAGTTGGCGTTCCTTGACCGCCTCTGCTCTCTTGTCCCCAGATGCGCCCCAGAGCTGGCCTTCCTACCTCTGCCATGGCCTCATCAGTTTCCTGGGGTTCTTGCTGCTGCTGATTACCTTCCCTGTTTCCGGCTGGTTTGCCTTGAAGGTAAGGCTGGCCAGGTTACCCTCAGGGTGGTTGGGCTGCACTGAAACCTTTGGCGTTGTTAGGTGAATTCCCCATCCTCTGTCCACTTTCCCTAAATATTACATTATCACACCTCGATGAAATGGGCTAGTCAAGGATGGTTCATTTGCATCTTTCAGATGAGGAAAGTGAGGCTCAGACTTGCCCAAAGTCATACTGGGCGCCAGTAAATGGTCAACAAGCCTTCCCAGTTTCCCAAGTCCTGGGGTCTGGACACTGGCTTTATGGTACACACAGATATCTTTGCCATACGTTCCTTTCTTTGGGTCAGGCTAAAATCTGAAATGAAAAACACTCAACTTGGCCCAGCAGGTAATGAGTAGTAGGAATTCAGGCCTGGTTCTCAACAGGGCTGGTGTAGAGGGGAAAAAGATGAACTATAGTTAAGGATCACATCTGAGAGCTGCAGTGAAGGTGGAAGCCCAGGAAGGCCTTGCTCTTTGTGTGACCCTAGGCAATAATAGTCAACTTTTCTGGAAAGCCTTTGGGTTTGGTGTGGTCTGGAAGGAAGCCTTAGAAGGTCCTAAATCCTGGTCCTAAAACTGCCACTGAAACAACTACTGTGTGACCTTGGGCAAGTCACTTTGCCTCTCTGGGCCTTCATTTCTCAATTTGGACATATTTACTTCTGAAATTGGGAAAGCCCTTTGCTTGGGGTTGGAGTCATTCAGAACTACATCCAAATCTTGCCTGTTTCACTCGGGGGCTCTGAGATTTTTGAGTAAGGCATTTAACCTCTCAGAGCCTTGGTTTTCTCTTCTAAAAAGATCTAAGGATAACTGACACCAGCCAAAGCAAGGGAAGAGAGAGGCAAGGGAGGGATCCTGCCGGACGTTGTTGCCTGCCTACACTCAGCATTTTCACCCCTTTCCCTCGTTCTCGTGAACAGATTGTGCCCACCTATGAGCGGATGATAGTGTTTCGACTGGGCAGGATCCGCACCCCTCAAGGGCCTGGCATGGTTCTGCTCCTGCCCTTCATTGACTCCTTTCAGCGGGTGGACTTGAGGACACGAGCTTTCAATGTCCCTCCCTGCAAGGTGAGGGGCTTCTTGGCTCCCCTGGACAGAGGGAGTGGGGGCTTGTGCAGAAATGTATTGTGGGAGCGGCACCTTGGTGTATGAGTAGCCATCAGGGGTGGGGTCGGGGGAGTGACCAGAAAGTCGAGGATGGAGGTTGGAAAGATATCCTTGCTTCGTGTACCTAACACCATGCACTTGGGGACATGATTTTCCCCTTCAGGAACTAGGTCCCACGCGGGTGGGTCAAGCTGGGTGGTCTCAGTAGGCCTGACCTGCCTGCAGCCCCAGCCCTTTGAGTGTCCCCTGTCTCACGTCCTCCCCCAATAGTTGGCCTCTAAGGATGGGGCTGTGCTGTCTGTGGGGGCCGACGTCCAGTTCCGCATCTGGGACCCAGTACTATCTGTGATGACTGTGAAGGACCTGAACGCAGCCACGCGCATGACAGCCCAGAATGCCATGACCAAGGCCCTGCTCAAGAGGCCTCTGCGGGAGATCCAGATGGAGAAGCTCAAGATCAGCGACCAGCTCCTGGTAGGCAGCTCTCACACGGTAGAGGTCAGTGGTGGGCACGTGGGCCTGGCTCTGCCTGCCAGGGCACTTTGAGCGAAGCACTGGATCGCTCTGGGCCTCAGTTTACCATATGTCCTAACTTTTGAAGAGCCAGTGGTCTGGGTGGGACTGTGAGTTGAGGAACAGAAGACGGGTGCAGACCAGAGTGGTCTTGGGCGAGCCCATCTTAAAGAGGCAAAGGGGCCCTGGAGGGGAGTGGCCTGCCAGAGATTCCTGGGTCCTGCCTCACTGCTGGGGTTTTACCCTGCCGTGCCCTGCGGGCACTGCCAGGACCACACCGCGCCTCACAGGCAGGCGGGAAGGTCAAAGGAGCAGGCCTCCTGCCAGTCACCTTCTGGGGACTTCTGTGCTCGTGTGCAGCATGTGCATTTTGGGGGCCTTGTGTTCCTTGTTCAGGACAGAACAAAGGGACGTCGGGACCTGGGGACCTTTTTCCTGCCTCTTCTCCATGTGTGAGTAATTATCTATACCAGAATTCCCCTCATGTCCCTTCTATGACAAGATGGGGTGGAAGTGAATACACATGTGGCAGCACGTCCCCTGCTCCCCATGCTTACCTTGTGCTTTGTCCCGTGTCCCGGTGGACCGCGGATGAGGTTTCCCCTTGTTCCCCTTGGCTCTGTTTTACCCCGGGGACTTGGGGTGAGAGGACAGGAGGGGTGGGGTAATGCCAGTCCCTTCAGGAAGTGAATCAACCACGTGAGTGAAACTCCTCGGGAAATCCTACTGTGATGGTGACTGCAGCTGTCACATGCAGAGCATTTTCTAGTTTACAAGCCCCTTTGCCTGCCCAAGCGTAGCTCTGCTTTACATTTTGCTGCGAGAGGGCCTATTATTACTGTTTCATTTTGGAGGGAGGAAACTACAGGCTCAGAAACTTTTTTTTTTTTTTGATGTTTATTTTTGAGAGAGGGAGCATGAGCATGGGAGGGACAGAGAGAGGGAGACACAGAAACCGAAGCAGGCTGCAGGCTCTGAGCTGTCAGCACAGAGCCCAATGTGCGGCTTAAACTCACAGACCCCGAGATCACAACCTGAGCCAAAGTCAGACGCTTAAGTGACTAGGCCACCCAGGCGCCCAGGGCTCAGAAACTATTTGAGATGCTTTCTAAGAGTCACAGTCAAGGGCAGAGCTGGCCTAGAGCCAGATCACCTGCCCTCTCACCCCCCCCCCCCCACCTCCATCTTCTACAATTGATAACAATTTTTATTTATGAAACCACATGCCATTTTAACGTGCTTTTCAGAGCAGAAAACTGATCTCAGTCATTGCTGTCAGGAGCAGGGTAGGGGAAGAAGCCAGAAAGCCAGGCATGTTGTGCAACAAAGCCAAAGAGAGGCAGTTTGGGGGAGTCAGTCCCACACCAGGATGTTAGTCATTTAGGGCCTGTTGCCCAGACTGAGTTGGCGCCTGGTAGAGTAGGGTCAGGGCCTGTGGTTAAAACGAAATCCCGAGAAACCCAGCATGCCTCCCCAAAGCCCTGGGTCAGGCATAAATGTCTCATTCCCACTCGCCTTTTTGCCTACTTCTCCCCTGGAGGGGTGCACGCTCCCCACTGTCCCTTGCCAGGCCCTCCCTTAGCTGCTTGCTCACTCTTCCTGCAGGCCGATTGCTTCCCCTTCACCGCCCACCCACCCCTTGTCCCTCTGCCACAGCCTCGCCTCTTGCTCCTGGGGCCGGGGGCGGGGAGGGGAGGGGCAGATGCTCCAGGACAAGAGCCCTTTCAGCACCTCCAGCGTCACCCTTCTACCTCCTCTTCATAGGTGCTATTTTCCCTGCTTCACTGCCAGCTTCCTCAGAGACTCCGCCCTGCCAGGGCAGTGCTCTGGGCCCAGGGCTCAGCTCCTGCCTCCGCTAGTTCTCCCTCCTCCCCTTTCTGTGTGGGCAAAGGCTCATCCACCACCCCAGCCCTTACTGGCTCCCACCTGCCTCTCCCCTGCCCTTCAGCAGCCGGTCCTCAGTTTAGGCTTCCTCCAGGCCCCTAAAAGAGACAGCCCCTTCTGCTAGCTCTGGGGCGTTTCTCAGTCCTATGCTCGCTTCACCTGGCAGTAGCCTTTCACTCTGTGGACCCTCCTCCTCTCACTCTCAGACCCTCTGCTTCCCTTGGCTTCCACTATTCCACAGTCTGCTTGTCCTCCTTGCTCCCAGCTCACTGTG
This sequence comes from Acinonyx jubatus, assembly GCF_027475565.1. Lineage (NCBI taxonomy): Eukaryota > Metazoa > Chordata > Mammalia > Carnivora > Felidae > Acinonyx > Acinonyx jubatus. The sequence goes on from NC_069386.1 coordinate 31,419,175, forward strand.
TTACTCCTTGTTCTCCTGCCCTTCAGTTTCCAAGTTTCTGGCGTTGGCCTCCTCTTGTCTGGGACGGCCTGGGAGAGCTCGTCCACCCGGGCTTTGTGCTACCTCTGGACACTATTTACAATCCTCTGCTGTAGCCCTACTCCTGTGCCCGGGACCCTATTTATCCCCAGTTTATCCCCTGTTGGACACTTGGCTCTTCCATAGTTATCATCCCTCCCCTAGCCACCTCCAAATCTGTGTCTCCCTCTGTGCTTGCTGTCTAGGTGAACACCTACACTCACGATCACACGGGAGCCCACACCAGAAATCTGACTCCTCACTGCCTTCCCTCATTGCACATCCAGACAGCCACCAAGCTTACTGGTTGTTTCTCTGGTGTCTTGCTGTAGCTTTATATAGTTTCCAGAGTTGTGCTCTGTCCTCTGTGTACCTTGGCTGCACAGCCACATCTCTGCCTGACAGCAGATCCGAATCGCTTCTGCCTGCAATTTGAAACAATGTCTTACCTGGACTCCATGCCTCCACCTTCAGCCCCCTTCAATCCAGTGTCCACACAGCAGCCAGGAGGATCTTCCCAACAAGCAAGTCTATGACCTCCCTGCTAAACTCCTCTCTGGGGCTCCTTGCATGTCAGAATAAATCCAAGTGAACCGGAGCAATCCACCCTGAGCCCTCAGCTATCTCCAGTCTCCCAGCCCACACCTGATGGTCCAGCCTAATGCACCTATGGTTACTCACACTTCCTCAAACATTCCAGGTTCTCCAGTCTGGGCTTTTGTACATCCTGTTCCCATTGCCTGGAAGAGTCCTTTTGGGGTTCCCGGACCCATTTCCAATGTGGGGGAAGGGGGTTCCCCCCACACAACACCAAGCAATTTTTAGACACCAGTAGAATGTCCAAGAATTCAGCTCAATTCTGACACTATCTACTGGGAGACAGCATCATCAGACCCCATGGGTTGAGGGCTCAGTCCCACAAGACTGCCCCCCACTCCCCACTAAAGATGCCAGTCATAAGCCCCAGGCCATTACGGTGCTTATGACCAACCAGATACAGACCGGAGGTTCCAGTGACCTTCCTGGGTTCTTCTGCTAGAGCGGCTCCCAGAACTCTGGGAAACACTTAATGTTTGCCAGTTTATTAAAAGATACGATAAGATATATGAATCAACAGCCAAAGAGATACACGGAATGAGGTCTGGGGAAGGGGCATGGAGCTTCCACGGCCTCCCCAGACACACCATTCTTACCACCCTCCTGGTGTTCACCAGCCTGGGAGCTCTGGAACCCAGTCCTCTTGGGGATTTTATGGAGGCTTCTGAGGACTGAAAGTTCCAATTTCTCCAGTCACATAGTTGGTCCTCCTGGCAGCCAGCCCCCACCTTTGGGTGGGGTCCAAAATCACCTTTGCTATCAGAACCAAAGACACCTTTATCACTTTTCTCACAGGCAATTCCCAGGGTTGTAGGAGCTGTGAGCCAGGAACAGGCCAAATGTATAGAAATATTTTGATGATTTAAATGATCAAATGTATATTTCTTACAAATCATAACATTGTAGCCCTCCTTTCCCTTAGGCCCTTTCACCGGTTTGACTCCCCTCCAGCCAGCACCCATGCTCCCTCCCTGGACCTCCAGGGCTTCAGGCCCTCTCCAGGTTGCTCACCACCAGCTGCGCACTGCTGGGTTGTAAAGGCTCTCAGCCTGTGTCCCCTGGAGGAGCTTGGCCCATAGGGAGTTGTCCCGGGAGGCTGTGGGGCCTCCGGGCCAAAAAAAAAGGTGCTCCCAGAAAGGCTTGTTGATTTAATTCCATTTCTCCCCACACTTTTTTCCAGCTGGAAATCAACGATGTGACCAGGGCCTGGGGGCTGGAGGTGGACCGAGTGGAACTGGCAGTGGAGGCTGTGCTCCAGCCACCCCAGGACAGCCCAGCGGGGTCCAGCCTAGACAGCACCCTCCAGCAGCTGGCCCTCCACTTCCTGGGAGGAGGCCTGTCCTCAGGGGCAGGAGGTGCCTCACCCCCAGGGCCAGGTGAGGAGCCCCGGGGGAGGAACTGGGCGGCGCTCAGCCAGGCTCTCAGCTTGGTGTCCTGCCCAGGAGGGGCTTTGCTGCTTGTTCCCTTACGGAGTTCGGCACCTGTGTGCAGTGCACCCCTGCCCAGCTGCTCAGCCAGCCCCGCTGGTGAAGCGGACCGAGCTAAGCAGCAAGAAGAGCCCAGGGACCTGAGTGTGTAGAGGCCTTCGGGAGCCTCGGTGGCAGGAAGTGACCGCACCTGGGAAAGAATTTGACTTTCAGGGCTGGAGTAGCTGAGAAACAGGCTCTGGGGATTAAGGCTGAAAACGTAAGGGCTACTTCTTAGAGGAGGAAGCTGAACTCAGGCCTGAAGGGCATATAAGAGGAAACTGCCACGAGAGGTACAGAGGTGACACTGGTCTTGACCTTGGCAGCACACTGACTTTCTTCTCTCTGCCTCCTTCCCCAACCCTGTTGGCCACGCCCAGCGGACACCTTGGAGATGGTGAGCGAAGTCGAGCTGCCTGCCCCTCACGGCGGCGCCGGGCCCAGCCCGAAGCAGCCTGTGGCTGAGGGGCTGCTGACGGCCCTGCAGCCCTTCCTGTCGGAGGCCCTGGTCAGCCAGGTCGGGGCCTGCTACCAGTTCAACGTCCTCCTGCCCAGCGGGACCCAGAGCATCTACTTCCTCGACCTCACTACAGGTGCCACCACCTTCCCCGCCCTCTCCTTCACACCCACCTCCCACCCCGGTGGTCCTTTTTTAAATTGCCCTCTGCTCCTGCCAACAGTTTAGTCAGGGGCTCAGACACCATGCGCAGACAGCAATTATCCGGGCCTTTGTCTCCCTGCCCTGTCCTGGCCAGCGGGACAACCTAGACAGCCGAGCTTCCTACACCAAGAGCCCCACACATAGTGCAGGCCCACTGCACGCCAGGCTCTCTGCTGAGCATTGTGTGAGCTCAGCTACTTCTCACCACGAGCCTCTGATTTCGGGATGATCAGCATCCCTATTTCACCAGTTTAGAAGCTAAAGCCCTGAGTGGTCACACACACTTAGAACCCACACACTTTACTACTTTCCACTCCCCCCAGCGGGTCATGCTAACCCCGTCTTCCCCCTGCTGCATAGCTGTCCCTCTACTAATACTCAGTTTTCTTTCCCTGCACAGGGCACGGGAGGGTAGGACACGGGGTGCCTGACGGCATCCCTGATGTGGTGGTGGAGATGGCTGAAGCAGACCTGCGGGCCCTTCTGTGCAGGGAGCTGCGGCCCCTGGGGGCCTACATGAGTGGGCGGCTAAAGGTGAAGGGCGACCTGGCCGTGGCCATGAAGCTGGAGGCTGTCCTCAGAGCCCTGAAGTAGCAGCCTTGGCTGACTGTCCATAGCCCAGCCCCAAGTCTGGCATCAAGCCAGGGGGGGCATCTGGGAGGAGGAGGCACCGGTGCTGTACCTTGGATTGTTGAAGCCTTGGGAAGTTTCAGCCCCAGCCAGGAGCCAATGAATGGAGGCTGGCAGACACCAGACTCTGGGAGAGACTAAGTCAGGCTGCCCTGCCTTGCTCACCTACAGTGGTCTTCTGAACAAGCCTTTGCCCGTCCCGGTCCCCTGCTGAGTGCCCAGCCCCGAGCTGAGTACACAGTGTGATGACAAGAGAGCCAGGCCTGCTTTGCTCTGCTGGCTACCTGAGTGGAGAGGCAGGGCCCATAGAAACAGTTTGACCATAACTGGTTTGGTCCCAGTGTGAAGGAGCAAAGCATGTGGCTCAGGTCCAGCTCCAGAGTGGGGATCAGAGACGTGGAGTCGGGGAGAAGGAAGGCAGCCATCAAGAGGTCACTGCATGGCAGGGATTTGGGGGTTGGGCTGGGCCTGCCTTCCTGGTTGCAGCCTAGGCCCAGGCTGCTGGGTGGTGGGGATGGAAAAGCGTGGGCCCTGCTCCTGAAGACGTCTTGACTAATCCGCCAGCTCCGTCTTGCATGCTTGACGGGCTGGGGCCCAGGGCAGCATGTTGGAGAGCCCTGCTGTTCTGTGCTTTTTACCAGAGGTTTGCAAACCACCAATAAATGTGCTGTTTACAATGTATTGGAGAGAAGTGGGGACACGGGGGTGGGCTAGGGGGCTCCCAGAGGCCATTTCCCTGCTGCCCCCCTGGGCAAGGACGAGGGTTTGGAGGCTGACACACCGTCAAGGTACACTTGAACCGCCCACAGTTCCCCTTCCTGCCAAGGGTTTCAAAGACCCTGGGGCAGGTGCTGGGCACTCTGTTCCTATTTAGGGTAGAAGTTTGCCAGGAAAGAGAGGGAATGGGTGTGTCAGAGCTGGTGCCGCAAACAACCTCCTGAGAGGCAGGGTGGGGGTTCTGATCACATTCAGGAGCTCCTGTCAGCTCCCCTTCTTGTTACACCAGGTCACTGTTCTCCACCAGCACAAAGGAAGGAAACAGAAGGAACTGGGCCTGGAGGCCTAGCCTGGGCTTTCGCCCCGGGAGCCCAGCCCGGCTTTCTGCTCCAGTGGTCCAGCCCAAACCCCAGGGACCCCAGAGAAGGGGCCTTTTACTTCTTTAGCCCTAAGAAATGAATCTCACTTCCTGGAAAGGCTTATGAAAAAAAAAAAAAAAAAACCCACAGAAATCCGGACCTCCCCTTTTGAGAGCAGCCTCAGGCTTGTCCTCTGGCACCAGGCATTTCCCCTCGGGGCCCTAACCAGCTCCCCTGGCACCAGGCTCCATCCAGTTTTCCCCTCGGTTCCTGCCAGTGCCTGCCTTTCCCTCCTCCTGTAAGTCCTCCCGGCATAGACTGCGTGGCCTTCGGGTTCAGGTTTTAGCTACAGGGCCCCAACCTGGAGAGCCAGAGCCCCCGCTGGCTGCCCCTGCTCTGCCGCTGCCCCTCACCTGGAGGCCACCCCGCTAGCCAGGCTCTCTGTTAGAAGCCTTCCCTCGAATGCTTCCTCTCCCGGTCAGCCACCCTTCTGGCACCCCTGAGGCCTGGTGGGGCATGGGCCTCTGCTCTCGACTGGGCCCCCTCTCCACTTTGGGGCCGTCATTATGGCCCTTCCCCACTGTGTTACTGTCCCTTGCATAAGTGCCTGCTCTCCTTGCCGGACCTTGGGCTTCATGAGTGAGCTATTTACCTATTCCTTCCACCACTGCTGCACACAGTGCACCAAGAGTTTATGGGAAAGCCCAGGCATCTTCCTCAGGAAAGCTTAGAGGAGAAACTGAAACTCAGGTGTTCTTTGTGGATGTGCGAGGATCAACAAAACATTTACAGGAAATAGAAACTTTTGGATGTCTATATAGGTGGGGGGTAAGGCCTGCCATTAATCCCCCCTATTGACGGGAACTCATTCCTGGGCCAGAGTAGCACTCCAGGAAAGCGAGCCCATGGATTCAAGGACGCTGGGCTTCAGAGGGCTGACATGACCTTGCAGTCCCCAGTCCCCAGGGGAAAACAAGGGGCAGTTATGTGAGGGAGGAGGATGTGAGGAGGGAGGGAGAAGGTGTCATCAGAGGAAGCTTCCCTGAGGAGGTGATGCCCTTGCAGCCACAGGGCAGGGGTGAGAGAAGAAAAGAGACGGGGGCAAAGCATTCCACAGAGGAGAAAGCCCCCTCGAGGACCAGATGGTGGAGGCAGCTGAGTGCCTCTGATTTGGGGAACTGGAACCTAAAGTATGGGGGTAGGTGGGTGCAGAGATTTGGGGGCAGGGGGAATAAAAATAGTAACACTGTACCAAATATGTCCTGGCACTGAACTAGACACTTGCCATATATCATTTTTCCCCTCAAGATAACCCTGTGAATAATAATTAAAATAACTTATGTTGACGTATTATTTTGATGTTATTTAAAAAATAAGTTAATTTTAGGGGCGCCTGGGTGGCTCAGTCGGTTGGGCGTCCGACTTCAGCTCAGGTCACGATCTCGCGGTCCATGAGTTCGAGCCCCGCGTCGGGCTCTGGGCTGATGGCTCAGAGCCTGGAGCCTGTTTCTGATTCTGTGTCTCCCTCTCTCTCTGCCCCTCCCCCGTTCATGCTCTGTCTCTCTCTGTCCCCAAAATAAATAAACGTTAAAAAAAAAATTTAAAAAAAAATAAAATTAAAAAAAAAATAAGTTAATTTTGAAGAGCTAGTACTGTCACGTTCAAAAAACGTTTTAACTTTTAAATTTTTTTTTTTTTTAAGCGAGAGATCGTGAGCAGGGCAGAGGGGCAGAGGGAGAGAGAACATCTTAAGATCCTAAGCAGGCTCCACGCTCAGCGCAGAGCCTGACGCGGGGCTCGAACCAACGACTCAGGGATCATGACCTGAGCTGAAATTGAGAGACACTCAACCGTCTGAGCCACCCAGGCACCCCCCAAATTTTTTTAAGGATTAAAAAGGTACACTATTAAAATTGTCCTTCATACTCCTGACTCCATCCATGTATGTCCTTCCTCCAAACAGGTATCCCCTGATGCTAGTTTCTTGGTTATTTTTCCAGAAGTTTTTTTTTTTTTAATGCATATACAAGAAAATCCAAATATATAGCCTCTAGATTTATTTACTTATGTATGTATGTATGTATGTATGTATGTATTTATTTATTTCAGAGAGAGAATGCAAGTGGCGGACGAGAGAGAGAGAGAGAGAGAGAGAGAGAGAGAGAGAGAGAGAGAGAAAGAGACTCTCAAGCAGGCTCCACGCTGAGCGTGGAACCCAGTGCAAGGCTCTATCCCACAACCCTGTGATCACAACCTGAGCTGAAATCAAGAGTCAGACACTCAACCGGCTGAGCCACTCAGGCACCCCTCTGGCTTTTTAAAATACAAATGGCAACATCAAATATAATGTTGCTTTATTCACTTAACATTACACCTTAAGGATCTTTTCATAATAGCACACACAGACTTTTCCCACTGGGTTTTGTAGTTACATATGATTCCATAATACGGGATGTATCATAATTTATTTAATCTGTCTACATTGATGGACATTTAGATTATTTTGTGTGTTTTTCTATTCCAAACAACGTTGTGATAATAATCTTTAACATACACTATTTTGCGTGTGGTTAAGTTTATCTGTAGGATAAAATTCCAGAAGGGAAATTCCTAAGTCAAAGCATTTGTAGTTTAATAAAAATTACCCAAATGCCCTTGCTAGGGGCTGTTCCAATTTACTTTCATCATTAGTAAGAGTGTGCTTTTCCTCATAGTCATGCCAACACAGTGTGTTATTAAATTTTTGGATTTTTTAACAATCTGGTTAGGTGAAATATTGCATCTCAGTGTGGAGTTTTTATTATTGTTCAATTGTTTACTGCTCTTTAACTTGGATTTTCAGTCCCAGAAAAAACACAGGATTTTTGTTGTCTTCCTCCAGCAATTACTTAAATAAAAAAAAGTATAGTATAATGAAATGCGCCCATTTTAAATGTAGCGCTTGATGTGTTTCGACAAATGTGAACACCGTGTAACCATCAGCCAACACAATCAAGATCTAGAACATTTCCATCAACTCACAAATTCCCCCATGCCCCTTTCCCCTATCCCTTTCCCAGGCCGCCACTGATCTGCTTTTCTATTGCAATGGATTAAATTCCACTTTTCTAGGGGAGCCTGGGTGGCTCAGTCCATTGAGCATCTGACTTTGGCTCAGGTCATGATCTCGTGGTTCCTGAGTTCAAGCCCCGCATCGGGCTCTGTGCTGACAGCTCAGAGCCTAGAGCCTGGAGCCTGCTTCGGATTCTCTCTCCCTCTCTCTCTGCCCCTCCCCTGCTTGCACTCTGCCTCTCTCTCTCTCTCTCTCTCTCAAAAATAATAAACATTAAAAGAAAATAATAGTAAATTCCACTTTTCTAGAACTTCATACAAAATGGAATCACACAGCACATTCCCCTCTTGTGTCTAGCTTCTTTCTCTCCCTGTAGTGTTGCTGAGAGTCATTTGTATTATGTCTATCTGTGGGTGGCACCTTTTTCCTGTATGCTCCTTCCACTGTGTGGATAACTGCACAATTTACTTATTTGTAGTTTTCCATTTTTGATGATCAAACAAAGCTCCTTTGAACATCTATATACAAGCCTCTGTATGGACATATGTTTCACTTGGGTAAACACCTAGGAGTATAATTTCTGGGTCAAGAAACTGCCAAACCAACTCCAGAGTGATCATGCCAACACTTGGTATTGTCCATCTTTTTAATGTTAGCCATTCTAGTGGGTGTGACTGATGATGTCGAGCCTCTTTTTATACGCTTACTGGGCACATGTCTTCTTTTGTTGATATCTTTATTGGAATTGCATTAAATGTGTGAAGAAACGCATCAAAAATCACAATGTGATATTGAGTCTACTGCCCCATGACCGCAGCATGTTTTTAGGTCTTCTTCTGTGTTCTTCAGGAATTTTACAATGTTCTTCATATTGGTCTTGAGCATTTCTTAAGTCTATCCCAAAGTACTTTATCTTTTATGATACTACTATAAACAAGGTCTTTCCTTCCATTTTAATATCTGATCAGGATGCAATTTACTCTGTAGGAATTTGGTGCCTCATTGACTTAACTGTATTTCTATTTAGATCACTTCATCTTCAGCACCCAGTCACCTACAAGTGTTAACTTTATCTCCTCCTTTCAAGGCTTTGAGATGCTTTCTGTTGTCTAATTGCATTGGCTGGCATCGAGGTGAGTACTTTGAAGATGGGAGTGAGAGATTATTACACTGAGAGGAAAGATCCAGTAAGAAGAGAGAAAGAGGGAGGGGCGGGGAGGTCCTAGAGGAAGAGAAGGAATGGGACCTGAGCCCGATGAGGGGATTAGCAGTGGACAAACGGAGTGACCCCTTACCCTGAAGAAAGAAGGAGAAAGTAAGGATGGGGTAAATATCTGGGTGAAGGTGAAAAAGAATCTCTAGTTGGCCCCACGTGCAGCCTGGGTCTAACACGTGGGTAGGAGTGGCTGGTGGTAAGATCTCAGTCGCTGAAACATCAAGGCCCTGGTGGGTCCACCCAAAACCTTGCAATGAGAATGATGAAGAGGTGGGCTTTGGGGAGACTTGTGTATGGGAGGGATGAAAGCTGGGAGGAGAATACTTCTGGCTCATTCCGGTAAGTAGTTCTTGGAAGGGAGGGGAGGGGGAGAGGGAGAAAGCAGAGGATAAAAGGGGGTCATCTACCACAGTCCTCCTTCACCGGGAGCTATTCCCCTAGACTGAGACTCTGACTTGTCTGCACTGACTTTCCAGAGCCTGGGACAATGTCTGCCGCACTGGTTTTTAAAACTCACTTGTTGGGGCACCTGGGAAGCTCAGTCGGTTAAGTGTCCGACTCTTGATTTCGGCTCAGGTCATGATCTCACAACGACATGAGTTTGAGCCCTGCATCAGGCTCTGCGCTGATAGCACAGAGCCTGCTTGGGATTCTGTAACCCTCTCTTTCTGTCCCTATCCTACTTGCTCTCTATCGCTCTCAAAATAAATAAAAATAAACTTTTTTTTTTTAACGTTTATTTATTTTTGAGACAGAGAGAGACAGAGCATGAATGGGGGAGGGGCAGAGAGAGAAGGCAGACACAGAATCAGAAGCAGGCTCCAGGCTCTGAGCCATCAGCCCAGAGCCCGACGCGGGGCTCAAACTCACGGAGCACGAGATCGTGACCTGAGCTGAAGTCGGACACTTAACCGACTGAGCCACCCAGGTGCCCCAAAAATAAACTTTTAATAAACTAACTTGTTGAATGAGGTGGAGTCGTATTAGATATGTTGAGGCAGATATTAGGTATGGATGGCAGAAAGAGAGCGAGAGAGGCGGGGAGAGAGAGAAAGGGACTGAGAGGTACAGACAGGCACAGACAGGAAGAGGGAGACAAGAACAAGGAGAGACAACAAAGTTGGGAGACCAGGACAGAGAGGGAGCAGGAGTCAAACTGCTGTGCCCTGCCACAGTGGTGAAAACAAAGCCATGCAGATCACCCTGGAGGGGCCAGAGTCACCCCAAAGAAGCCTGGGGCCTGGGGACGACACCCAGGGGCCTCTCTGGTCTCTTCTCTCTGAAGGGAGCCCACCGAAGCCCAAGCGTGAGCTTGTGGCACCACCTGGTGGCGATTTGGGAGATTGCTGGTTTCTTTAATCCAGAAGCTGCTTTCAAGGGGAAAGGGATTTTAGGGGGCAGTGACACAACCTGAGTGGAAAGCAAATGAAGAGGGGACCAGAGCCTGGGAAATGTACACCTCGCCTGACCACACACACACACACACACCATGTGTACCAAAGGCCAGGGTCGGTTTGTTGGAGAGAGTGGGTAGGGAGTGGGGGAAGTGGTGATGGAGTAGGAAGCGGGGAGGACTTGGCCAGGAGAAATTGGGGAGGTTGACTAGTGTGACCAGGAAACTGCAGATCATAGAGTTAAATCTGTAAAGTGGGGCTAATTGTATCAAAGAACAATTTTGAGAACTTAAACATTTTAAGAACTTCCTAGGATGAAGTACTATCACGTTTCAAAGTTCCTCCCCAAATCAATTATTAAAACGCACAGAATTGCCACATTAAATATAACACATTTACTCTAAAATAATACGAAGTGAGGGGCGCCTGGGTGGCTCAGTCAGTTAAGCGTCTGACTTCAGCTCAGGTCACGATCTCGAGGTTTGTGGGTTTGAGCCCCGCATCGGGCTCTGTGCTAACAGCTCAGAGCCTGGAGCCTGTTCCGGATTCTGTGTCTCCTCCTCTCTCTGCCCGCCCCCCCACCATGCTCATGCTCTGGCTCTCTTCCTCTCTCAGTAATAAATGTTAAAAAAAAAATTAAAATAATACGAAGTGATTTTTGTAACTCTGCCTCGGAAATTATTTGGCTAAGAGTAATTCATTTACACTATAATTATCTGCGAATTCTCTGCACTCTTTGGGCATTCACTTGCATTCTTGAAGTGCTTGAAGAGTTTTAAAAAATCTAATCTACAAATTATTTCGAAACGTAATGAAATACTTATGAACACTACATTTAATAATTAAAGAAGTTGACAGAATTAATGACATAAATTAACAACTGATGACATTTTGTAGACGTTTCATTAAACATTTATTAATTTGGGCTATTGTATGTTTTGCATTTGGGAGCTGGGGCTTTTCTAGGGCTTTCAACTTTTATGCAGGTCTCCAAGCACGTGAGAAGGGAGAGGGCCTGGGATATTCTGGAACAGCAAGGCAGTCAGGTGTGGCTGGCGTGGAGACTGGGGGAAAGTAGGAAGGGATGAGGCTAGAGGGGAAAATGGGGCCAGGTCACGTAGGGCCTTGTAGGCCATCGTGAGGACTCTGTGCAAAGGGGACTCACCGGAGAATTCTAGCAGAGGAATGTGAGAGACCAAATTTACAAACTGACAATGGCCAGGCTACAAATAAAAACAGAACTCTGACCTGCAACCTGCAGAAACCACCCCCCTTTTCTATGATAGCCAGGCCAGGAAGCCAGCCTGCCGTGAGTCGGGTTTTCGAGATGCCAGACCACTATCTCTGGTGACAATCCAGGAAGCCAAACAATAGCTTCTGTAACAACTGGCCCCAAATGGTCAGAACTTGATGCATAACTGACAGGTCCCCTACTTTTTGTCCTTCCTTCCAACTTAGAGTCAACCAGAAAAAGCCAAGCATGCACTCCTAACCAATCACACAGGATGTCTGACTTCTGATCAGCCCACCTGTAGCTTGCCTATGCCAACGGCCTTCACTGGGGGCACACCTGAGGCTTCCCCATTTTCCACCATCAAGCCTTCCCACTCCCCTGCTTGCCTTTGAATCTCTGCCAGAACATAAGTGACGGTGGCTGACTCCCTTCCAAAGCCGGCTTCCCATAAATAGCCTTTGCTTTTCTCCTTTGGTTGGTCTTCATTTATTTCCATAAACGACAGAAATCGCCTTCCATTTTAAAAGCTGCTCTTTTTGAGAACAGGCTGTATGTAAAAGCGGGAAGACCCATGAAGAGGCAGTTGCAATAATCCAGCCAAGAGATGATAGTGGTTTGGACAGGCCTGGTAACAGGGCAAGTGACTGGAAGGGGGTGGATTCTGGCTATATGTTTTTTTAATTAATAATTAATTAATTAATTAATTTTGAGAGAGAGACAGCATGTGAGTAGGGAAGGAGCAGAGAGAGAGAGAGAGAGAGACAGACAGACAGAACGCAAAGCAGGCTCCAGGCTCCAAGCTGTCAGCACAGAGCCTGATGCGGGGCTCGAACTCGCGAACTGTGAGATCATGACCTGAGCCGAACTGGGACGCTCAACCCACTGAGCCACCCAGGTGCCCCTATATGTATTTTTTTTATTTTGAAGTAATTATAGATTCACAGGAGGTTGCAAAGGAATGCACAAAGAAGTCCTATGTACCTGTCCCCCCACCCCCCTCTCCATCTTCCATAACCCCAGCACAGTAGCAAAAACAACAAATTGACATTGGCATAGTGTAATTTACTCAGATTTCACTGGTTCTATGTGGACTCGCTTGTGTGCGTTTGCATGTAGCTCTATTTAATTTTTGTCACAATGTGAGCCTGGAGTAACCACCACAACAATCAAGATGTCCAACTGTACCATTGCCATGAGGTCCCTGTGTCACCCATTTTTAGCCACATCCCTCCCTTCCCATTCCTGACCTCCAGCAGCCACCAATATGCAGCCCTATAATTATGTTACCCACAGTTGTTACATACGTGGGATCATGCAGGATGTATTCTTTTGAGACCAGCTTTTTCATGCCATGTAATTCCCTGGAGATTCATCCATATTGCTGCATGTAACACTAGCTCATTCCCCTTTGTTGCCAACTAGTGTTCCACAGCAGGGATGTACCAGGGTATGTTTAACAATTCACCTGGGTAGTTTCCAGGTTTGCACTATTGCAAATGAAGCTGCTTGGGAACATTTGTGGACAAGTTCCTCCGTGAAAATAAGTCTTCGTGCCTCTAGGATAAATGCAATTGCCAGGCCGTCGGTAAGTGCATTTTTAGTTTTGAAAGGAACTGGTTATATTTTGAAGACAGAGCCACAGGATCAACCTGACGGGTTAGATGTGGGTGGGAGAGAAAAGACAGGAGTCAGGGAAGGTTTGAAAGAAACTTAGCGCAGTGCTGGGACACGGTAAGGGCTCATGTCAACTAAATGGCAGTTACGCCAGACAGCAAACACAACGCACACTGTGGGGAAATGAGAAGTGAGATACTGGAGGCCATGGGCACCGGGGAGTCACTCAGAGGACACTCAGGGCATGGAAACCCCTTTGACTATCTGCATGTATTAAAGCGAAAGAGAGGAGTTCGGCTTTCTCTCGGGATGCAGAAAGCCACAAGAGAGCGTCATTTCTAACAAGACAGAGCCAGATAATCTGCAAACTGAAAGTTTAAAAACCCACCAGAGAGCTGAGGTCGTTGTGAGCGACCAAGAGAACTGAACTCCAAAGAGTGAAAATTGCCTCTTAGGAACGACAGGACAGTTGGCCTCGGGAGCTCAGGTTGGGGGCGGGGGAGCGCCCCGCCTTTCCCAGGAAGCTGATGGAAGGCCGAGTGGGAGGAGCAGGAGAGGGGAGAGACACCGCCCCCTCCCCCCCCCCCCCCCGCACGTGCAGGAGGTGATTGGCTGGATGGCAGTCCCCGCGACATCTCTTGTTTCTCAAGGAGGTTGTCTCTAATAAACCACTTCCGGTGGGGCTGGTTGGGGGCGCAGCCGACTCTGATCCAGGGCTGCTGGAGGAGAGGCAGAAACTAAGATCCTCTGTTTCTGGGGAGGATAAAAGTCCACGCCGCCTCTTGCCTTTTGAGAGGTGCAGGAACCTCTCTTCTAAGTCCCACCGAGAGACACGAGGTGAGGGTCAAGAACACTGCCAGGACTAACCCTGAGTCCCAGGTGCACAGGTTCTGTGAGGCTGGTCGGGAGAGCGGAGAAACTAACAGCAATCTACCACGGGGGGGGGGGGGGGGGGGGAGCAAGAACACGCGGAGGGACGACTCAGCCCTTGGAGGCAGGCAGGGACCTCTGAAGGCTGAAGGTGGAACACCAACAGCGGGGGGGGGGGGGGGGGGGGGCGGGGATCCCTCGCGAACCCTAGGCTGTGCCTCCAAGAAACCCGCCCTAAATATACAGACCTAGATATTAGGGTAAAAGCAAAAGAATGAAAAACAGACATGCCATGTAAACACCAATCCAAAGAAAGATCAAGTGCCTATACTAAGACAAAGCAGACCCCAGAACAGAGAATAATTCCAGGAATAAAACACATAATGATAAATGGGTCAAGTTCATCAGGAGGAAAACCAACCTCAGGGTGGACAACAGACCCCCAGGATACATATAATTACAACGGAAAGAACTGAAAGCAGAAATGGACAGATCCACTTCTCTCTGAATACTTCAAAGAACGAGTGAGTAGACAGAAAATCAGTCTGGATGTGAATAACTCAAATAACACTGTTAACCAACTAAACCCGACTGACATTTATAGGACACTCCACCCAACAACAGTGGAATACACATTCTTTTCGAAGCACGTGGAACTGGACCAACATTGATCATATTCTGAGCCATAAAACAAAGCTCAACAAATTAAAAATAATGAAAATCATACAAGTATGTTCTCTCATCATAATAAAACTATAAATCAATAACTGAAAGATACCAGGAAAATGCCCAGATATCTGGAAGTTAAACGATATATTTTTTTAAATAATTCATAATTCAAAGAAGAAACCATGAAAGTCATTGGAAATATTTTCATTAAATTAAAAATAAACACACACAACCTGGCAAAATTTGTGGGACAGAGTTTAAAGCACTGCTTAGAAGGAAATGATAGCATTACGTGTTTATATTAGAAAATGTAGAAGAATATGTTGGGGTGACCTAATTTAGATAGAGATTTCTTAGATAGAACAAACAGTACAATCCATTTATAAAAAAAAGATTGTATTGGCTTTCACTAAAATTAAAAACTTCTGCTTTTCAAAAGGTACTAGGAAGAAAATGAAAATACAAACTCCAGGTTGGGAGAAAATATTCGCAAAACACATAACTGATAAAGAACTTGTATCCAGAATAGATAAAGAAGTCTTCCAACTCAATAATAAGACAGGCCATTTAAAAATGGGCAAAGGATTTGAAGAGAGACTTCATCAAAGATGAGATATGATGGAAAATATGTACATGAACAGATGCTTACCATTATTAGCCATTAGGGTATGGAAAATTA
This sequence comes from Acinonyx jubatus, assembly GCF_027475565.1. NCBI lineage: Eukaryota > Metazoa > Chordata > Mammalia > Carnivora > Felidae > Acinonyx > Acinonyx jubatus. The sequence continues at coordinate 31,434,390 of NC_069386.1, forward strand.
AAAACATAATGAAATACCAAATACAACTACATACCTATTAGAATGGCTTAAAAAAAAAAAAAGACGGGGCGCCTGGGTGGCGCAGTCAGTTAAGCGTCCGACTTCAGCCAGGTCACGATCTCGCGGTCCGGGAGTTCGAGCCCCGCGTCAGGCTCTGGGCTGATGGCTCAGAGCCTGGAGACTGTTTCCGATTCTGTGTCTCCCTCTCTCTCTGCCCCTCCCCCGTTCATGCTCTCTCTCTGTCGCAAAAATAAATAAACGTTGAAAAAAAAATTAAAAAAAAAAAGACAATACGAAGTTCTGGCAATAGCCACTTTGTAGAGCAACAGTGACTTCGGAGAGCAGTTTGGCAGTTTCTTGTACGGTCAAACACGCATGTATCATATGACTCAGTAACCTCATTCCTAGATGTTTACCCAAGAAAACTGAAGATGCGTGTCCACTCAAAGATCCGTATGTGAATGATAACAGCAGTTTTCTTCATAACGGCCCCAAACTAGAAATGACCCAAATATTCATCTTCTGGTAAGTGAAAAAACAAACTGTGGTCCAGGGGATGGAATACCACTCAGCAGTAAAAAGGACCAAGCTGTTGATACATGCGACAGCATGGGTGAATTTCAAAAACATTATATTGGGGCACCTGGGTGGCTCAGTCGGTTGAGCATCAGACTTCAGCTCAGGTCATGATCTCACGGTTGGTGAGTTCGAGCCCCGCGTGGGGCTCTGTGCTGACAGCTCGGAGCCTGGAGCCTGCTTTGGATTCTGTGTGTGTGTGTCTCTCTCTCTCTGTCCCTCCCATGCTCGCACTCTGTCTCTGTCTCTCAAAAATAAATAAACATTAAAAAAAAAAAGCATTATGTTATGTGAAAGAAGACATACAAAAGGCCATATACTATATAATTTCATTTATATAAGATTCTAGAAAAGGCAAAACCATAGGGGCAGAAAACGGATTAGTGGCTGCCAGGGGCTGGAGGTGGGGGTAGAAAATTGGCCACACGGAAGCATGAGAGAACTTTCAAGGTGACAGAAATATTTTACATCTTGATTGTGTGCGTGTGTGTGTGTGTGTGTGTGTGTGTTTTACAACTGCACATACTTGTCAAAACTTATCAAACAGTACATCTAAAGTGGGTGAATTTCACTGTATGTAAATTATTCCTTACTATATCTGCATTAATTTAAAAGTGAAAGAGACAATTGCTGTGAATCAGAAACAAGGTGGCCTTTGATGTCACATAGCCTGTAAACAGAGTCCTGCACCTTCTGGTGGCCTCCAGGTACAGTGACAGTTTGTTTTCTGGCTAAGAAGCTCCCAGACAGCTGGGACCCCAGACAGAGGCCAAGGCCCGCACCTCTTGTCCAGCGTGGGTGCACTGCCAGCTGGATCAAATCCCTTGGGCCCAGGATTTGGTTGCCCAAGTCACCACAGGCACTGTCCCCAAGTTTTTTGGGGGTATGTATCTTGATACCTCAAAGAGGGGAATTCCATCAAGACTTGATTATTTAATCAGATGTTACCAAGCCCAGCAGGGAGAAGGCAGAGGACGTAACCTATTTAAAAGCAAACAAGCAAAGATCTAAGAGCTTCTCGAAAAGAAAAAGAAATGACAAATTATCAACCTCACAGGGTATTCCAGCTGACCACAAGTTTCTAGCAAGTAGCAGTAATTCAAGTGTAGCCTTTTTGTATTTCTGCGGGCTTTGCATCCTGTCTCTGCATCCTGCGAGGGGCAGTTAAGAGTGTAAGGGAATGTTGGGTCCCTTTTGTTCGGACCCAGATATTAGGGTCCAGTTTAGCCCCAGCACAGAGCAGGGGTGCGGGAAAGCATGCCAAACACCCGGTGTTGGATAACTGTGGGCATCACTGACTGCATTAGAGAACACGATAATACGGGGTTCTGCTCCAGGACTTTTGTATCCAGTGCCAAGAATAAAACTGGTCTGTGGTTATTCATCATGAGGGCGGGCAGGGTGACACGGTGATCTTTGTCAGATTTCTGTGTCAGGATTATGTTAGCTTCATAAAATCAATTCAGAGGCATAAAATCTCTCTGTCGTTTCCCCCATATGCTCTGGAAAAGTCTAGCCTAGAAATGACCTCCTCCCCTAGTTTGAAATAACTCATTCTAAAACGCTCTACCGGTGGTGTCTTTTTTAGAGACGACAGCTTGTAAAATTTCTTCTGCGGTGACTGGCCTTTCACTCACCGAGCCAATTTTGGCAACTTGCAAATATATTCCTAGAATATTATTATTCAATGTTGAAACACTAATTAATAAGTGTGGAGTTGTATGTACTGTTCTCTTAAATTTCAAAAATAATCGCCATGGCTGTGTTAACATTCCCTTTCTAATCTCATATTTTGTGTTGTTATTTTTCTTGACTGGACTAGTTGATGGTTTGCTTATTTTATTTTCTTAAATGTATTTTGTTTTTATTTTTAGAGAGAGAGAGAGAAAATGCACATAAGCCAGGGAGAGGGACAGAGGGAGAGGGAGAGAATCTCAAGCACGCTCCACGCTCAGTGCAGAACACAACGCAGGGCTCGATTCTACGACCCTGGGATTATGACCTGAGATGAAAATCAAGAGTCAGACGCTCAACCGACTGAGCCACCCAGGCGCCCCAATGACTTGTCTATTTTAATTAGCCCCTACCTTATAAGCATTCTATTTATTTATTTATTTATTTATTTATTTATTTATTTATTTAAATGTTTATTTTTGAGAGAGAGAGAGAGAGAGAGAGAGAGAGAGAGACAGAGCATGAGCAGGGGAGGGGCAGAGAGAGAGGGAGACACAGAATCTGAAGCAGGTTCCAGGCTCTGAACCGTCAGCACAGAGCCCAACGCCGGGCTGGTTTGGCTTTGAGCCGAAGTCGGATGCTTATAACCAATGGAGCCACCCAGGCACCCTCCTTTAAAAAAAATTTGTTTTTAATGCTTTTTATTTATTTTTGAGAGAGAGAGACAGAGAGCGTGAGTGGGGGGAGGGGCAGAGAGGGGGGACAGAGGATCCGAAGCAGGCTCCGCACTGAGTGGTGAGCCTGATGCAGGGTTTGAACTCACAGACCATGAGATCATGACCTGAGCCCAAGTGGGACGCTCAGCGACTGAGCCACCCAGGTGCCACTTCCCATAAAGAGCGATCTAAGTGTGATTTATACGACTTCTAAGAGGAATTTTGCTTTCCTTCTCCCAGCCACTTTTTGAACTGTTGTTTCCAGGAGTCATGATTCCAGAGAGTTGCAGAGGAAGGAGATGAAGGTTTGAACAGTGGTCTGGCTGTGCTTCAAAGCACAGGCATATGGCTTTGGGTCTGGTCCCAGATGTCTTTGAGGATCTGGTGGAAGCCACGCCCCCATCTCCAGAAATGTGCCTGCATTTGAATCCTGGCTCTCTTATTTACTAGCTGGGGGATAGTGGGGCAAGCCACATGGCCTCTCCATGCCTCAGCTTCCCCATCTGCAGAATGGGAATAATAACAGTGATGCCTTTATAGGGTCACTGTGAGGAGTAAAGACTAACATTTGTATAGCATTTAGAGCAGAGCCTGGCACATGGCTGTGTTCCAGACGTTAGCCATCATTATCATTTAAATTTTTTTATTAATTTATTTGTTTAATGTTTATCTTAGAGAGACAGAGTGTAAAAGGGGGAAGGGCAGAGAGATTGGGGGACACAGAATCCAAAGCAGGCTCCAGGCTCGGAGCTGTCAGCACAGAGCCTGATGCGGGGCTCGAACTCACAGACGGAGAGACCATGACCTGAGTCAAGGTGGGACACTTAACCGACTGAGCCACTCAGGCGCCCCCCCCCCCCCTTATTATCATTACTGATGTCCTCCTGCCCTGTCTTTTTCTCCTCCCCTGCCCCACCCCCAGAAGGTGCTTGTGCTTCCCCAAGCCCTTGGCTTCGTGATCGAAGTGGCTTCGTGAACCCAGGCACACACCGTGGGGGTGAGGGAAGGTTGCCCCAAAGAGGAAGAGGAAAAGAGGGAGGGATTAGGGAGGACATGGTGGAAGCCGGTAGAGGAAGGGGGATGGGAGACCTCCCCTCCCCCACCCCTCCCCCACGACCGAGAGATGGGCTGTCCCTCTGTTAGTAGCAAGGACAGTGTCCTGCCTGGGCAGTGCCCTGGGGGGTGTGGTGGACCTCAAGGGACATGGCTGCGTGGGGTCCTTGCGCCCAGCCTTGCAGGAAGCAGGGATGCCCTCCCTGGGGAGTTGTCAGTGGGCCAGCGGGTGCTGCCTGCCGCCGCGGACTGAAGACCTCAGGGCCCCTCCTTGTTGTTCTGGGCCTTTTGAAACCCCTAAAGTAAACCGACTCAGGACATCAGATTTCCCACCCAGTAGCCAGCGGCTCAAAACTAAATTTCATTTTGAAGAATTAAAAAAATAGAAGTGATTCCACACAGCCAGGGAATATGGAAACCCAAATCCATACCTACTTCCCTTGCCTTGAGTATTTTGAGTGTCACTGCTAAAGCCTTTTCAGGACCTTTTCATTCTCAGAAAGTTCCACGACAGTTTCCAGGGTGGCGTGTGTCATGTGCACCCTTGGGTCTCAGGTTCTGGCTGCTCTCCTCACCCATACCCCCAGGCCCCAGTGAGCTTCCTGGGGTGCGGGCGCCACCACTCATTCTCCCTGGCCAGCTGGTGCCAACCTTGCCCACGGGGACCATCTGCATGATTCAGTCTGGGGGATGCTGGGCGGCACTTTCCAGAAGTGCCTTGGCTGTTGTAGGTACCCGGATGCAGCCATAGGGAGGAGCAGCTGGGGAGGGCCCGGCCCTATCAGTGGCCACAGGGCTCAGAAGCTGTGGTTGGGCAGCCAGGGGGCTTTGGCCTCTTGTTGTGGGCACGAAGGGGAAGAGATACCCGGTGGGAACTGGGAAGTAGGGCCCCCCACCCCAGGCTGGAGGGGTAGGTGCTATCAACCTCCCTCAGTCTGGAATCCACAGGGCCCCACAGGAACCTCTCTCAGGAGGCTGGCCTGAGGGGTGGCACCAGGCGTAAGATGTGGCCTGGGGCCACCGTGGGTGTTGCGGGATCGGGCTGAGAGACCTCCGATGCAGAGGGGTAGGGGCTGGGCCCCGGGCCCCATCTCTTCAGGGTCAAACTTCAGAGGCTTTGTTTTCGGGAAATCTGTAAATAGCCTCACAGCACCCCTCCCCCGCCCCTTGCTGAGCAGTCTATGAAAGTGCTCTCTCTTGAGTCAGTTCTACAGAAGAAAAGCTCCTTGCCTAAACGTCAGAACCAGCTCTGCCGTTCACACTGTGGTTACCAGATGCTTCCATGAGACAGGCCTAAGTAGCTTCTCAAAAAAGGTGGGAATTTTGTGGAGCCGGGGGAGCCAGGACCGGTAATGTTTTCTCCCAGGCCCTGCCCTAACGAAAAAGGTGCTGCTGTCCTGGGTAAGGAACAGGTGTGGAACTATGTTCCTCTGGGGAGGGAATGGAGAGAGGATGGAGGCTGTGACTAGTGAGCAGAGGGATCTGGGCCTGAGCAGCTCCATTAGCGGGATTTCATTGTTGCGGGGGGCGGGGGTGGTGAGGGATCTGGGTCCAAGCTGCCCCATTAACGGGATTTCATCGGAGGCCCCGTCCCTGGCCAGGGTCCACCCAGCCACACCTCCCCCTGCCCAGGGCCTACGGACTGCCAGCCTTTCTGAAGGTTCCAGATGCAACCTGGTTTGGCATCTGATGCCCCCGCTTCAGGCCTCCGTCTGTGGTGTCCCCCATGGCCAGTGATGCCCCAGGCCCTCCCCAGGCTGCAGTCTCTCCCTTGGCTGCCCTGCTCTGAGCCCAGCAGCAGTCCCCAGGCCTGTCCCCACACAGCCTGGGCTTTGCATGGGTCACCTCTCCTCTCCTCCTCTCCCTCCCCTTCCCCACCCTCCCCTCTCTTCTCTTCTCCTGCCCAGTTCGCTGGCAGATGAGGATCAGCACTGGAGCCCTAGGAGCCCAGCCCCTTAGGGCACAGATGGGGAGATGGGGGCCTACCGGAAGGGAGAGTTAGGGCCACAGGCAGGTCCCCTGCCACTTGCATGGCGTCTGCTCTCTGTCCTTCCTGCTTTCCGGCCATGCCCATCCCAGATTGTTAGTACCTAACATTCTGTGGCCTCGACCTAAGAGGAGACTGAAGGGAAGCCCATTGTGCCTCGAGATGTTTCTAACAGCGTCATCTGAGAGTCGTAAGCTTCTCTGCATGGGCGCTGAGCAAGCCCAGGGTGGGGGGTACTGGGCAGGTGTCCGGGACGCCCTTTGCAACCTAGGTGGCTTCCTGCATGTGAGTGCCTAGATGTGCTGGTGGAGACCCTCCGGCTTTGTGAACCCCCGGAGGGAAGTGCTGAGAGTCATGGCTCACCCACCAGGTCTCCCTTCTTCCCCCCTGGGAGGGGGTTGAGTGCCGAGCTCAGGTGGGGCACGCAAGCATTGCCAGGGACCAAGAGGGACCCTGTGTGGCACTGAGGACCTCACTGACCGGTCAAACCCCATAGCGTTTTCTTGGAATGTTGAAGGATTCCAGGCAATCACCCCTTTCGGGCTCAGGTGGGGAAGGCAACCCTGCTCCTCTTGCTGTGATGCTCCTCAACCCTCTGGTCCCTGGAGAGCAGCAACCCCCCGGCCCCTGAGCACTGTGCATCCCAGGGGCCTTTCTTGAGCTGAAAGCACAGATATACCCCCCCGAACACACCTGGCATGCGGCCCTGGCCTGGGTTAGAGCATGGGTTCCGGCACTGGGTCTGGTTTGAACTCATCCGTGGCCTCAGACAGGCTCGCATTCTGGACTTCAGCCGTCTGACCTGGAAATTGGGGACTTTTGACTCTACCTTATAGGGTCCTTCTGTCTGGAATTGGGGACCTTGTCTGAGACCTCCCTTGCTCACTCCTGGGGACACCTAGAAAGGAGAGGGGTGGGGCTGGAATCAGACAGCATCCCTGAGGCATACGTGGGCAAGAAATACAGCAGAATGGGGGGACCCCTGGATGACAGGCTTCTCCAGCCCCTCACAGAGAGTGGCAGGGTCTCAGCACCCACCCTGTGCCAGGGGAGAGTTGAAGCCTCTCACGGCTCAGTCGGGGAAGGTGGGAGGGTGCAGCCATGCTTCACCCTGTCCTGCTGACTGGGCTGGGGAGTGGTCCAAGGGCTCCAGTGGGCTGGGGCCAGGACCCTTCTAGAACTGTGTGGCTCCGAGAAGCCCTCCCTCTCCACAATGTCCTTCACAATGTCACCCAGCCAGTGAGCAGGAGAATTGGCCCTGGACCCTAGAGCCCTGGTTCTTGGACCAAGTGCCCTGCCCTTTCTCACTAGTGTTAATCCCCTAGGAAAGAAGGAGGCTGGCAGCAGCAGCAGGTGGCAGGGGCCAGCCGAGATAGCCTAAGGGCTCTTGGGAGGGACAGAGGGGAGGTGCCTTCCTTCTGCTTCTTCCTGCCAGGACTCCCCTCGGCCAAGTAGATTCTTGTCCCTTCCCTTCCTGGGAGATGCCACCTGCCTTCAGAAGTTTCTACCATCTTCCCGGGGCTGTCTCACTAGGTGTGGTGAACACTCTCCTCCCTGCCCTGTGAACTGCCCCAGAGCAAGACTGATGCTCAGCCCCGGCACAGGCCCGACATTCAGTTGGAACTCAATACGCGAGTAAGACAGTAGGTGCCTGGAAGAGTGAATGACTGTGGGAGAAAGTGGGGCGGGGGGGGGGGGGATGGCAAGGCTGCAGGAGGAGGGGAGGCAGAGGAAGGAGACCCCAAGGAGGGGTGAGTGGGCTAGAGCTGCCCACCCCATCCTGCCAGGACCCCTCTCTCAGGGATGTGGGCCCCTTCCCACACTGTGGGCTTGGCCTTGGGATAAACCCACGGGGTTTCCACACTGGGCTGGATGCCCTCTTGGTCAAGCTGTGGTCCTGGAAGGTGGCGGCTGCCATTTCCACATTCTGCTAGGGGAAGGAAGAAGCCCGAGGATGTCCCCTGAGCCCAACTTTGCTTTGGCCAGTCCAGCCGGCAGGCCACATGCAGAACCACAGAGTAGAAAAACCTTGTTTTATTCAGCCCGGGGTCTGGGCAATCTTGCTCTGTGGTAAGGCCAAAATACAAAAAATAAAAACCAACCATCGACAAAATAACGTTGTAGAGAAGAGTTAAGTACAAAATTGGGCCTGGCATCCGGAATCCCTGTGGTTTCGGTCTGCGTTTGCTCCCTGAGGCCGGCAGGGAGGGATGCCTGTGGCTTCCAGCTGCCCCTGCCTGTGGGTGGGGGCTGGGCCCCTCGGGGCCAGGTCTGTCCTGGCAGGAGGCTTCCTGGGGAGCCGGGCTGGCTTTGGGAAGTGGGGACTTCGGCCGTGTGTCCATTCTCTCCGAGATCAGGATCTAAGGAAAGAAAGAGAACGGTGGTAGGCTGCAGGGCAGGACCCCTCACTCGACTGTCAGCAAGCCCACCTCTGCCTCCCAAGCTGAGGGCTCCCCTTCCACAGCCCAGATCCCTGGGACGGGAGGCCCCAGCTTCAAGAAGAGGGGCTTCATGGACTCACCGACCCACCCAGGGTGCGGTCTCTGCACCACCCCCTCCCCATGCCCCGAGTTCCACAGTGTTTTCTAGGCCATTAGTAGAGCTGCTACTGTCTGGAAACACTTTTTTTTTTTCTAACTCAGTACTTTTCAAAAAAGCCTCCTTCTTCCTTTTCAGAAACATGAGCGAAACCCACAGGCGTCAGTCCCATGGCCTTTCTGGGAACACTGCGTCCGGCTTCCTGTGCGCTGGCCCGGCCGCCCGCCTGCGGTCAGGGTAGCAGAGACGCTCTAATAAGACCTGAGCCTTTCCAAGCACTTATGTAAAGGGCTTGGAAAGAAGGGCCTCAGCCTTCCCTGGCCCGCAGGCCCCAGGGGAGCTGGAGGGGTGCATGGGGCTGCTTCTCTGTCTGCCCTGCTGAGGGGCCTAGCTCATGGCATCACCAGAAAATGGGATGCTTTTCAATCCACCTTTCCCAGCAGCAGGCAGGAAAAGAGAGGGATGCAGGCTCCCTGCTTCCCTGCGTATCCCTTGACCCCCTTTTTTCTTATGTGCCCCTTCCTTCCTTCCTTCCTTCCTTCCTTCCTTCCTTCCTTCCTTCCTTCCTCTTTCTCCTTCCCCAGAATTGCTTCCCAGAGGCCCTCTACCACTGAGATGGCCCCTGAACTGGGAATGGCTGAATAAGAGAGGCCCTGAGGAGGAAGGAGGTCAGAAACCCAGGCCTATGAGAGAGCCAAGTTGCCAGGGATGGGGCAGGAGTCAGTTGTTTTAGACAGACTCTGTGACCTTGACAATTTTGATCAAATTCAATTTATGAGGAATCTGATCTCTGTATTCAACTAGAGGCTGCTGTTCTCATTTTTAGCATATGTGGTGTAGTGGGGGTGGGGGTAGGGGTGGTGTGTGTGAACAGTTAGCTTAATGGTAGCAGCCAAGGGTAAAAGGGCTGTATCTAAATGGGCCCTGACTCTGATCACACACTGAGCCTTAATCCTGGTCACACACTGAGCCCTGACCCTGGTCACAAACTGAGCCCTAATCCTGGTCACACACTGAGCCCTAATCCTGGTCACACACTGAGCCCTAATCCTGGTCACACACTGAGCCCTAATCCTGGTCACACACCGAGCCCTGCCCCTGGTCACACACTGAGCCTTGAGCCTGGTCACAGGCTAAACTTCATACCTGTGAATCACTGATAAGCATATGCTGACTCTCTGGGCCTTGGAGTCTCTGCCATTTGTCACCCAGCTGATGGCCTAAAGCAACTCCTGGGCTTTTTGTTTGTTTGTTTTTAAGTGGAAAAGAGTTGCTGTGGTCTGATCATTTTAAATTCACATGGGTGGGGTGGGGTTTCTTTGCGAGTTTGTAAGCAGAGGGTCCCTCTGCAAAGTGGCAACTGAGGACCCCGCCAAAGGCTTGGGCCAGAGTGCATCAGCTTCCCCTACGACTGGGCCCAGGCGTGGATGAAAGCTCATTCCAGCCAGTATCAGTTCTAACTCGGGGCTGTTGAACTCAATCCACTTGATAAGGCCACTAACGATTCACTGAGCACCGTTATGAAGGATTCTCCAACCCGCAGACATCAGGCCTTTCAATCTTTCAGTCGCACAAGCCTACAGGGGAAGGGCCTATTTTGTAGTTGCGAAAAGTAGTTCGGAGAGGTGAGGCAAACTGCCCAATGGTCACAGAGCGAGGAAGCCTCAGAGGCAGGACTGCAGACTTCCACCCAATTATGCTGCCTCCTGCTGGTTCCCATCTGGAGCCACACAATCTGGCCCCAGATCAGCACGCCAGGGCCCGGCTTCCACCGTGAGCACTCAGCCTGGGGCTGGCATGGACGAGGCTCCTCCTGCTTAGCCTGTGGGCTGGGCCCAGCCGCAGCTGGGTTTGGCTAGGAAGGTGACTCAAAGCACAGGTATCTTGTGTATTTCATGCAGCCCTGCCTGCCACTCCCTGGCCATCCCCCCCCCCCCCCCCCGCCCCCGACCTCAAGGGTAGAAAAGGGGCTGGGGGAGGGGGGGAGGGTGGTGGGTGTGCACTTACTGGACAATCTTGCAGTTTGTTGTAGAAACATAGCGACCTGTATAGTGAATGTTGCATCTCACCACATTGTTGGTGAAGTCAGACTCCAAAACAATATACTTCGGGTTCACGTGAACCTGAAGAAGAAGGGGAGCAGAGGGCAAAGGGACCTGGTCAGGGGGCTGCATTTCACCTGGTCATTAGGGAAGGCCCCGGAGACGCAGACAGACAGACGTGGAGGAGACAGACGACAGAAGGATATAGGATGATGGAGGAAGACCCCTCAAGACCAAGAGATACGGAGACAGAGCCACACTGGTGGAGAGACATGGAAAGAGAGAGAGGAAAGAAGAGACAGCTCGTGGTCAAAGAAAACATCGCCAGATCACCCTTATAGGAATGTGGGAAGCTTCCCCGGAGCCAGAGCCTGGGCCAGGTGGGCCCTCCACTGGGCACTCAGGGTCAGAGAGGTTGAGTCACTGCCCCAGGGAACACAGCAGTGAATGGGGGGCAGGGGCTGGGCAGGGATGCCAAGGCTGGTCTCCTGAGTCTGAGGCTGGCACCCTGTTACCACCCATGCCTGTCTACATGACCGATGGAAGGGTTGTCTGCTGCCAGGTGGCATCTCCCGCCCTGGAGCTGGAGAACCTGACGCTCAGTGAGATGATGGCCCACCCGTGCCTTTTGTCTGAAGAACCACTGGGACACAGGAAGCCTTCTAAATGTCGGATTAACTGGGGAGGGGGTGCTTCACTGGGGTAGGCTACACCCAGACTAATATTTGCAGAACATGGAAGAACGTGTTACTTTTAAATCCTTTACACTCCCCAAGGGCAGGAATTGTGCATTACTTAGGTGGTTCCATTCCCTACTGCCTGGAACTCAGAGGGTCCTTTGCCCATGTCTGGTGAGTGGATGAACCAAGGGAAGGAGAAGAACCCTGGCCCCTGGGTGAGTTGAGCAGAGGGGCCTCTGAGCCTGCTGGGAGGTGCTTGGGACCGGACTGTAACCAGTGGCTTCTGGGTTGCTGCATTCTGAATGCAGCTTTCCCGGCAGGCTGTGTTCATGCAGGTTAGAGCACCTCCCAAGCCCATCGTCACTGCTCACAGCTCTGTCTTTGCTGCTCTGGGGTGTGGAGCTGCGGGTCCAGGGGCCCTGGTGGAGTGGTTCCCCACCTTTGCTTTGCACCTTCACAGAGGAGGCTGACCTTTGACTTCCCCAGGTGAGACAGCGATGCCCAGGCCCCAGCACAGCCTGCATGGATGTACCACATGGGGCTGTGTGTCCTTAACATGCTTTTCTACCCACTCTCACCCCACCCCCAGGGAAGTGGCTCTGGAGTAGCATTCATTGCAGGAGGGGTTCAGGCCAGAGGGACTCTTGGTCACAGGAGCCCTGGGCTTTGCAGGGGTCACTGTGAGGAGTGGAGGGTCTCTTCAGAGAATGGCAGGGTCCCCTTCCAGATGGCACAAAGCCTGCCCTGTCTGCAGACGGGGGGGTGCACCGCACTTCAAATCCTCTGTCGCTTAGGGAAGACAGTGTCACTGCCTCCTGTAGCATCACCGCACCTGGGCCGAAGGTGCCTTGGTGTCTCTATGGAAAGAGAGGCTCTGTCGGCCTGAGGCTAAGAGCCTCCAGGGGGAAGAGGAGACCCCCACTCCAGGTTGATGTCCAGGATGCCACCTCAGCAGCTGGGGGAGGAGGGGGTGCCCCAGTGGCTGAAGCATATCCCAGAGGCAGGGGCACTGAGCACAAGCAATAGTAGGGGGAGTGGCCCAGACCAGGAGGCCCACCTTGAGGACATAGTTCCCAGGCTGCACATCAGTTATGTCAATCCACTGGCAGTCGATGTCCGCGTTGTAAGTGTCATAGCAGCCGGGGCTCAGGCCCTGGGAAGAGGGGACAGGATCAAGGCTGGGGTGCCACCCTGTGCCTTTCCAGCAGTCTGGCCCCACCTTCCTCTGACCCGGGGTAGCTGTTCAGAGTCGGTGTGTCCCTTCTTTTTTTTAAATTTTTTTAAAGTTTATTTCTTTATTTTTGAGAGAGAGGGAGAGAGGGAAAGAGAGAGTCCCAGAGCCGGGTGCGGGACTCAAACCCAAGAACCGTGAGATCATGACATGAGCTGAAATCAAGAGTCAGATGCTCAACCGACCTAACCACCCAGGTGCCCCAGGGTGTGTCCCTTCTGAAACCAGTGGGTGGATGGACCAGAGAGACAACAGGGAGGTATAATAGCCAGGCAGAAGGGACTGAAGGAGGGGGATGGCTGGAGAGATGGATGGAGGACTGGATGAAGAGACAGAGGGGCAGGACAGAGAGACACTCGGTGGATGTTTGGACAGACTGATAGAAAGGTGGATTTGGGTGGATGACCAGGCAATGGAACACCACGCCATCTACGTTTCGCTGCAATGTTCCTTTCTCTCCTTGGGCAGCACACCTGGGAGGCAATGCAGGGAGGGGTCCAGGCAGGGGAGGGGGTGGGCGGCCCCCACAGGGGAGGGGGTGGGGGCCCTGTGGTGGCCTGATGACCCGTGAGAAGACCCTTGCTCTGACGGAGCTGAGTGGAGCCTTGGTGCTGACCCATCTTCAGCCTGGCCCAGCTGGACATCGCTCTCTGCTCCCTGGTCCCCTCTGGCCCCACTCCCCTGGGCAGGCTTCACCCCCATGCTCCCGTGTCCCCACCGCGGTGCCCTCGCCTGGCCGGACCTGCGTGTGAGAGGTGCATGCGTAGCGCTTGAGGTTGCCGAAGTCACAGGTGCTGTCCTCCAGGCAGAAGCTGGCCTTGTGGCCCTCGGCTACCTTCTTGCCTGTGGCTGCATCCAGCAGGTCGTAGTGGCTGAACTCATCCATGCTGTGGTAATGTCTGGGGGCAGAGGACAAGAGGAGGGAAAGAAGGGGGCCTAGTCACCCCTGGGCTTCCTGTGACACCGCCTCCTGACCAGTCTGGGCTCCTGGGGCTCCTTGGTTCCCCGTGTCCCTCAGGGCAGCGTCTCTGGGGCTCCCCACTTGGCCAGGTCCCCTGGGAGGGCACCCCCTCAGGATTCCTCGCGTCCTTCTTGGGCTCCCACCTGTACCAGCCTCCCTCGGGCAATTCCCCGTACTCTAGACATTTCTGTCCCCTAAGACGGATCCTCCTAGGTCCCCCTCCTGCAGTCTAGCTTTTGCTAAGGAACTCTTGCCCCAGTGGAGGATCCATGGCAGCAAATGTCTCCCGGGAGTGCCTGCCCCTCCCCGAGCACATACGCGGTGGGGGGGAGAGGAGGGGCCCCACCCGGGCCCTCCCACCAGCCCCTGCCCCTCCCTGGGCACCTATGGGGGAGAAGAGGGCCCCACTCACTGGTGACAGCTGTGCCACTCCCAGGCGTGCCGTGGCCGGTGCGGGAGGAAGTCCGCGGCTCCCTGGTTCTTCACTCGCTGGGGGAAGCGGAGCAGCACCCGTACGTCATAGTCAGTGGCCTCGGGAGTGTAGGCCGTGCTGCAGGGACAGGGTGGGGGACCGGGTGGGGCTGGGTGCCGTGTCACCAACGCCCAGAGCCAGCTGACCTGTCCCTGACCGTCCTCACAACTGACTCCCTGTACTGAGGCTGGGACTCAGGTCTCTCCCCGTCTCTCCTGACCACACGAGCTTGGCTGTACCCTCCTTTGCGGCTTCCACCCTGTGGCCGGCAGCTGCCAGAGGAGTCTTTCTAAAGCAGCGTCTGGTCTGGCGATGACAATCTCATCTGCAGGTGACTCTCGGTGGGGGACAGCCTCTGGGGGCGGGGGGACCTATCGATATCTCTGGAGGGCTTTTTAAGAATGGCCCATCCAGGAGATTTTGATAAGTGGTCCCTCCTCTGGATGGGGATGGGGTCCCGGTTGTTGACCAAAGTACCATGTCTCAGGTGCAGGACTAAGACACAGGCTCGGGCTCTTCCATGTCAGAGTCCCTTCACTTTCCCGTTCCTGTCTGCCCTGCTGCTCCCCCACACATCCTGGGTTCCAGCTTCAGACACTGTTTCTCAAAAACGCACTTCACTCATGCTAATCTATACTTTTGCCCGTGCTGTTCTTCGTTGGACCCAGAACTCACCCAGCCTCCTAAGCGCGACACAGGCTCCCTCCTCCAGGAAGTCTGCCTTGATTGCCCCACCAAGAAGACCCTTGATGGCCTGTGAGCTCTAACAGCACTGCCTATACACAGCCTGATGCCACATGCTCCTCTGAGCTAGGTCGGTGTGACTAGGTCCTTTCCCTGACGGTGTGGCTTCTGGAACAACGATCTGCCCTCTTCTGTTTGGGGAGCACAGGTCTGAGGCAGACTGCCTGCTCACAATTTGCTTGCTGACCCCCAATTCCCAGCTGACATGGGCTTTGTGAAAAGAGAAAGGGAGGGGGAGGAGAGGCGTGAGGGACAGCAGCGAGGGGAGGGAGGCAGACAGAGACACACACGTGCAGAAGGGCTGACTGGAGCTCCCCCCCTTCGTCAGAGTACTGCTGATAATCGTCCAGGCCGGCCTCAGGGGCACTCCCTTGGCACTCATTAAGGTCTGGGTCCTAAAGCCAGAGGCAGGAGGTGGCCAGTTGTGGGGATCAGCTCTCTCTGAGAGGATGTCTGCACAACAGGCGGTGCAGGCTCCTGTCTGCCAGGACGTAAGGCCCTTGGCCTTGTCTGGGGGAGGCTTGGAATCTGTCTGTGTCTGGGTTGGAACAAAACATCCTCCTTCCCTCTGTTCAGTTAAATCCTGCCCTTCTGTTCAGCCCGGCACACCGTGGGAACCCATCAGGGTCTAGGTTCTAGGCCCGGCGTGGCCACAAACTCGCGGTGAGACTTGGAGCACGTCCCCTCCCTGGTCTGGGCCCTGCCTGTAGCCCACGCCACCCGTGATCCCGGAGAGCCCCACCATCCCAGGCCTCAGTTCCGCTGGCTCTTCTAGCTTTGTGCCCCACGCCCAGCTTCCTCTGCCACCTCGGCCCTTGCTGGCCTTTCCTCCTCTGACCATTTTCTCCTCCTCTGACCGTGAGCCACTCATGCCAGCTCTCCTCCCACTCTCTGTGACTGGGTCCTGTCATCGGGGCGGCTGAGGGGCCGCTCTCCAGTGGCCCAGGACAGGGGGCCGGGCTGCCTCTTCCCCAGCCCATCTGGGAACTCGGGTCTGGGCCCACAGGGTGCTTCATGAAGATGGGATGATAATTTAGCTTTGACTCAAACTCCTCAAAACTCAGCTTCAGTGGACTGCCTTGCAGGCTGTCAGGTGCTCACTGCTGGAGGGACTGGTGACAGCAGGAACACGATCATTATGCTCCCTTCCCAGGGACAACTGAGGGGAGACCAGACCTGACTGGGCAGGCCAGCGGAGTGGTACAGTGGACCTCCTTATCCGCAGTCTCGTTTTCCGTGCTTTTGGTCACCCACGATCAAGGGCAAGACATTCTGGACCTAGGAAGCGGTGGGTGAAGTTACAATCTGGTGTAAGCGTCTTATCCCGTGACAGACGGATAAGGCCTTGTGGTCAGCTACTGAGTGGCAGTGCACTAGCAAGTCCGTAAGTGGGAAAATGTGGAAATTCCAAAGGGCTTCCCAGATACTGAAAAGTGAAAGTAAATAAAGACTCCAAAGTGGGGGGGGGGGGGGGAGGCAGCAAGTAATTAAGAAAAATAGATGTTCTCAACATAGAGAGATGTCAACAAACGAGTCAGGACAATGTAACCTCTAACAGATTCTTTTAGCACAGGGAGATGTCCCCAAAGCATATGTATTTGAACAGAATATTCGCCTTTAATAAATTCAGAAGCAAGGGCTGCAGGAGGCAGAGACGCCCAGGAATAACGGAGAGTTGGCTGTGCTCACCTTCCGGTTCTTGCAAACTGGTCTCCTTTCCCGGTCTCTCTACTGCCATGCATAACTGGGGCCCCTTTGTCACCCGCGCCCACTGCCCCTGCTGGAGAGCCACACCTGTCCTCCTTGGAGAGGGCTCTGTACTCCTGCCCTCTATCCTGAAGGCTTGTTCCCCCATTGGACTTCCCTGGGTCCTTGTGGGAGCACCTTCTCGTGAGGCAGCTCAGATTGGAAAAGTTTTAGTTCCTCTCTTTGCTCCCCAGTCGCCTGGGGCGACTTCATACTTTCAGGGCTGGAGTGAAGATTAAATGCCCCAGTAAAGTTCCTTGTATAGTGACCTATATAGAAATGCTCACTTGTTCCCTTCTCTTCCTGACTCCCTGCGGGCAGGCAAGGCTCACAGATGAAGAGGTCAGGGTCCTGAGAGGCTCCGAGGCTTGGCCAGGGTCATTCAGACTGTAGGCAGCCTGGCTGGCATGAGCACAGGCTCAGGGTGAGTCCCAGAGCCTGTCCGGACATTCCATGCTTCATCGTCACCTCCTTACCTGGCCAGACACTTCTCCTCCGCAGCACAGCGCAGAGAGTACAGGTGGG
This sequence comes from Acinonyx jubatus, assembly GCF_027475565.1. NCBI lineage: Eukaryota > Metazoa > Chordata > Mammalia > Carnivora > Felidae > Acinonyx > Acinonyx jubatus. Next base: position 31,451,335 of record NC_069386.1, read on the forward strand.
CTCTCTGGACATAAGTGGATGCTTGCACGTAGTTGGGGTCCGGGACCAAATCAGGGAGACCTGGGGATGGAGTGGGGTAGATGGAGGTAGGGGAAAGAGTTGGCATCGAGGGGTGTCAGGCTGGCCACGGCTAATGCCCAGAGACCTCCCCAGCCCCAAGCACCCTTTGCTGTTCTCCTTCCTCTACACAGGGTGTCGCCTCCTCCAGGAAGCCTCCCAACCTGAGCCAGGGGTATGACTGGAACTGTTTCCCCTGGGCTCAGGTGTGGGCCAGAGAGGTCGGGGAGCTCCATGCTGTGGGAGCCTCTGAGCGCTCCCTGGAAGAGCTGGGACGTGAGCGAGGTCTGGGAGGCAGGATAACGTTTGGTGAGCTAGAGAAGAGAAAAGGGTATTCTTGGCAGGGCGACCAGCACGAACAAGGGCCTGGAGGCAGGACTAAGTTGAAGCAAGCAATTTCCAGACACTGCCTCCCTGTCCTTGTTCCCCAGGCCTCCGGACCCCAGCCCCCGTCTGCAGACAGCTTTCTTCTTGAACCACCAGGAGAACCCTGGGTTCTGGCCCCACGTGGGTCCCAGAGAGCTCATGGGCAGGGCCAGGTAAGTGCTGGTTGGCACAAGTGGGGTGGACAGGAAGGGAAGGGCTAGTGGGAAAACACATCCCCAGAGCAGGCTGCTGACAGGGCAGGATTCTCGGACTGGGCGCCCAGCCCGACCTTCTTCAGGATTCCTTTCTTCCTGCCATCGGCCCCCAGACCTGACCGCACCCTCCCCTGTCTGCAGCTTCTGGCCTGCAACCTGAGGGGCCCGGCTTCCTCCCCTGCAGGACCCAGGGAAGTCGGGAGTCTGCTCAGCTCCTGTGATCACTTGTACCCTGGGACATGCTAGAGCCAGGGATCTGTCCACCCTGCACCTCCCCCACGTCTGTGCACAACTTGGTCCCAGGGAGCATAATTAGGAATTAGCAGAAACCAAACTCAGGTGTCTAGACCGTCTCCGCACTGGAATAAAGAAGGAAAGATCTGATCTGGTGCTGGGCGTGCAGGAGTGGTGGGGGCAGGGTGGGGTAGGAGGTGGGCAGGGGGCACTCCAGAGCCTTCAGCTCCATCCCAGCTTGGCCACTGACTTCAGGGTTTGCGAGCCGGGGGCTCTTTGTCCCCTTACCCTCAGGCTTCGGGGATTCTGGCAGATAAGCAATGACATGAGCCTACAGGTTGCTTAGTTTCTTTCAAGCTCTCTGCTCTTGGGGGACAAGTAAGGTACGGGGACTTGAGTCACACAGACCGGATTCCGGCCCCTCTTCTTGCTGCCAAAACCCTCTTGTCAGGTTCCAGGTCCCGAAGGTGAGGCAGACCCTCACACACACACATCCCTTGGGCTCCAGACCCCAGCCCTGCTCACCCTGGGCCTGGGCCTCATGCAGGAGCCTGGTCCAGGCAGCCAGCGTGATCTCACCTACTCGGAATGGAGAGGAAGCTTGGAGCACAAGGGTGGGTGAGGATGAGGTGGCTCCTGGCTGAGGGGGGCCGTCTTGGCCAGCCTAGGTCCCATTACTCAAGCTCCAGGAATGCCTGCAGTCATTTCCCAAGGGATCCTAGGGCCCTCAAAGCGAGGGCCCACCTCGGTGCCAAGCTGGTTCTCGCGCTCTGGTCCCCAGAAGCCTCTGGTGGGGTGGGGTGGGGGGCGGGGGAGGTGAGGAAGACGGGAATGGTCCCTCTCCCCATCATCAAAGTGCCTTTCCCATAGCAACTATGTGGGGGTGGGTTAGCTGGGCCTGAAGCCTCACGAGATCCAGTATTTGGCGCCAGACGGCCTGCCTCCCCCACCCCAGGCCCGGTTTCAATAAACAATGCACAGATGGCTCCTCAAAGCTTTTCTGGCCCGACCCTTCCTCTCTAGGCCACTCCATGGAGTGGCTGTGCAGTCCAGGGAAGTTAGAAAAGCCAGCTATGGAAGAGGCCAGAAGTACTCAGGGCCAGCGAGGGCTGGTGACACTCCTGGCCTGTGACTGAGCCCCGACCCTGCTCCTATACTGAGCCCTAATTTTGGCCACACACTGAGGTCTGACACCTATCAACAACTCGGAACCTCAAGATTATGGACTAAAAACTCTGTACTTACAACCATTTTTAGGGAATTGCTTTGACATCATTAATCCTTGTTGGTTATAACTGAGTGGGTGGAGGTGTTTTTTGTTTTTTGTTTGTAAACTTCAAAGCCATGGGGGGAGGGGCACCTGTAGCATCTACATGTGGGGATTCCGGAGGAAGACTAAGGACAGACAGCTCAGAGCTGCTGGTCACAATCTGAGCCCTGGCCCTGGCCACAGGTGACCATCTTCCTCTTACTGTTGAGGAATCTCAGATTCACACGGGTGCCTTCTGCTCCAAGAAGTCTCCCTTGACTGGCAGTGACATTCCAGGCTCACATACTTCTCCTGTCTCCCCGCTGGATCTGTATTGATCTATAATTAGATGTCATCCTATTTACCTGTGTCTACTTCCCTCCAGATCCTGCACTGGGTACCACTCACGCCCTAAGCAGGCAACCCACCATGCTTTGGGGCTGACTAACTGACCCGTCCCATTGGCCTCTGTCAGGCAAGTTTCTTTAGTGATTAGTGGCTTAATACTTCATATTTTACCCTGTTCCTTGCAAGGCACCAGGGCACATGGAGGTGCTGGAGGGAACCAAGGCTCAGAGAGGGCAATGAATTTGCCCATGGTGGCACAGTGAGTTGCAGCAGCCCTAGGAGGAGCTCCCCACCCCCTCCTAGGGCTCTACTTATCACTGTTTTTATACAAATGAACTTTTTTGAAGTATAATCTATACACAGTCAAATGCAGATTTAAGATACACAGTTTGATAAGTTTTGACAAATGGCATACACAGCGTGACTACCACGACCATCAAGCTAATTATTGTTTCCATCATCCCTGAAAGTTCTGTCCTGCCTTTCCCAGTAAGTTCTTTCCTCCCCCAACCACCCCAAGTAACCATTGATCTGCTTTTCAATCACCTTAGACAGTTATGCCTTTTCTAGAACTTAAATGGAATCACTCCTATTATTTTATCTTCTTTGTTCTGTATCTCTGATCATCACAGGGGTCCTGTGACTCCCCTAACTGGCTTCCCCTGGCCATACTCCACCTCTGTCACACTGGGGGAAGCTGCTGGAAAATAAGGTAGCCTTGGGAGCTCAGGCTTGGTCCCCCTATGTCTTTCAGAGGAGGGGATCCCCTGGGAACCCCAGGCCCTTCCCTCAGCTGGCATGTTTCTCTAGGAGGGAACAATGCCTCCTTCTCCTCCTGCTCTCCCAGGAGGCATTCCATTGGCAGTGGGACCTGTAGGCTTGAGATCTCAGCCCCCAAGGGCCGGGACTTGGGGGGCAGCCCATGTGTTGTCACAAGGGGGTGAGGGAAGGCTTAAGCGGGGGCTCGCGGATGCAGGAATAGGGGACTGGTCTGCCGTTTCTGGCTTATGGGGTACAACCAGGCCCTCCAGGCAGGGTGGCCAATGTGGAGTGAAAGACAGTTATAACTGGACCATGTGCTTATCCCCCATCCCCAAAAGTGTGCATTTTAAAAGGAAGTCTCTAGAGAGAGGGTAAGGCTTACTCGGAAGGCAGGAGAACCCTCAGTCGTGGAGATACAATTTTGAGGAGGGCCTGGAACCTTTTATCCAGAATATATGGAATCATGCAACCCTTGGACCCAGCACTGGAGATTCTATAGAGTGGGTTCCAGTGGGAACTTCTCCCAGACACCCCCATTTCTTTAAATGCAGAGACTGAATTAAGCATAATTCTCATTTCGGAGCAAACAAACCATTATCACTGGTCTACACAAGGCTCCCCCTTTTGGAATAACATTTTTTTAGTGTTTATTTATTTTTGAGAGAGAGAGAGAGAGACAGAGCACAAGTGGGGGAGGAGTAGAGAGGGAGACACAATCCGAAGCAGGCTCCAGGCTCAGAGCTGTCAGCACAGGGCCCCAGGTGGGGCTCAAACTCATAAGCTGTGAGATCATGACCTGAGCTGAAGTTGGATGCTTAACTGACTGAGCCACTCAGGTGCCCCAGAATAACATTTCTTTTTAACCTTCATCATCACCCCTGACCTTCAGATATGTCCCTGAACATCTGTGTCTCTGTATAAAATCTGCACCGTGTTGGGGGTGGGTATGTATCCTTAAAGTACATAAATGATACTGTTTCACAGTCTCATCCTGTTTCTTGATTTTTCAGTCAACGTATAAACTTTTAAGATCTACCTAGCTCATTATTTGTCATTGCTAAATAGGACTCCACAGTGTGCACCCTCCGTGACCAATATGGCCAGTCTTCTGGGTTGGACACCCAAGATGGGGCCAACCATGGAAAGTGTGGCTGTACAGTCTGCCCAGGCTACCCAAGGAGTCCCTGGTCACCAACAGCATCCTGCCTTCCGCTCCCAGGAGGCAGACAGGAGCTTGGCCTCTTACCCTATTCTGTCACAGACTTTCTACGTGACCCGAGGCAGGACTGGGTCCTCTCCAGGCCTCACTGCCTCCATTTATCCAGCTCTGATCATTCTCTATCCTACTCAAGGCCTTTTGGAGCTCTGGGCCAGTCCTGGGCACCCTTCCCCAGAAGCAATGTGCTGACTGTGGGGGTTGGGCACATAGGGATTCAGGCTGCACCAGGGTCTGGGCCAGGTTAGAGGGACACTGAGTCAGAGGGCAGAAAAGGCCCTTGGGGTAGCTGAAGCCAGGCTGCTGCTCGGCTGGGGAGGGGCTCGGCATAGGTGAATCAGGTCCCAAGGCCATGCTGCAGGCAGCCTTGGAGGGGACCCCGTCAGACCCTCCGGGGCAGGGAAGACACAGAGCCGAGGATAAGGATCTTCTGCATTCCTGCTCTGTCCCTGGAGCTTCTTCTGAGTGGGCATCCAGGGCCCCTTCACAAGGTGTTCTGGACAGTCGGCCATGCTCCCCACCCCAAGCTGACCTACATGCCAGCCTGGGGGAAGCTGAGGCCTGTCTCCCTCTTCCCTGGCAGGACTTGGCTGGGACCTTCTCTGGAAAGACATCAGAAGGCAAGTTTGCCGTCCCATCCAATCCCCCATTGTACAGTCCTTTCCCTTTCCTTAGGCTCAGTTTCCCCATCTGGACTATGGACACACTAGCCTAACCTGCCCATGAGCAGTTTGATGGCTCCCAAAACACTTGGAGATTAAAAGACTTTTCAGGAGCTCTTTGGTCTATTCCCCAGCCTCGGGCAAGAGCCCAAGACCTCTCACAACCTCTACAGACGATACTTCAGCAGCCAGGAAATTCTCCCACTGTCTGACCTAAATCCTTCCTGCTTCATGAGAAATCTGTTCCCTCCTGCTCAGCGGTTCCTGGAGGCTGCCCAGTGCAGAGGGCCTGTGGTTACATTCCTGTCCCTTGCCCACACCTCACCTGTTTCCCTCTTGGCTTGCCCCTTTCTGTGGGTTCCATAAACCTCAGCTCCTTTGAACTCTTTCCTCCCCAGGCCTCCTGCTCACAAGAAGCAGATGAAGGAAAGTGGAATGCAAAATAGCCCTAATCTCTTGAGCCTGGGGCTGGAGGATAAACAATGTCCAGCAGGAACCGGTCAGTGGGTTGTGAAATATGTGTGCAGCAGGATGTTTTGGCTCAGCAGCCAGACTCCAGAGGAGCCCTTAGGTAGGGAAAGCAGCAAGCTCACACAGAGATGAGCTGACAGGCCCTCCGGGGTGGAGGTGGGCAGCTCCCAGCCCTGTGAAACCATCATCTGATAATCAGGACATTAAATTGTCAGGGTTGGCCCGGTGGTGCCACCCCTGTGTGGCGAGCAGGTCGGCGAGGTGGCTGTGGGGTTCGCCACATCCTACCATGAAGGGGCGATCCCGGCCCGGGAGAAGGAGCCACGAGAGCCATAAAGCCAGGCCCAGAGCCTGCAGTGGGTCCCCACTGCCTACAGAATCAAGCCCAGACTTCTCAGGGTGGCAGCTGAGGCCTTTTGTGGTCTGGCCTTCACCCGGCCTTTCAGATCTCATAGCCCGCAGGGTCAGGAGGCAACTCGCTAGCAAACCTGACCTCTTCTGCCCCTGGCCTCTGACACCACGGTGTCTCGTCTTGGAATTCCGGGCTTATACACGCACCCAGAGCCTTGCAGGGGCACACAGTCCTCAGGCCCCAAAGCCTACCTTGTCAGTCCTGACCACCGCTCTGCCAGCTCACGTCTGCTGCCCCCCACTCGACTGGGAGAGACAGTCCTCACTCCTCCCTGCCGCAGGGCCCAACTCCGAGGAGGGGATCTGGGGCTGTGCGTTCAGATGAGTGACAATGGGAACAGGCTGGGGCTGAGCTGGCAGGAGGCGGACATTCACCTTTGGGGAGGTCAGCCGCCTTTCCCTCTGCTGCCTCCCTGCACGCCTCACCCCCTCACACTCTACTCCGTGTGAAGACAGCCTCCGCCCCTGCTGCCCTCCCTTCCCCTGCAGGCCGGCGGGGTGCCCCCTGCCCCTACCTCCAAAAGTCTTTGTGGGTGCTTCTGTCCCCTGGGTCCCTCCCTGCCCCTCAGACCCTTCATAGGGACTTGAACTTTCGTCGTTCTTACAAAACCTGCTCAGCCACCGCCTTCGCATCTCGGCTATGGCAGCTGCGACCTTGCTGTGCAGGCTACACGCCTTTGTCTTACGCCTGGCCCCTGTCTTTCTCTTACACCCCACATCCGGCCCATCAGGAAACCCCATCAGCTCCCTCTCCAAAATAGATCCCGAATCTGACTACCCCCCCCCCCCATCGTTCCCGCCCTGCCTGCCGCTGTCACCTCCGCCTCGATCTCTATACCAGCCTCCTGTCAGCCTCTTGCCGGCCTCCCCACTGCCCATCCCCGCCTAGTGGTCAGAGACCTTGTTTAAATGTCACTGATCAGCTCAAAGCCTGCAGTAGCTCTCCAGAGGATAGAGAGTAAAAGCCCAAGTCCTCACAGTGTCTTCCAGGGTCCTGTTACCTCTCTGACCTGCCTCCTATCACGCCCCTAACTCCTGGGCTACTCTGCTGTGAGCAAACCGGGAACACACTTGAACCCCCCCTATCCCCACCCCAGGAATTCCTGCCTCAGGGCCTCTGTACTGGCTGTTTCTTCTACTGGAATGCTCTTCCTGATTGCTGCGTGTTTCATTCATTCGCCTCCTTCAAGTCTCTGCTCCAATGTCACCTTCCTGAGGCCGACCTTAACCAGCAACCTGCTCATGCCCCCTCCCCCTCCAGATCTTATCAGTGCTCACCACATTCTATTCTTTACCTATTTATTATGTTTATGCATGAAAATGCAATGTCCACAAAGGCAACGGTTTTGTCTCTTTCATTTCACTAATGAAGACCCAGCTCTAGACCGTGCCCAGCATGCAGTAAGACAACCCATAAATATTTCTTGAATGGATGAGTTTCCTCATGAGAAACCTGCCACCCAGCTGTGGGTCCGGGGGTTGGTGCACGGCAGGTGGGGGCTGGAGACACGGGTGAGCTAGCGGTGGGCTTGGGCCCCTGCACCCCGTAGCCTGGTTTCTGGCTGCTGGGCCGAGATCTCGGAGGGGACAGGGCTGGGTCTGATGCACCCCTGACTTCTCTGTACCCAGCTCGGGGCCTGGCACCTGTGTGCCCTGGGGAGCACAGGCCTCAGTACCTGCAGGGTCTGGCAGCATCTGCCTGCACGAGCAGACTTCATTACCAAGCAAAGGCTGGGACTGACTCCAAAAGTCCTTTCTTTTGACAAAGGATCAGCTTTGGGGTTGGAAAACTCATGGTTCCAGTTGGTCTACAAGCAGGAGGAAGGGTGGGTTGTCTCCTGAGGCTCTGATGGCAAAGCCTTCCCCACCCGAGTCCCTTCCTGCTCTGGTGTTCCGACACCTCATTTCTAGGTGGCACTAAAATGCCCAGTTCCGGAGTGCCCGTCAGCAAGGGGGAGAGGACCCGGACCCAACCCTAGCCCTGTGATCCCGAATCCGTACAAAAGGGCCCTCTGGGTCCGGCTGCCTGCGGCGAGGAGGCTGTTAGGTCAGAGCAGGGGAGGCGACAAGACCCAGCCTTTCCTTCCGGCCTCTGAGCCGACTGCCGCTCCGCAGGAATGCCCGGCACGGGAATTGGAAGCAGGTGTGGGCTGCCTGGGCGGCCCACCCGCCTCCTCCCTCCCTTCCTCTCCTGCCATTCCAACACTGCCCTGGGGAGTTTCCCATGTGTTCCCGGCTTGGACACGAGTGGGGTGGACTCAGGCCGGGGCTGCTGGCGGGGGTGGGGGGGCCCCTTCAGAGATGAGAGGACACTGAGATGGGGGCTCCCCGGGGTTAGGGGAGAAGGAGGAGGGGGGACAAGAGGCCAGAACTCCCAGGTCGAGTGTGGCCGCAGCCTGGTGCCCGTAAGGCTCTGATGACGCCCCACCCTGCTCGAAGGCTGTGTGGGGCCTGCGAACTTGAGGCAGACGTCCAAATTTTGGCTTTCCAGGAGGTGTAGACCTGAGAGAAACAATGGACAAGGAGCCGTACCCTTCCCAGAGAGTCGGCTGGGGTCCTTGGATGAGGGACTGTGAACTTCTCTAGCCTAGTCCTGGTCTGCACCATGGCGGTGATAATACTCTCTACCTCACAGGGTTGCTGGGGGGATTAAATGAAAAAGAAAAAAAAAAAAAAGGAAACAAAATGCTTAGCATAGTGTCTGGGGCATAGTCAGCGCTCAAGAAATATCAGCGGCTATTATTATTATTTAGAATAGGAACTGTCTCTTTTTGCAGGGATGGAGGGTTTGAGAGCAGGGGAGAAAGGATGTGGCCTTACGACTGGATGATAACAGAGGAGACAGGAAGTCTGCCTGAGCCGAGGCTGCCTGGGACACAACTTGTTTGTTCCGACACTAGTGACCTTCAACTGCCAAACAGGGAGCAGGAAGAGGACCCAGGCCCCTCTGTTGCCACAGCTCGCCTGAGCCTTTACAACAGCTTCCTCGTCCTGAAGGCTCCATTTCTTCCTGTAGGAGCACCCAAAGCAACCTCAGGGAAGGAAGAAGGGAGGCTGAGCTGTGATTCCGGCTCTACTGGGCACCAGTGATGTGACCTTGGACAAGTCACTTAACCTCTGAGGGCCTCAGTTTACTCATCTACAAAATGGGGATGAATGATACCCAGGGTCGTCCTGAGGATTCAGTGCCTCTAATCCTGAAGCTCCAGGAAGAGTATAAGACACTTAGTGAGCAAGACAGAAGTGCTTGTGAAATAAATGCCCTGGAATCTGCAGTGAGAATTGCAAGGCTTTGTGGACACCACGCCGAGAAGGGACTCTTTGCGTCCAGGGCCTTGCAGATCCACTGTCCCATCTCACCCTGTCACCACAGTGCCTGGAACACAGCAGACAGTCAAATCTCTGTTGAAGTACCAAATGAATGAGTGGATAAATGAGGAGTGCGGGATAAGCAAGAATACATAACGTTTTAAAAAATTACGTATGGCCGTTAAGAACCCAGGATGGGACCGCCATCCTGGTTTCACTACTAAGAGGTCGTGTGGTAATCAGCAAATGAGCCTGTCACCTTATCTATGAGACGGGGCAAAGAGCAGTAGCTGGCTGGTGGGGCTGCTGCGGGAATGAAGAAGGGTGATGTGCAAAGTGCCCACAAACGCTAGTGCCATTCTCTGTCCCCGGGTTGCAGTTGGAGGAACTGAGGCCCAGAGAGCTGGTGGAGGAGGCCCAGGCTCTCTCCCTGCCCCCCACCCCACCCCCACACCCCACTCGTAGGTGGAGTGTGGGTCCTCCTGGGGTCATCTCCGTGCAAGGCAGAGATGACGGGCTCGGTTTGAATTCTGGCTCAGCGGCACAGCTGTGAGACCTCCCTAGGTCTCAGTTCTCTCATCTGTGCCAGAGGAGCATAACCTCTACCTTTCCAGGAGGCTGTGAGAATGAATGAAATTGCACATTTAAGCCACCCAGCTCAGCGGGTACCCTTCAGCAAATGGCTGGGTTGTTATTATCTTCCCTGCCTTGGGGCCTCAACTCTGGACACTTTCTGGGTAGAGGTCTGCTTCTGTCCTTCCCTGCATTTACTCCAAGCCCTGTGGAAGTAGGGAGGTGACCTGGAGATCGGGAGGTGGCCTGGGGGGCGTGGGAGGGGGTAGGGGCTGGGCCAGGCATTGGGGCTGCTCTCAGGGACTAAGGGGCCCCGTCTGGCTTCCTGAGTGCTAGATGGAGAGGGGAGTACCCTAGGAACATCCCTGGATGTGCAGAGAGGTGAAACATCCAGGTTGAGGAGCAGCCCAGTTCCCATGGGACTGTGGGGGCGTGAGACAGGGAGGAGAAAAGGAAAGAGATGCCTCTGGTTCTAGAGCAATAGGCTGAGGCATTTAAGTTTTATCCTGAAGGCCTCCGGGAGTTATAAAACTCTCTCGAGCGGGAGAATAATATGGTCAACACTGCAAGGATTTATCCGCCCCACATGTAGAGGGACTGGCCAGGGACAGGCTGAGAGCAGCCCCAGCTTCCTCCTGGGCTCTGATTGGCCATGCAAGGACAGGGACGGAGGACGGCGCCAGGCAAGGCTGGCACAGCCATCAGCGATGCCCCGGGAGAATGGCCAGGGAGGCGGCTCCATGTTGCTTTCACAGGGTTGCCAGGGCCGGGGAATGAGGCCGGGGCTGGAAAGGGGAGCCCTGTGAGAAGAGTTGTGGTTTTCTGGGACCAGGAGTCAGCTTAGCCCAAAGACCACCAGCTCAGAAAAGCTGAGGCTATGGGGAGGCAGGAGCAGAGAAAAGGGGCTGGGAGAGGAGGGCCTGGCCATGGTGAAGGGAAAGGCAGGGGCCACAGCTGGGCCCGGGAATCCACCAGTCACCCTCCAGGCCTCTGCGTGGATTTGCCGAGAGCCAGGCGAAGTATGTGACCCTCTCTGGGCCTCTGTTTCCTGGTTTTCTCTCCAGTTACAAGTTTCAGAGTCAGAGACAATGGTATTGCAGGAGGCCTGGGCAGCCCCAGCCCTGGGTGGGAGGGAAGAGGGTGAAGGCGCCAGAGGAATAAACCGGGCTCTGGACAGGCACTTGGAAACTGCCCAAACATGGAGGGACGTGGGCGGTGCGCACATGTGTTTGGTGTTGTGAGGACACATCCACGCCCACACACACACAGGCTGCCAGCACCCAGCCTCAGACCCCTGGGTGTGTGGCCAGGAGGAATGAGGTCAGTCCCGGAGAATCTGCCCTGGACTCCCACACCGGGCCTGGGGGTCTGATCTCAAGCACAAGGCTTGGACTTCTCTTAACTGGGATTTTCCATGGTCTGGGCCTAGCAGGGTGGGGAGGGGGAACCAATGATCGGGGCAAGGTACTGTTCCCTCTTTGGCTTCTCAGTGAGCCCCAAACTAGCCTGTACCCTCCTCCCCCCCAACTCCCTCCCACCATCCCCTCCATGACTAGGGGAAGGAGCACCTGGAGGATGCTGATGGCCATCACTTGCAGCAATGCATGGGTACCTCCTCCTCCGGGAAGTCCTCTCTGAGCCCCTAGCCCCTAACTGGGGAGGCCCCTTGTGTGGGCCCCCCTAGCTCATCCCTCTAATGCCTGCCCAACCATAGCACTGATGTGTCCCCTATGCTATGCCTCCCCCAGAGCACGGCCTGGATTGGATGCATAGCAGCACACTGGGCGCCTGGTGGTCTACCTTCAGGGGGAAATGTCTTTAACCCCAAATGAACTGTGGGGCTCAAGAGCAAGACCAGAGGCCCTGATAAGCGCCAAGGACCCCCAGTCCAGACTTGGCCTTGCCTGGCCGGTGGCCTCTGAACTTTAAGAACTGTCGGGCCAAAGAGGGGGCCCTAGAAAACACACTGGCTTGGAGCACAGATGGGAGTCCCAGGCCTGACTCTGCCAGCAGTTCTATGGCATCTGAGGTCTCAGTTTTCTCCCCTGCCCAGAAAGTGGGGCACTTCTGGCTGAGCCCCACTCTGAGGTTGTGTATTCTAAGAAGAGCCACCGTGAAAGCTTAGCTCCCTCTAGATGGGATGACCTCTCCTCCAAGGAGCTCTAGGAGCAAATGAGGCACAACTATGAAGCACCCTGCTGCAGGATGGTCCTGGTGAGGACCAGCTGTGTGTGAGGCCACGCTGGGCAGGAGGATGTTCGTCATCACAGAAGTCCCCCGCCGCCCCCAGCTCCTGTCCTGAGCTCCTGCAGGTTCTCGAAGTGGGATTCAGCACCCAACTTGAGTGCTATGCCAGGGATGTGAAGGAGTGGGTGCTACCAGTGTGGACCTTCCTCACCCCTAGCCTTGGGCTCCAGCTGCCCCTTGGGAGACAGAAACCTTACCTCCACCCCCAAGAGGCAGCCTCTCACCCAGGTCAGTGTGGCTGGAGACAAGACAGTAGTCCCAGTGCTGACAGAGCCAGAGTAGCAAAGGCTGGCGGAGGGGGGTGGGCGGTGTACCTGTGCCCCTGGGCCCTGCAGGGCTCAGCCCTCCCCTGGTGAGTCCCACGCAGCGACCTCAGCGCCGAGCAGAGAATCGGGGCACCGACTGCCGCCTCAAGGAGGCAGGCCAGGGTTGCGATGTGGACACACAGGGGACTGCATGGAAAACCTTGACCAAAGCTGACTTTGGACTGGCAGCTACAGAGGTGGAAAGGGGGAATTCTGGGACAGCAGAAGATGGGCCAACAGTCAGCTAACCTTGGCCAGACCACAAGTGGGCCCTCACCACAGTAGCCTGCCTGCTAAGAGCATGTGTGGAGTTGTCCCTCTGAAGAAGGAAATCTGCCCCTTCGCTGTGTTCTCACGTACAGACGGCTTGGGCCTTCCCTAGACTAGGTCCTGTCTTCACGTCCCCTCTCCCCCCAAAAGATGCCAAAAGGGAGGCCTGTCGGCAGCTCCCTCCCAGGACTCTCCCCCACGCCCAGGACTAGAGTGAGCCGAGTGAAACGAGTGAGACACTGGCCTGGGCGCCAAAACACTCAGGAACCAAGATGAGTAGTATTTGAGGCAATACTTTTAAAAACCAATGCTAGTGCCAAAACATCTGTGATGAACAAAATATCAAAAGTTTAAATAAAGACGGGATCAGTATTTCTGAGCTTTCAGTTTGCCTCAGGCTCCAACAGGGCTTGGCATGGCACCACTAACTCTACTTAAAGGCTGGATATTTTGTTCATCATAGGTTTTTTTTAATGTTTGCATTATTGTTGATCTAAAAATGCCATTAAAATATTACTTTTCTTGATTACTGAGTTTTTTGACATCCCCTTAAATTTTGCACCCAGGCCAATGCCTCACTACCTCTCTAGTCTGGCCCTGGCCGTGTCCCTCTGAAGGAACTCCTGTCATCTAGTCTGGACTCTTGCCTAGGGGAAGGGCTTCCTCCCTAACCTCCTGCTCAACCAGGCCAAGCTCACAGATGCTAGTGCCTGGGACCTTGCCACACCTCCAGGGTCATCCCCTAGGACCCTGCTGACCCTGAAGTTTTCTGATGTTGATGCTCCCTGCTTCACCCTGTGTGGCTGGCTCAGGGGCATCTCCAAGGGTGCCCTGATTGAAATGAGGGAGGGCCAGGGAGAAGGGCTCCTTCCCTTTGTCCCCAGATGACCCAAACCAGGTCTGGAAGGTGCCTCCTCCCAAAGCCTGGCCTCCAGCCCCTACCCATCAAGCCAGGGTCAGAGCCCAGGCCTCCCTGGTCAAATGCTGCCACTAACGATGAGAGGACCCGGGGAAGGTTGGGAGGTGAGACGCACGGTGGCTGTGGAATTCCTTTCTTAGCTCAGGGGAGGCCCATGGAACAGTTCCGCCGACCATGACCGTGACCGATCGTGCCCCCGGAGGGTGGGCGGCGGGGCGCGGAACGGTACTCACCACGGCCGTTCTGGTTGGGCCGGTACACGCTGCCCACGCTGAGGCGGCCCTGCTGCGCGCCGCCGCGCTCCCCACCGGGCGGGGGCGCGTCGGAGCTGCGCACCGGCAGGTAGGGCGGCTCCAGCACGCGAAACGGGGGCTGCGGCTCCACGGCCCGCGGCGGGACGTAGGCCTCGGGCGGCACGTTGGCGTAGGGCGGGTACCAGCCGAGGCGGGGGTCAGCGGCGTAGGCGCCGCCGCCGGCGGGCGGCGCGTCGGAGCCCGGGTCGGGGTAGGGCTGCTCGAAGCCGGCGGTGCCCTCGTGGTACAGGCTGTGCGAGTAGCGGCGATCCAGGCCGTCGGCGGGCGGCGGCGGCGGGGGCGGCGCGTAGGGCCTCTCGGGGGCCGGGTAGAAGGCCTGCGGCGGGTACTCGGGCTGCTCCTCGCCTCCACCGTACTCCTCGTAGCGCGCCCGCGGCTGGAAGGGGTAGATGACCCCCGCCGAGGCCACGGCCGCCGCCCCCGCGCCCCCGCCGCCGCCGCCGCGGTAGTACACGTAGCCCTGGTCGTAGGTCCGCGACGCGGGGTCGTAGGTCTCGTACTGGCTGACGAAGGGCGCCTGCGGGTAGGGGAACTGCTGAGGGAAGGAGGGCGGCTGGCGGTAGGTGGTGGCGAAGGCCGAGGCCGAGACCGAGGAGGCGGAGCCCCCGTGTCGTTGCTGGGAGACGGAGGTGCGGACCCGGGCCATGCCAGTGCTGTCCCCGACGGCCACCTCGCGCCAGTTGTCGGGCACCTGGCCGAAGCCGAACGGGTGCCGCGCCTGGCCGCGCACGGTGTCCGAGCCGACGCGCCCTGGCAGGGGCAGCGACGGGGCTTGCCGACGCCGGGGGCCTCCTTGGCTGCGCCGCTGCGGGGCCTGGGGTGCGCCGGCTAGCAGCACTCGGGAGCTACTGTCGGTGCGCTGGGGCCCGGCCGGCACGTACTCTGAGCCGGAGTTGAGCAGGCTGTACACCTGCCCGTTGTTCTCCCACTGAATCAGCTGCCGCCAGCGCCCCGGGTCTGAGCCCTGCCCCTGCCGCGCCTCCTGCCCGTGCACCAGGACGCAGAGGCAGGCGCCCCACACCAGGGCCCCCAGCTGCCAGCATGCTCGGGCTACAGCCATGGTGGCCCCTCTGCAGAGGCCTGGTGGACCGAGAGGCTCTCAGGAGTGTACTCCTGTACGTGCTTCTCTTCCCACGGCCTCGAGGACAGGACGGCTCCTTGCCTGCCCCAGCTCTAGCTTTGTCCATCCTGGCCTTGTCCCGAGCGGGACGGCTCCTCCGATGACAGCATTTCGAGGCCAAGGGGTCAGGGCAGGGCAGGGGCGGTGCCCAGGGCTGCACGAGGCTCTCTGCAGGGCACCGGACAGGCAGGACTGCCTGGGGGCCTTACATGGCCAGCCCGGTACTGGCTGGCCGCTGGGCTGGCGCTTTCCCACTCTGAATGAATAAGCAACAGGCTGGGAGCGTTGGGAGGTTTCGGGCAGCCTGGTCCGCCTGCTGGGGCCTCCTCCGCGGGGCCCTATGGCCCGCCGGTTTTTAGCTATGTTGCCTGTCCCACAGCTGCTGTGCTCCCTCAGTCCCTGGAGCTCCTAGCCAAGCCACAGACCTGCCTCTGAGGAAGGGAATGGAGCAGGGAGTAGAAAGGAGCCTCTGGGGGTGTGTGTCTGTAAGTGGGGCCCTGGCAGGCGGAGCAAGGCTGGGGTGTCTCTACCACTATGGCCATTTCTCCCTGCTTTGGACCCAGCATCTCTGGTCTCTTTGGGCTTGAGCCCCTGACTCCTGTCCACTCCAGCCTCTCCCCAGGACCTCCAGAGCTCCCCTTCTCCTAAGTCAGTGCTAAGAGACCCCCTCCTTGTTGGTGGGCTATTTGGGGACATGCTGAATTTTGGACCCCAGGTGCACCTCAGTTCCTTGGGCTGAGTACAAAGGGGCTGGAGCTTTAGCTTTTTCCTTCTTGGGCCTTACTCGCCCAGTCTATAGAATGGGGGCATGCCCTTGTGGTGAGCAGAACTTGTGAAATCCTGGGAGAGGTCAGCTTCCCACGCATCACCTCACTCGAAGTTTCGGTTCTGTGTCTTTTGAGTCAACATAGCCTGGCAATAACCTGAGTGTGCACGTTGCTAAAAATGAGACCCAGGGGCTATCTTTGACATGAGATAGGAGGCCTTAAGTGCTGTCAGCATAGAAAAGCAGAAAGAGGGATTCAGGGGAACTAGGCCCGGTCCTGTTGCTGTGATTAAGTTGCTGGGTCATCTTGGGCAAACCTCTCTCTTCTCCATTCTGATCCAGTTGTCCCATCTGATCTCTGGAGAATGAGACGAGATGGTCCTCAAGAGTGCTTTGGGAGTTTCTCTGTCCTCTCTGAGGACAGCAGAGCTGGGAGGTTCCAGAAGTTTGAATGTCTTAGCATCCAAGAAGTCACCCTCGGCAAGCCTCCTCTGGGCTGCCTTCTCCAACTTTGCTCATGAACTGAAGGGCAGAAATTTCCCTCCTGTGCCTATACACCACCTAGGAAGAACTTGCCCTTAACTTGGCCCCTGCAGATCCTCCTCTACTTTGGAAACTCCTGGAGCCCCCCTGGGGGAAGATGGCCAGTGTAGACATTCCTGGGGGGGCCCTGGAGCCCTGGCCCCCAGGATTCATTCACCCACTGTGCTGTGCCTCAGAGTGGGGCTTGATTCAGGTGACTTCTGGCATCTGTTTACCCTCCTGATCCAGCCAGCAACCGATGGACATGGGCCCCTCAGCAACCCCACGTGGGGTTAGGTTTCATACTCCAGACAGGACCGATGCCGATGCCAGGCTCACTGGGGGCCGGGACCTGGAGGGTTAAGCCTTTCCTGCCTCCTGCCTGCCCCCTGCAGTGCTGGCCCCAGCTGCTTGGAATCCCTGGGGTCCTGTAGGGCCCTCCCGCCAGCCAGAAGGGCAGCAGAGCCAGGAGAGGAGGAGGAGAAGGAGAAGTGGAAACAGGCCTCAGGGTACCCCCAGTCAGGGAGGGGAAGGGAAGGGAAAGGATGGAGGGTGGACAGAGGATGGCTGTGAGGTAGGGGAGCCCCACTAGCCAAGAGTGGAGAAGGCAGGACCCCTCTTCTAGAGCCAGGCAGCGTGCAGGGGCTGCCTCAGGCGTTTGGGGGCTGTGGGGAGATCAGGGCACAGGCTATCGTGCTCGGCTGGCCCCTGCCTCAGAGCCAGCTCTTGGCGTGAAACCCTACCCAGTGCTGGCTCCTGATCCTTTTTTTCTTAATAAGGTCGGATCAGAGTGAGTCAGAGGAGCCAAGTTTCCTGTTAGGCTCTGTTGGAATAAACCCCGCTCGGAACATAGCTTGGGCCTCTGCGTAGGTCCTCCGGGCCAGGGCTGTGGCCCTGCTGGCCATCTCTGCAGAGACCAGAGAGCTGGGGTCCCTAGGGTGACCCTGCTGGGGACCTGGCCTGGCCCTCGGCCATTCCCTGGAGAAGCCTGTTAAACTCAGAGCTTCAGCCTTCATCTGTCTCTTGGGGGTGACAATACCTTTCTTGTGGTCAATTTGGTAGGATGAAATGACATTATGAAAAGTCCCCCAGGCACAGTGCCAGGCACGCGGCCACCATTTTCTTCCTTCGGCACCTCCCGAGGGTGTTCCCCCTCCCCCCATTTTCTCTGTCCCTTTCCTGTTTTTATCTGTCTTCAGCATCCTTCCTAGTTTGGGGCTGAGTGCCACCCCTCTTCTTCCCTCCTCTCCACTCCCTCCCTCAGCCTCCTTCTCCCTTCCTGTCTGGATCTCCTGCAGCTCTGGGAGCCCAGGGGAGCCTGCCTGGCTCCCCCTCTCCAGCCCCAGGGCCAGGCCTTGCCTCAGTAGCTGGAGGTGTCCTGGCATCCTTCGACTGCAACTTTCAGAGTGGCCGTCTGAGAGAGACCTGGGCGGGCTGTAGAGGGTGCAGAGCTTGGCTCCAGGGAAGGCCTTGAGTCACCAGGCTGGGCTGGGCTGAGCTGTCTGGACCTGAGGGGGTGGGGTGGGGGCTCCTGTCTAGGTCCTGTCCTTACAGGCTGGGATTCACACCCACATTTTTAAGATCTAGCCATACGGTTGAGACGTGTTACCAGTCCCTGGCACTAGGAACCAGTCTCAAGGGACCTTGGAGGGCTGGCGATGCAGGGCTGAAAGCTTGTTGAGAGCGCATGATTTCGCTAAGCACTTACTATGCTCTTGGATCTGGGTTGGGCTGCTCTGTGGCTGGGGCTCTCTCATGGAGCAGTTAGTGTCCCGTGATCCTGTGATGGAAGTCCAGGTTCTGGAAAATCCATGCAGGAGTGAGAGAGTGTCAGTCCTGACCAGCAGAGGGGAACAGAGAAGGGACTGAGTGTGGGACGCCTCACTGCTTTGTAGAGGCGAGGAGGCCCATTGTGGGTCCGAATGTTTCTGTGATTGGGGGGTAGGGATGTGTCCCACACAGGGCAGGGCCTGGTCTCCCCCTCCTCCCTTCGATCCCTGACTGCTGAGCCCAGGCCCTGGCACCTGGGCGGGCAGCTCAGGAAAGGGCATTGATGGGATTTGTGTTGAATCGGGAACAGAAGGCCCAGCCCAGCCAGCCTTGGACCACGAACTACATGGCGCTGCCTCTGGAAAGGGGGCTGAAGGAAGTGCTGAACGAGGAGGCCTGGCGAGCTGGCACGGAACTTGCTGACTCTGCAGGGAGAGGACCACCGAGTGACCATTGCCAGCTGAGGCCTGTGCTCTCCGCTCCCCAGCAGCCACATCTGGCGCAATGGTTGGGGAAGCAGGGGGGCTTTGGTCCCCAGAGCCAGGCCAAGGGAGGGGCCCATGGTGGGGACTGGGGCCCTTTGGTTTGGAGTGTCTCTCCTCAGGGCTGAAACTCTGGAGAAGTCCGGAAGTCGGGGGGGGGGGGAGGGGAGGTCAGGACCTTTGGTGGGGGGGACAGATGGGGTGGGGGTGGGGGGAGGGAAGGAACCCATCCTTCTCTAGGACCCAGGGGAATTCAGTAGCCCTGGCCGCCTCCCACTCGGTTTTCCCTCCCAGCTCTCTGGGCCCCTTCCCCTGTGGTTCCCTGGGGAATTGGAAATACCAGAGCTGAAATAACAGTCTGGGCACAGAGGCAAGTCTCCATGGAGGGCAGGAAGCCCCCTAGATCCCCCTCAGCCACCCGCCTGGCCATCTTCTGGTTTTCCTGACTTTCTCCCCCTCTCAAGAGGCAGGCGGGGCTGCGGCCTGCTGAATGGGTAACCTTGCCTGTTCCCACCCAGACCCCTCTGGCCCAGGACTCCGGAGCTGGTAGAGGCCCAGCTGATCCTCAGTCCAGGAAGGAAGAGAGGGGATCTCATCCCAGGGCCTTCCTCAGTGAAGGGATTGTGCAGAAACTGCCGTCTGGGGCCTGCTGAGCGGGAGAGCCCCTTCTGTCAAGGTGGGGGGTGGACCTCAGCCAGGAAGCAGTGGGGGGGGGAAGGAGGTTAACAGTCCCCTGCCCAAAGGAGAGAGCCAGCCAGACCAAGCAGGGTGCCAGTCCCCTGGGTTACGGCCCTGTAAACCCTGAGGAGAGAAACTGAGGAAGGAACCCAATGATGCTGACTAATAACATTCTGGCAAGGCTGAGGGAAGTCGCTCTCCTCTCCTCTCTCTGCTTTTATCTTCCTGCCCCTGTTCATTTGGGTCTCACTGGGTTTCTCTAGCTTTTTTCTTTTTTCTCCACACCTTCCCCCATCTTGTCATTCATTTGTTCACTCATTCATTCACTCATTTACCTTCTCCATCTCCATTTCTGTGGCCTGCGGTCTCTTCCATCTGTCTGTCCTTTTGTCTGTCTTCCCCACTCACTCTGTCTCTGTCTGCCCAGTTTGTCTCCCAACTACTCATCTTCACATTTTTTTTTAAATTTTTTATTTTTGAGAGAGAGACAGAGTGTGAGCAGGGGAGGGGCAGAGAGAGAGGGAGACACAGAATCCGAAGCAGTCTCCAGGCTCTGAGCCGTCAGCACAGAGGCCGACGCGGGGCTCGAACCCACGAACTGTGAGATCATGACCTGAGCCGAAGTCGGATGCTTAACCGACTGAGCCACCCAGGCGCCCCTCTTCATCTTCACATTCTGTCAGCATGTCCCCTGCATACCTGCTGAAGGCCAGGCCCCGGCTGGTGGCAGGGGTGACAGAAGCCTCACCTGGCTGGTCCCCAAAGAGCCCCAAAGAGCAATCTAGTGAGGGCAACACAATAGACAAGACCAGAGTGACAAGCCCCCAGTGGAGGCGAGGGCGTTGTGCCAACTCTCTGTGACCTTTGAGAGAATTTCTATCTGTCTGTCCATCCAACCATGGTCCCTGTCCATGTGTGACTCTGTGTGTGACTTCACCCTTGGGAGGTGGCTCGCTTTCTGCTTTCCCTAGGGCTCATGCAGTTTGCTTATTTCCCTCTGGTGGGGGGAGGCCAGTGTTCTGGGGCGGGTGGCCAGGGCCCGGCGCTCCAGTGTGCTTCTGAGGCGTGAGTCTGATGCCTGGGATTCTACTCAAAGGGTGTAGCTTTGCAGGCGGTTAGTGGTGGTCATGGGTATGGATTAAGCTCCTACTGTATGCCACGGGACTGGACAAAACAAGGTTCTTCACTGATGGTGTTTCCTGTAGTTTAGTGGGTGGGACCACCTTTCCCCCCCACACCGCCCCCACCCCAGGAGCCCTCCAGGAGTTTAGTTTTGCCCACCCGGGGCCTGGAAGTAGGGGTCACAGCTTATGAAAGAGGAGTGGAGGCAAGGTGCTAGCAATCTCTCCTTCATGTATTCTATAGCTTTTTATTTCAGTTTACAAAAGAAATGAGTTACAGGAAATTTAGAATATAGACAAATCAAAAAAAAAACAAAACAAAACAAAAAACCTTACACTGTAACCACTCTTTAGAGTGACCACTCTTTCAGGCTTTTTCCTTCATTAAAAAAATTGAGATCATGCTGCACACATTGCTTTATAACCTGCTTTGCTTACGCAGCGATATTGGATGACCATTTTCTCATGTCAGGGTAACCGTCACGACCTGCTTCCCCTTTCAGCATTCACACTGACCCCTGGGAGCTCCTCCTTGCCCAGAAGAAGAGGTGGCCAAGACTTTGTTCCCTCTAGATGCCTCTGTTTGGGGCTAGCTCCAGCCTCCCCTGTTAAGCCCTCCTCCCCTTCAGGACTGAACCTGGATCCTGAGGCTGCAGTCAGATCCTCAGTTTCACTCTGGCGGGGGGAACTCGCGTCTAGGTTGGGGCATCCTGACCCACTGGTCAAGATGGAAGGTAAAGTGCCGATGGAAGGATTGCCATAACTTCTGTCCATCCGCTTCCTTCCTTTGGTAGCAAACTCCCCAAGGAGTAGGCTGGTGGCTGCCAGCCTTATGCCTGCAGAACCAAGAGGGACTCTGGGGACCCCAGAAGACTAGCTCCATAGACGTGACTGGGTTCCCCAAGAGGAAAAGCATCTGACAACATTTTTAAAATAACTTAAAAGTGTTTTACTATAGGGGAGCCCAGGTGGCTCAGTTGGTTAGGCATCCAACTCTTGATCTTGGCTCAGGTCATGATCCTGAACATGAGAGCCCCACATGGGGCTCTGTGCTGACAGCATGGAGCCTGCTTGGGATTCTCTCTCTCCCTTTTTCTCTGCCCCTCCCCTGTTCTCTCTCTCTCTCTCTCTCAAAATAAATAAATTATTTTCAAAAAAATTTTTTTACTATAATGTACACACAGAAAAGCATGCAAAGTGTAAAGTTTGATGAACGATCCCAGAGTGAAGACACCCATGGAACTACCACCTAGATCGAGAAATGGAACATCACAGCAGCTGGCAACTTCCGGCAGGAAGCTCCTTGAAGTTCTGCTTATGTCAGCACTTGGCTACATCTAAAATGATTTTTCTTCAACAAGATTTTTGATGACTGAATTCTATGTTTAGATCATAATTTAACTAGTAACCTCCCTTTGTTGGTTTCATTTTACTTTTTTAGCTCTTATAAACGAGGCTGTAATAAGCAACCTTGCACGTAAACCTTTGTCTGCCTCTGCTATGTAGTAGCCTCAAGTGCCTGGGTTTGGATCCAGCCCTCCTTTGTGAGCTGCAGGACTCACTATGCCTTATTTCTTTCTGTCAAATGGGAATAACGGTAAGGACTTAAATGAGGTGACATATAGGGTGTGTTTAGTACAGAGTCTGGTGCTTACAAACAATAAGCATCAGGCATTATTAGTTCCTTAGATTCATTTATTAGAAGCTGGATTTCTGGAGAAAGGGTTTGAATATTTCTAAGGTTTTGAAACAAGTTACTCAGCTGTCTCTAGAGTGCCCTGGCTCTTATCGCCACTGGGTACTATCTTCTTAAAGAGCATTAAACATTGGGTAGGTTAAAAACACATCAATGTATTTTTTTAGTTGCATTTCTTTGATTACCTGTGAGAGGGAGCCTTTTTTTAAATGTTTATTTATTTAATGTTGTGTGTGTGTGTGTGTGTGTGTGAGAGAGAGAGAGAGAGACAGAGACAGAGAGAGAGAGAGAGAGAGAGAGAGAGAGAGAGAGAATGAGTGGGGGAGGGGCAGAGAGAGGGAGACACAGAACCTGAAGCAGGCTCCAGACTCTGAGCTGTCAGCACAGAGCCCTACGTGGAGCTCAAACCCACGAACCGTGAGATCATGACCTGAGCTGAAATCTAGAGTCGGATGCTTAACTGGCTGAGCCACCCAGGCACCCTGCATCAGCATTTTTTATACTTTGCTGATGTGCCAAAGCACTTCATTTTTAAGCTGTCAAATTATTAATTTTACCTTATGATCCCAGACTTTATTGTTGTGTGGTCTTTGCTTTCAAGAATATATACATTAAAAAAAATTTTTTTTGTAATGTTTATTTTTGAGAGAGAGTGAGGCAGAATGTGAGCAGGGGAGGGGCAGAGAGAGAGGGAGACGCAGAATCCGAAGCAGGCTTCAGGCTCTGAGCTGTCAGCACAGAGCCTGACGTGGGGCTTGAACTCACAGACTATGAGATCATGACCTGAGCCAAAGTCAGACGCTTAACCGACTGAGCCACCCAGGCGTCTCATATATACTTTTTTTTTTTTTTTTTTTTTTTTAAGTAGGCTCCATGCCCAGTGTGGAGCCCAGTGCTGGGGTTGAATTCACAATTGTGAGATCAAAATCTGAGCTGAGATCAAGAGTTGGACACTTAAGCGACTGAGCCACCCAGGCACCCTCTAAACATTCTCAATTAAAATTTCTTTCATGATGTTATGATTTCATTTGTTAAGCCTTTAGTGTATTTTGTCTTTATGTATGGTGAGAAGTAAGAACATAGCTTTAAAACAACTTAAGCAACTATCCCAATATGGATCATAAATGAATTAATCATTTTTGAGTCATCTAAAGGCCATTTTTAATCATATGCTGAATATATTTTATGTGTTTGGGCTTTCCATTCTGTTCCATTGGCCTATCAGATCATTCTTGCACTGGTATTGTCCATTGCAATAATTATGACAAGTCCCCTTTATTATTTTTTTAAATTATGTTTTGCGGTTGTCATTTATATGAACTCTAGATTTTTTTTCTTTGCCAAAGTAAACAGAAACGAAACAATCCCTCTGGGAATTGGAATTGGCTAAAATGTATAGATTAATTCAATGATGATCAACTTCTTTGTACCATTTGAGTGTTTTCATCCAGAAACATGGCGTTTCTTTTTATTGTGAAGGTCTCTTTTATTGTTATTCTTCAGTGAAGTTTTATTTTATAGATGAGTGTGTTTGGTGCTTCTTTTCATGAAACATAGAATGTGTGTCTGTGGTTGGTGGCTCCAGAAATGGCTCCCAAGGATCCTTGAAAGTCCTCACGTGTATGATCTTCTCCCCTTGTATGTGGGTTCCACCTAGTGACTGCCTTCTAATGAATAGAACATGGCAAAATGTGATGAGGTGTACTTCTGTGATTATGTTATAAAACACTGTGACTTTGTCTTGCTACAACTCTCTCTGGCCCTCTCACCCGCCTGCTGTGATGAAACCACCTGCCACATCGTGAGCCACCTTAGGGGAAGCCCATGTGGCAAGGAACTGAGGGTGGCTTCTGACCACCAAGTAACAAGGAACTGAGGCCCTCAGTCCAACGACCCATGAGGAATGGAATCCTGCCAGCAATCACCTGAGTGCACTTCCCCAGGTGAACCTTCAGATGAGACCACAGCACTGGCTAAAAACTTGATTGTAGCCTCGTGAGAGACCCTGAGACCGAGAACTCAGCTAAGCCACACCCAGATGCCTGACCCACAGAAGCTGTGAGATAGTAAATGTTTTTTTTTTTATTTTATTTTTTTTTAACATTTATTCATCTTTGAGACAGAGAGAGACAGAGCATGAGCAGGGGAGGGTCAGAGAGAGAGGGAGACACAGAATCCGAAACAGGCTCCAGGCTCTGAGCTGTCAGCCCAGAGCCTGATGTGGGGCTTGAACTCACAGACCGTGAGATCATGACCTGAGCCGAAGTCGGACGCCCAACCGACTGAGCCACCCAGGCGCCCCGAGATAGTAAATGTTTTAAACCACTAAGCTTCGGGGTAATCTGTTATGCAGCAATGGATAATTAATATAGTATCTTTTGTGCATATTTTCTTTTTAAAAAAATATTTATTGGTTTATTTTGAGAGAGAGAGAATGTTCATGAGTGGGGGAGGGGCAGAGAGAGCCTGATGCAGCACTCGGCCCCATGAACTGTGTGATCATGACCTGAGCCAAAATCAAGAGTCAGATGCTTAACTGACTGAGCCACCCAGGTGCCCCTGTGCATATTTTCTAACAGGTTAGTCTTTTCTAACAAGTAGAAAAGACATTAACTTTTCTGTAGTTATTTTATGTCTGGCCACTCTTCTATTCTGGTATTTTGTATTTCTTTTCCTAGTTTTTCCAAGAAGATCATCGTATCTACAGATATGTAATAATAATATAATTTTTTCCCCTGTCTAATTGCATTAACTAAGATCTTTAGAACAATGTTGAATAACAAGACAGTAAAAATCTTTGCCTTGTCTCCATATTTAATGAGAATGCTTCTTGAATTCCACTCTTTTGCCGCAGGCTATGGGTTTGAGAGTTAGTATTTTTTATCATGTGAAATAAGTACACTTCAATTTCCAGTTCACTAGAACTTTTTAAAAAGAAAATGAGGAATGGATCTTGACATTTACCAAACATTTATTTGGCATATAAAATGACTTTTCTCTTCTCTGACCTATTGCTGTGGTTAATCAGCTTACTGCATATTTTTAATTAAACTTTTTTCTAAGTTTATTTATTTTGAGAGAGAGAGAGAAAAAGCACATGCCCAAGCAGGGGAGGGGCAGAGAAAGAGGGAGGGAGGGAGAGAGAGAGAGAGAGAGAGAGAGAGAGAGAATCCCAAGGAGGCCCTGCACTGTCAGCACGGAGCCTGATGTGGGGCTTGATCTCACAAATTGTGAAATCACGACCTGAGCCGAAACCAAAAGTAAGACACTCAACCAACTGAGCCACCAAGGCGCCCCTCCTGCATTTCTAATATAGCATCATCCATGTATTCCAGGAGTGTTTGCTCATGGACTTAAACTTTCCACTTAATCTGATTAAAATTTTATTAGGACTTTACGTTGATATAAATAAGACTAGTATATGATGCATTCATTCATTCTGTCTTTCTTTGGTGCCATTTGTCAGGTTTTAAATTTTTTTTAATGTTTATTTATTTTTGAGAGAGAGGCAGAGGGAGGACATGAGCAGGGGAGACACGGAATCCTTAGCAGGCGCCAGGCTCTGAGCTGTCAACACAGAGCCCAACACGGGGCTTGAACTCACAGAACCACGAGATTCTAAGTTGAGCTGAAGTCGGATGCTTAACCAACTGAGCCACCCAGGCACCCTGTCGGGTTTTAATAACAGGGTTATTCTGGCTCTACAAAAAGAATTGAGAAGTGTGTGAGTCAGCGTCCTGGCATGAAACATTCTCCCCAAATGGTTTTAAATAAAGAGACTTTAATGAAGGGACTACCTACAGAAGTGCGAATCAGGTGGAAGGGAACAGACAAGGGATGGCAAGGCACCCAGAGACTAGCAATGACCAGGAGCCATTGCCATCCCCGGGGCCATGGGGACAGGGTGGGAGATAGATCCACACAGGCACTGAAGCTGGTGACAGTGCATAGAGAGAGGGCACTAAAGTAGGGAGGGAGCAGGAAGGATCTACTAAAGCTTGTCTCCTCTCACCCTCCAGGCTCCTGCCCACGCCTCCTGCTGTGAGAACCCAGCCCAAAGCTGGAGGACCTGAGCCTGGCCTGATAAATGCAGCTTGTGTGGTCAGCGCCCCCCCCCCCCCCCAACCCCCGCCGCATGCAATTGACTAGGCAGGGAAGGATGTAGTTTCCGTGACTGGAGCCTCACATATCCCTGCAGAATCATGTGCCTAACACCTTTTAAATATCCATTTCCAGGTCTTTTACACAACAGCTTCCCCATACAGATTTTTTTGTTGTTGTTCACTATGATTTATTTTGCTTATTTGGATCCTCTCATTCTTGCTAAGAGTGCATGGCTGAATATGTTTCCCCCACAGAAGGTAGAGCCACGCGTGACAATGTGTCCTAAGTTCTGGTATGTACGAAAGTCTTTCTCTCTTGTCTTCATGTACGAATGCCCCTGGCAGGTTGTTGCAATTTTAGGTCACAGCTGTGATCTCTCAAAATTCTGTAGAAAAGGGGCTCCTAAAGTGTAGTCCAGCTTGCCACACGGTCAGTGGAAAAGGGTTTCATCATCAAATAAATGTGAAAAAACTGTGCTTGCTAATCTTGCTAATAATATGCACAATTTAAAAGCCCTGAGACAGCCTCAGTCTGAGATTTTCTCTCTTTTTTTTTGTCTCATTCAGCATTTCCCATGTTTGTTTTATGGCAGAAGGCTCTTTTCTCCAGCAGAGAAGCCCTTCCCGACATTCCACGGAATCTCTCTTCTGATTATACTATTTCAGAAATGTTGTAGGTGTTCCCCGCATCTTTCCCTTCCACATGGGTGTTTATAGGATTATTTCTTTACCCTTAAAATGGACAAAATCCTGCGTGGTATTTCCAAGGATGCCTTTCGTTTTATTAATTAGACTTAGATAAAAAGGATCCTTTTAACTTTAGAGGCGCAGGCTTTTCATCAGCTCAGGAACATTGCTGTCTCCTTTCTACTTTGATTCCTGCTTTGGTTTGGTTTCTTCTTTGAGCCTCACTGTCTGTTACATTCTCTCCCATGTGTCTCTCCCTTTGGGTTTCCCATGTGCGTTCTCAGAGCGCTCCTATCTGCCACATTTACGGATTCTCTTTGCTGCCGTGTCAGTGCGTTCTTCACCATCCAAATGCAATTTTAAATTCCGCTGCTGCTTTTTGGTTTCTTTACAGCCTTTCTTTTCCTTGTATGGTTTGCTTTGGATTTCCACCTGCTTCTGAGCCCGCAAACCTTCTCCCGTCGTTCTTTCCATCATGTTTTCAACTCTCCTTTCTTGGAGTTCACATTTTAATTAACTGAGTACAAAGCGAATGTGGCCTGAAAGTTATTCATGTTTCTGTGATAAACCTTTTTCAAAGGAATTCTTTTTCTCTGCCTTTTGAGGGACATGATCTTGTCCCTTCACAATACAGAATCTTTCCAAAGGCTTTGCAAGCATGTGTTTGCATGTGGGTGTGTGTGTGTGTGCGTGTGTGTTTGCTTTCATTCCTCCTTAAAAAAAAAGAGTGTTTTGTAAAATCTTATTATTTTCCCCAAAACAGGAGGGAAAGAAGTTTGTCTTTAGCTCACCATCCACCTGGACATTTTTCCAATTGTCTTGTCATAGCTTAGGCTGAAGGGCTGGTCAATGCAAACTCATGTCACCAGGTGGCTGGGAACACAAATTGCCTGTGACATATGTCCCTCCCCCCCCCCCCCCATTGCCTGAGTTGACATGTGGGTCTCCGGGGCTGCAGAGTTTGTATGTGTGTTTGTGTGTGAATGTTCATGCACACGCAGTTTTCCCTACTCAGGTCAAGGCTTCCCAGGGCCATGATGAGCTCAGGGATCTAGCTGAAGGAAAGGGGTGGACATGGCAGGGAGCAGGTGCAGTGGGGAACTTTGCCTGTGCACCAGGGCGAGCTGTATGCTAGGCTCCTCTTCTAGGTAACTGATGAAGCCAATGCAAGGCTTGAGCTCACCCTGGCACGGCAGGAGAGGTATGGTAACACGGGGGAAACTGATCCAAGGAGGAGCTTGCCCCGCTTAACTACTTGGCCTGGCAACTCTGTGCCCACCGACCTCTCAGTGAGCTTCTCCCAGATGTTGTAGATCCCCGTGCTTCCCACCTGCCCTCCAAAGCCAGGGGCAGTCAGCCAATGCTGTCAGGATCTCATCCACTTGCTTCTCATGAGGGAAGTTTTGCTTTTGCAGAAACTGGAATTGTGAACCGGCCCTCGGGGTCTCCCTTCAGTCTGGACCTTGCCCATTTCCCACAGATCCCCGGCGTCTCTGGCTTAGGGATGCGCCTTCCCTGGCTTCCCGGCCAACACAGGCTTTCCCTTCTTTATATTCTTTTGATCAATTCAGCTGGGATTTGGGCAGGAGGAGAGCCCTGCACCAGCACAACAGGATGTTGCGTGGGACTTTTCCTTCTGTTCTGGAATGCAGCTAAGACCCAAAACTGTGTATGAAAGACACTAGGGAGCCTGTGTCCTTACACTCAGGGAGTTGCCAGTGAGCGGACACCTCCCTTCAGCACGACTGGCCCCGGGGCAGGGGCGGGGGGGCTGTGCTGGCTCTTTTCTCATCAACCACCACCTCCTCCCACAGCCAGCGCAAGGGGCAGGGCAGGGGGGTGGGGAGTCATCTGCCTTGTGGGGGGTGCAGGGTTTGTAGCACTCCCCTCTTCAGAGGGGAGGACTGCCTTTTCTCTCTGAAGCCACAGGGAATTTCGAGTAAGGCAGACCAGCATGTCCTCCCCCGGGTGGGCGTCTGCGGACCCTGTGACGCTCCTCTGAGCTGCCTGAATAGGGGAAAGGGAAAGAGGAGACAGATGGCAGGTGGAGAGAGCCGTGTGAGGTGGCTGGGTTCAAGGCCACGTGCTGGTGCCCAGCCCGGAAGGACCTCGTACAGGGCTTTAAGGTGTGCCCAGGCCCTCCAGAGGGAGCCAGCTTTTGAGCAGAGGATGAGTTGGAGGAGCCAGAGACGCAGGGGACAATCCACCCAGGACAGGACAGTCTTGTGAGATTTGCTTCCACATCCCTCTGTCCCAGAGATCCCCGGAAGAGAGGGCAGGAGGATGGGTGTAGCCGGATCCCCCTTGCTCTGGGTCCTGCGGCTAGGGGGGCAGCACTCTGTCTGAGCAAAGGCGGGGGTGCCTAGAGGGGATGAACAGGCTCTGCTCTCGGGTCCAGTTACAGAAACCAGACTGCTCCGATAGGGGAAAATGGTGGGGAGCTGTGCCACTCAGCCCTTGTCATTGAGAGCCCTGCCACCCAGCAGGAGAGGGGATTTGAGCAGGACCCAGTGCGAGTGCGGTGAGGAGGGTGGCTGTTAGAAAGCAATTTTATACCTCAACAAACTGCGACTCAAATAAATGTATTACACGGGAACAGAATCATTCTTAAAAGTAAAAAGGAAAAAAAAAAAAACCCCGAGCTTTGGAAACTTGTAGGGTGGGGCAGGCACAGAGGTGTGGGATGGGAGCATCTGTGAGTGAGGACGGAGAGAGGCCATCAGCAGGGGACCGAGGGGGTGGATGAGACGTCTTGCCCTTTTGCTTGCAAGTGACGGAAGCCTGGTTCACACTAGCTTCAGCAGAAGTGGGATTTATTGGAAGGGTCCTGGAGCATCTCACAGAATCTAAGTAAGAGTCTGACAGTTGAGACTGCTGTCTCTCTCTGCAGGAGGGGCAGAGAGAGAGGGAGAGCTAGAGAATCCCAAGCAGGCTCCCCACTGTCAGCGCGGAGCCCAGTGTGGGGCCCCATGCGGGGCTGGAACTCATGAACTGAACCGGGAGGTCATGACCCGAGCTGAAACCAAGAGTCTGACCAAGAGTCCCACTAAACCGTCCAGGCGCCCCCTTCTTTTTTACTTCCTGCTGCAGGCCAGCCTCGCTGTTTCCTCTCACTGTAGACTGGTCTCCTCGCAGGGCAGAAAATACCACCACTGACAGCTTCCAAGCGTTGGAGTTTGGAGGTTCCGCCACAAGACAGGACTGACTCCCAGTGGCCCCAGAGGAGGCCTGGACAGTTAGCCTGGCCCGAGGAGGGCAGCTCCACAGAGAAGCAGCGAAGGACCATCCCGGGAGAAAGAGGCTTGCTGTCTGTCAGTCTGACGCTGGCCTCCTGCAAAGACGTGGCTCCCATTAGAGGTTCTGATGACACTGTGCCCTTCAGCCTCATGAGATCCATGGCAAGGGAAACAACAATAATATAACTAGTAATCATAGCTGGTGTTTACTGTGTGCTTACTGTGTGCCAGGCCCTGGGCTGTGCTCTGGATGAAAAATGTCTTTTATTCCTCACAGAAACCCTATTACTTACACCCATTCGGAGGATGAGGGTCCCGCAGCTTGGAGAGGTCAGGAGCCCAAGGTCATGTGGCTAGTGAGGGGCTGTCCTGGCACTCTGCCCGTGTCTGTCTGGCTCCCCACCCCACCCTTTTTCACCATCAAGCTCTCCTGCCTCCCAGACTGAACGGCTGGGCCCTGGTGTTTCCAGAGAAGGAAGGAGAATCTTTCTGATCTGGGGTGTAGTTCCACTGTGTGGACTTACAGGCATCACAGCCAGAGCCTGGGAAACTCCCTGGGACCTGGCTGCGTCACCGTGAGGTCTCAGAGGGTGCTGAGGAGCATCCGAGATGATTCTGTGGGAAGCCCCTGCTGTGGTCGGTGGAGTGGCTGCGTGGCCGGCCCCTCCATCCTGGTGGCTTTGAGGGTAGAAGGAACCCAGGTTCTGGTTTTCCCTCCTCCTGCACTAGAGGGAGGGGTTTCCTTGTCCCTGTCCAACCCCCCCCCCCCCCCCCCCTCCAAACCTGGGTTTGCTACAAGGGCTCTAGCTGGGTCCCTTGTAGACTGCAGGCAGCGCTATCCTCAGCAGAGGGCGCCAAAGCCTCTTCACACACCCAAGGCCCAGGCCTGGTGCAGGAGGGGAGAGCAGAGAGGCAGGCTGGGGAGGGCAGGGGTTGGGGTGGTGGGGGGGGGGCGTGCAGCTGGAGGCTCCCTGCCCATTCCTCCTGCTTCAGTTAGCCTGAGGTCTGCACCCCTACACCCTGAGCCGCACCCTGAGCTAACAGATACGCGAATGCCCTCGTGGGTGCCCCTGCAGCGTCCAAGAAGGTCAGAATCAGGGTATAGGGACAGATACTCTGTCCATAACAATCCACTGATTTTACAGATCCCAGTAAAGCCATTTTCTGGGCAGGCAGTATAATTCTAGTTTCTGTCCTACTGTGGGGCAGGCAAAGAATGACTTTGCAGGAAGGGAGGTTACCAACCCTGGAGGTCTTGGCCAGGTAGGTCTTGGCTATAAGCTCACCCTTGTCATCCTGGTTGACCATCCCAACAGTCCTGTGAGCCAGGGCAATAGTAGCCTCACTTTACAGCCGAGGATGATGAGGCTCCGAGAGGTTAAGGTACTTGTCTGAGGTCACACAGCTAGGAAGTGGTGAAGCTAAGATCTGAACCCTGGTCTCTCTGATCCCAAAGTACATGCCGGTTTCGCATCCTCAAAACCGGATTTCTCCAACTCGTGTTTTCCTTACGTGCAGACCCCCGCCAGTGAAGTTTCCGGAGCCGCAGCTGGCTCGTGGCTGGAATGACTGAGCTGAGAAATGAAAGTTGATGGACTGTTAGTGGCCAGTTTCTAGGAGTCAAGGAGTAAGAGACTATATTTAACAGTTTGCTGTGGGCTCATCAGCTGATAGGGCGTAAGGGCCCAAGCTGGGAGAGAGGAGGGGGAGGCAGAGACAGTGAGACAGAAATGAGAGAGACAGAGAGAGAGAAAGAAAGAGAGGGAGAATGAATATAAGGTGCCCGGCTGCCTGGTCTGGCTTCTCACCCTCACAGTGGGTCTCTGTCGCCAGCTTTGCACGGAAGCACGATGGCTGGTTGAGGTCTCTTTATGAAGGGAAGGCCCGGCAGTACCTCCAGGCTCATGGGACAGAGAACAGGGCTTGCGGAAGAGAATCTTCCAGGCCTGAGGGTGTCTTCTCCGCATCCGTGACTTTGGTGTACGAGCCATTCCAGCTTGGGGGTGCTGGGGCTCTCTCCACCAGCACCTGGCACAGCTCAGGTCCAAACAAGAGTCTCTCAGCACTACAAACATGTCGTAGATGTGGTCAGGCTTTGATTCACCTGACCTCAGTTGCCCCTCTTTGTGGGCGGGGACGTGTCTCTTCTTCCCACAAGAGGAAATCCAGACACTTGCTCTAGATATGCTTGGGCTTGGTTTTCTGGAGCAGTCAGCTTCCAGGGGAACTGAGAGATGAGTTCTGGCCTTCTCACACAGAGGTCTGTGGTTCTGCCCCCGCCTGCCCTTGACATGCTTTCTGGGCATTTCTCTCCACCCCGTCTCCACCCTTCTCCCCACTCAGTTTTCCAGCCTCCCTGCCTGTCCTCAAATCCCTCAAGATGGGTAGCACATAGGCCACCGGTCCCCAGGCCTCGGGTTCCCGAGAAGGCAGTGAAGCTATAAAGAACAACAGAACTATGTGTAGAAGTTGCACCAACTTTCCAGGACTCTCTTAGGCAAGCAGAGAGGCACTGGGCTGGAGACCCGGAGACCAGCCTGGCCCATCCCATCCGTGTCACTTGTGACTGAGAGCCAGCCACTTCCCTTGCCCGGCCTGCGTTTCCCTGACTGACAATCAGGATTCTCTGCGGTTGCCTGCCTTTCGGGCCAGGGCTCTTTCCTCCAGACCACACTGCCTTGAGGGGAAGCACGAGGGCCCAGCACTCCCATCCAGGCTCTGCCACTTGACCTTCCCCAAAGGGCATTCTGCTCTGCCCCTTGAGGGAGGCTCACACCTGAGCAACCTGGGCACCCTAAATGGGTGGGGGTGAGGGAGGTGGGTGAAGGAACTCACCTGAACGAAGAAAAAGAACCCGTTTGTCGCAGCTACCAATTCCCATGGTGTAAATACTGCCCCCCCCATGATTGATTTCAAGCTATCAACATGATGCCCCTACATGCAGAATTGGGAAAAGCTGTGCAAATAATTTTTTTCAGAGCCAGTACAAGCTGACTGCGGCATGCCACCGACTAAGGGGAAGGGGGTGAATCTGGGGGTCCTAACCTCAAAGATTCGCAGAATCCCATGGTGGAGGGTGGGGGAGCCCCCAGGCAGATCTGTGGGTCTACACGTCCCTCCCCCGGGTTATTTAAGAAGGAGGAATGAAAAACCCAAGAGAGCATTGGGAAGGAATTTCTTTCAGAAACAATCAAATCACTTCGCGATTTAATTGCCTAAATATTTTTTTACCTAATTTAAAATCACTCGTCATGTGAGTAATTGGGCAACGCATTATTGAATTGCGGAGGAATTTAGTACCTAAATTGAAGAAGCAATCAAACATTTGCTTTTTGGGTCAAGTAGTTGATTGATACCTGGGGAGGCATCCACACCGTGGCTGTGGGGCCTTGCTCTCCGCTCTCTGGGCCTGTCTTGCAAGTTGCCGCGCACACCCCGGGACCTTGAATGTGGCAGAGCTTCCGTGGAGCTCCCCTGGCCCGGCACCCTCTCCGGCCTCCCCTGTGGCTCCTGTTTTTATTCCATTTTTGCACCACTCCTGAGTTGTCCTTTTTTGTCACCGGATTCTTCCCTCGCTGCCCTTGGCTTTCACGTTTCTGTCCTCTCCCTTTCTCCGGCTGTCTTTCTGCCTCTCCGTCTGCCTCCCTGTTTGCCTTGTCTCACTCCCTTATCTTCTTCTCTGCGTATGTTGTTTGTCTGTGAGCTTCATCTCTCCACGTCTCTCTTTCTCTTCTCTCCTGGGCTCTTCCTTGCCGTCCCCGTATCTCTTAGTCTCTGTTTTTCCTGGAGTCTCTCTTTACTACACAGACACACGCAGAGACACGGACACGCATGTAGACCCCCACACACACAGATACACACACAGACCCATGCGGACACGCATGCACAGACACAAATACACACACACACACACACAGACACACGGAGACACTTAGACCTCCCCCTGCCAGACACACAGACCCACACAGACACCCGGCTGCACTCTGGTCCCTGGCTCCTGTCTGCATCCATCCGGGCACCACGCTGCCCAGTAGGCACTCCCCCTCCCCGCCCCCGCTAATTCAGCCCTGCCTCTTGAAGGAAGCTCTGAGCGGAGTCCTGTGCCATGAGCCCACTGACATACCACATACTGACATCCCTGACATACCGAGATGCCATCACACCTGGGAACCACAGGCTGTGGGGGGGGGGGGGGGAGGGCCAAAGGCCATGATGGCTCGCTGAAGAAAACTAAATCCTTGATTTGCAGCATTTGCCAATTTCCGCGGTGTAAATACTCTCACCACAGCTGACGCAGGCTAACCGACACCATGTCAGTTGAACCCAGAAGTGGGAGAAGATGTGCTTTGGTTCTTTCGAGCCGGTGCAAGCTGACTTTAGCACACCACCGGGCAAGGGGAAGGGGCTTCCTGCCTGCCTGCAGGAGCTGGGGGTCTGCTAACGGGGCTGGCCAATGAGCGGCCATTGTAGTCTCCCTCTGAGCATAAAACAGAAGCATAGAGGGGGCAAGGCGTTGCAGGCGGAGGGCAAGAGCCAGAGTGGAGGGAAAATCGCTGTTGTGGGCAGCGCAGGTGACCGTGAGCAGTTCAGTGTGGCCAGAGTGTAACAGCTGAGGACGGGAAAGGTGAGAGGTGCTACAGAAGAGGCAGACGCGGGCCAGGATCCCTGAGGGCCTTGAAGGCTGAATGAAAGAGTCTGATCTTTCCTGGTGGGCAACGAGGAGAGTAACATGATCTGTTGCCTTAGTTTGGCTTCCCAGGAAACAGGTTTGTTGATAAGGATTTGAGTTCAGTCCTCTGCTTGGAGAGGATTTCGGGAAGCAGGTGAGGGAGTGGGGCAGTGAGACCAGATGGCGAGGAAAGCGGAGCAAATGTGTACTATTCCTTCTGCTGTTGGCGATGGGGGTCCAGTCCCAGTGGGGACGTGCCTTAGAACTGTCCAACTGAGGGGCAAGCATCCACCAGTTCTCATCCCTTGTTGGTTGGGGGTTGTTCCTGGGGGGTTAATGCCCTTGGCATTCCAGTCTGACCTATGTGCGGGCCAAGTTCAGTCCAGGGCCAGAGAATGCCCTTGTGAAGAGAGACCAAGAAGCCTATGGCGTGGGCACCAGGGTGGGAAGCAGCAGAGAAGCTTGTTCCGGTCAGTGCCTTTTGAGTGATGCCTTTGGACCAGGTGGCACAGAGGTTGCTGGTGACTCTGGGAGGATGGTCTCAGTGGGATAAAGGGGCCAAAGCCAAAGAGGACTGACTCATGGGGAGAAGGAGAGACAATACAGAGAATAGAAGCTATTCTGAAAAGTATGGAAAATGGGAGCCCTATTGGAAGGTACTCGGGGCTGGGGAGCCGGGGAGCTGGGAGCAGGCTGGGGAGTTGCCCATAGCCAGGGAGAGCAAGTGGGTGAACCACAGGGGCAGGAATGCGCTACTCAACCAGCTGGCAGCCCCAGATGGATGGAAGGGTGGGTGGGCCCTCCCCAGGGAGCCCCAGCCTGCACTGACTCACATAGAACAGCCAGAGCATGGAGCTGACACCTTGTACCCCCATCTTTCATCTTGGGAGCCACGGACAGGCACGGCATGACCCAGTTCCGCAAGCATTTATTTGATCGAGTGGAAGCAGACGAGGCCTCTTCTCTCCAGGGAAGCAGATCCCATGCCAGGCATCGAAGGGGGAGAGGAAATGAGGAAGACCCATCCTCACAGTCTAGGGAAGTTGCAGGTGAGCAACGAGATGCACACAGCAGTTTGGGGTCATATGCACCAGTGGGGGCTCCAGCGAGCACGGTGGAGGCCCAAGAGGAGGCAGCTGTTTTGCCTGGGCTAGGGCAGCTGAGCCTTGAAAGATGAACATGTAGAAGCAGAGAAAAGGAGTGGGCATTCCTGGACTTCAAAGCCTCCCCAGCCTGCTTAAGCCTTCCTGGTAGCTGGTTACCACACACCCTCAAGACCAGGGATCTACTTCCATAGCCAGACCCTTCCCCTGCTCCTTGGATGGAATCAGCCTGTCCTTGTTTGGGAGATGTCCAAAAGAGGGTGCTTGGGAGGAGGTGAGCAGCGTCACATTGGGCCTCCAGCTTGAGGGGAGAAGGCTGCTTGCTTGGGTTCGGTTTCTTGGTGTCAAAGGCTATATAATAACACCCTCCCTTCCCTGCAAAATATCCAAATCCTGATCCCCAGAACCTGTTACCTTATATGGCAAAAGGGACTTGGCAGATGTGATTAAGTTAGGGATCTTGAGATGGGGTGATTCTCCTGGACTATTGCTTGTCTGATGTAATGCCAAGGGCCCTTATAAAAGGGGGGCAAGAAGTTGCAAGGAGGAAGTAGGACATATGATGACAACAGAAACAGAGGTAGGCCAAGGATGCTGGCGGCCTCCAGAAGCTAGAAAAAGCAAGGAGGGGCATCTGGGTGGCTCAGTAGGTTGGGCGTCTGACTTCAGCTCAGGTCATGATCTCACAGTCTGTGAGTTTGAGCCCCGCGTCAGGCTCTGGGCTGACAGCTCAGAGCCTGGAGCCCGCTTCAGATTCTGTGTCTCCCTCTCTTTCTGCCCCTTCCCTGCTCATGCTCTGTCTCAAAAATAAATAAGAACATTAAAATAAATTTTTTAAAAAAGGCAAGGAAACAAATTCTCCCTTAGAGCCTCCAAAAGGAACCAGCCGTAGGGCTGGTGAGCTCAGTTGAGACTGCTTTTGGACTTCTGGTCCCCAGAGCTGTAGGAGAATAACCATGTGTTTTTTATGTGTGTTTTAAGTCACCAAGTTCACAGTGATTTGCTCCAGCACCAGAGGAAGCAGACCCAGTGACGAAGATTTGCATGCGCTTAGAGAGTGCCCTTCTCCTGCGGGGAGTGAAGGGAGCAGAGGTGGGTAGAGGGAGCAGCTGAACTGGTGGGGAGTCACAGACAGTTCCAGATGGACGCAAGAGCACTTGGCACATGACCCACACTCGCTGAACGGGGCTGCCGCGGGCAGGGGGTGTGGCCTTGGATGAGAGCAGTTCTTGGGGAGGGACCGTGAGCCCTCTGCAGGCCACACTCACCTGGTCCTGAAGGAGGTCTGGGGGCACAGCTCAGTATCCCCGCAGCTCTGGAAGGTGCCCCCTCCTGAGCCTTCCTCCTCTGGTCTGCAGGCCTGGCACCGGACCACTTTCTAACATTCTAGGCTTCTTCACCTACCAAGGAGCTCCACAGTGTGTCCACATCTTTCCCTGAGCAGGGAACTGGGGTTCTATTCCCAGTTTCTACAGCTGCCAGGCACCGTCCAGGCACCGCTGTCGTTAACCCTGGGAAGAACCCTAGCTAGCATTCCCATCTTACAAATGAGCAAATGGATACTTGGAAGGGTGATACGAATGCCCAAGTTCAGGGCCAGGATGCTCCCTAGGTCTGCCTGGCGCTTCTTCACTGCTCTGTGACTTTGCCTCCCGTCACTCACCATTTTCTTGCCAGCTGCGCTATGTTGAGCAGGCCATTCAACCTTTTGCTTGGCACAAAGGCACCATCTGCCAAGGGGCTTCATCTACCCAGGGGGGATGGCCTTTTCACATTGTCACAAAAGTCCAGCAGTGGTTCTCAGTGGGCAGGGATGGGTTGGTTTTGCGGGAGGCCATCGTTACAGCTCAGACCTCAGAGCCTGGAATCCAGAGTCTAGAAGGGAAGCAAGAAGCAAATGCCTACCAACTCACGGTCGCAGTAACAGAAGCCACTGGAATCCCTCTGTGGGTGTTACCCAGGCCCTCCCAGAGATACATGGGGGGAGCCTGGGGACTCCAGGGTGGCCCATTTCTGAGCCTTTGACTGCTTCTCTCTGCCAACCACAGAAGGGCACAAGTCCACATTAACTACCCCAAAGCAGTCACTTCCCTACTCACCTCTCCCTTCTCCCTTCCCAGTCCTCTCTGCGTGAGCTCCAGATTGCTGTGCCTCAAAGCCAGACTTTCAGAAACTTCCATGCTTCCACCTTGTCTAGACTGGCGGTTAGTGCACATCTCTCTCTCTCTCTCTCTCTCTCTCTCTCTCTCACACACACACACACACACACACCCTCCAAGGCCAACAGCTGCTCCTTTCTCTCCCCTCATTTCCCTTTGGCTCCCTGCCATCTCCTGTCCCCCAGATCCCACCTCCAGACCTTTGCACAGACTGTTGCCTTCCCGGAACTCTTTCCTTATCCTTTCCACCATCTAAATATTAACATCCCTTACGTGTTACACAAAGGCCCTATGCTCCTGCGGGGCAGAACGACATCTGGCATCAGCTGGGCAATGGGTCAGGACAAGGATTCGGGGAGTGTGGCTTGGTGCCTTGAGTGCCCTGGGGACTGGGTTTGAAGAGCGCCCCTGGTGTGCCCTCTGTGGGGCCCGCACCAGACGGCAGCCTCCTCCAGCAGGGTTGATGGCCCTTCTGGCTCTGAGTGGCTTCCAGGGCCCCAGGAGGCTCCCAGGGCCCCCTAACTAGGAGAACCAAAAGTAGAAAAACTAAAGCTCATCAGGCCTTTCAGTCACCGCTGCTGCAGGATTCCCAGGAGACCACCAGCTTGTAAGCCAGTCAACACACATTTATTGAGATTGGGGACCAGAAGATAGCAAGTGTGAGCGACCAACGTGCACTGGCCCATCCAGGAGCCACTAGCCACAGGCGGCTACCGCACACTTTTAATGTGTCTCATCCCAATTAAGACATATGTGCCGAAAATGTACAATACACACTGGATCTCGAAGACCTAGTAGAAAAAAGAGAGAATGTAAAAATCTCGTGAATAATCTTTATATTGATGTGGCGCCTGGGTGGCTCAGTCGGTTATGTGTCCAACTTTGGCTCAGGTCATGATCTCGCGGTTCGTGAGTTCAAGCCCATATCGGGCTGTACTGTCAGCACAGAGCCCGCTTCCAGATCCTCTGTCCCCCTTGCTCTGCCCCTACCCACCCCCCTCAAATGTAAATTAAAATAACATTTAAAAAAATTTTTTTAAATACTCTTTATATTGATTACACAGTTGTAACAGTAATATTATGGCTATATTGGGTTAAATAAATCTTCTCACCCGTTTCTTTTTACTTTTTAATGTGGCTACCAAAATATTAAAAGATGCTTCTGTGGCTCACGTTATGTTTCTGTTGGACATTGCTGGTCTTGGGTGGAGAAAACATAGGGGAGGTCCCTGGATGGTTGTTCACACGGTGAAACAGGTAATGTTTAGAAATTGGGTAGAGAAAACAGAGGCAGCCTCCCACTCCAGGCCCACATGGGGACCTGCGGGCAGCTGGAACTGGCCGCAGGCACTGGCCCTGAGGCTCACCCTGCAGCGGGAGGGCAGGGCTGGCGCGGCTGCTGGCTGTGGGGGCATGTCCTGGAGCACGGCCTTTGCTAGTGGGGACAGCGCATCCTGGGTGTGTGAGAGGGGCGGGGGTCGTGGATGGAGGCCTGCGGGCCCAGGGAGGAGTCTGACAGATCCTCTCCAGGTGGTCCTCATTACTACCCCGAGATGATGACTCTGCTAGGTCCCGCTCTCCTCAGGCCACCCTGGGTGGTGATGGTCCACAGGCCATCAGGACGATTCTCATCACTCACAGTGAATGATGCTGGACCACGCACTGTGTGCGTGTTTTGGGAAGGGAGGGGAATTCCCAGTCAAGAAGGGGGGCCTGGGAGAGGGCACGGTGCTCCCTGCACCTGCTCACGGGGCTCTGGGGCTGTCCAGAGATGCTTCCAAGGGGATCTCAGGGGCTCCTCCCTCTCAAGCTAACGGCCAGCTCCCCGCAAATCTGCAGCCAGAGTAGGCGGCTTAGGACTTCTGAGAGCCCAGAGCAACAGATTCCTTCCGTCTGCTCCCCTTCCAGTCCCCCAAAACAGCTCTGGCCCAGGGGACTAGGCTTCCTCCCCTGCAACCCCTACACCCAGCCAGAGCAGGGGAACTTCTGGGCAGGTTG
This sequence comes from Acinonyx jubatus, assembly GCF_027475565.1. NCBI lineage: Eukaryota > Metazoa > Chordata > Mammalia > Carnivora > Felidae > Acinonyx > Acinonyx jubatus. The sequence goes on from NC_069386.1 coordinate 31,491,373, forward strand.
CCTTCTCCTTGGAGCAGCCTTGCCTTCCGGGTGGGATCCTGGTTCGTGGAGGAGGCGCGCCCTCTACAGGACGAACGTGCAAGTGCAGGTTCCACAAGAAGGAGGTGGCTTATCCTAGAGGCTATACCTTGGGGTTGTGGGAAGTCATGGGTCCTGGAGATGCCCTCTCCTGTGGCTACTTCTTCTGGGGTTACAGAATAAGCGATACTGGTGCACCTTACTCCTGCAGTATCTTCCCGACAGCTATGGGGTCTCTAAGTTGACGTTTGCTGGACCAAACACATTTATAGACATCCATGCTATAATCTATAAGGTAGGTATTTTTATTTCTAATTTATAAGTGAGAAACCAGAGGCGCAAAGAGGCTTATTGTCCAGGCTCACCCAGCTATTGCCTGGAATCTGATTCTGGAGCCTATGGACTATAGGGTGTGGCCTTTTAGGAGGGAAATAGAGCTGTGAGCATAGTGTCAGACCCACAGCTCTGGAACCCTTCACTGAAGGGACCGAGATGAGGGGAGGGTGATGGAGAAGTGTGGAGGATCCGGGCCGTGGGGTAGGAGAGACACTGGGAGTTTCCAAGTTCTCCCGAGGAGACATTTGTCAATGTCTCCCAAGCCCCAGTTACCGTGTGCTATTTTTCGACACTCACCCCTCTTCCCCGCTCCACAAGGCAGCTTCATTCCAGAGTCAGTGACCCTGCCATCAGCTACCTCTGCTGGGAATGGAAGGAGAGAACAAACTCACCTGTTCACTTGGTGGCCACACTTCCTCCCACTTCGCAGAGCTCAGTGGGGCTGTGATTTCTCCAACCACGGGGTCACTTGCACACCTCAGGCCTGCCACCTTCCCTGAGCGGAACTGGGGTGTAACAGCCGAGTCTTTGCCAAGGAGACAGAAGTCAGGAGTTGTCTCTGAGCTTTCTCTGGGTCTGTTGTTGGGGGCCTCCCCCGACCCTCCCTTCCGCATCACGGGAGACCTTGTTTGTCCTCTTCACATTCCCCCCTGGTCCCCCTGCCTTCATCTGACAGGTTCTCAAACACCCTCCCCTGCTGAGGTGAAGGGTTTTGAGAGCCCGTTTTCACCAACTCCCCCTCCCCATCTTCTCCTCTGTCGCGTCTCCACCCATCGGTCAGCTCATATTGGTCACACAATGACCGTCACCACCCATCACTCCACCCGGGCCACCTATGCTACCCGCATCATGGCCACGGTCACCCACCACCGTCACCACCACTGCCCTTCACTCTCTCCCAGCACCCCTGCATCACTGTCCTCCTCCTCCCCACTGCATTCCTTTCCCTCACGACTACTGTTAACATTACCTCTGTCATCGCCACCTTGCCCCCAGTGTCGCCTGCGATATTGCCAATGCCGTTATCGTCACCACCACTGCCGCTACCATCCCCTCCCAGCCCATGTTCACCACCCTGTCATCACCACCATCGCCAGAAACACCACTCCCCTCACCTCTGCCTTATCCTCAATTATTTCCACCCCATCCCTTCCCACTATCACCTCTCCTTTTGCCTCAGCCACCTCTGCCATCCGTGTCACCACCTCTCTCCTCCACAGCTCTGCCTGGCCTTGAACCTGGGACTTGGGCAAGGAGCCCAGTCAAAGAACATCCCCCTGCCTGGCGGGCCGCCCCCCTCCCCGCCCCCCAGATTTCTCAGAGAAGATCATCAACAGGCCAGTGTCAGAACAGTCGCTTCTCTTGACCCTTCCTCGGGATGCTTCTGACAGGCCTCCCTGTCGGCCATGCCTGTACCTGAAGAGACAGCTGCTGTCTGGTTGAAGGATGGAGGCCATTAATCCGGGGCTGCCCTTGTTTGCATAATGATTGCATACATTTGCATCCCATTTGCTCCCAGCTTCTGAGTGCTGCACTGTGGGTGTTCAGGTGCCATTTGCATATCACTGCAATTGAGGGTCAGGCCTTTGAGACTTGGGCACTTATTAATTCCCTAAAGAGATCTTTTTTTTTTAATGTACTGGTGCAGAAAAGGTGGGATGCTTAATTCTAGAGTCGTTCAGCTTCAGGGCTCTAAGGTGGGGAGGTGGGGCAGTTCGGGAAAGAGCTGGCGAGGCAGGGGCAGCCGGAGGCTTTGGTGTGGTCCAGGGTTGGACCAGTGGTGGGGGGCTCAACTGCAGTGACCTTGTGGGCTCTGCCCCATGGTATTGGTATCAGGTCAGGATAGTGCCCTGTGTCGCCACTCCTGTCCTCTCCAGGCCATGATTCACTTGCTGTGTGACCTTGGGCAAGTCTCTTCCCATCCTGAGTGGAAGGAGGGCGTTAAACCACGAATCCCACTCCATCCGACACCTGCTCTGGGCACTGGGGTTCTCATTCCTGGCTGCATATTGGAATCATGGGGGGGGGTGATTTCTAAACAATACCAGTGTCCTGGCCCCACCCCCAGAAATTCCGATTTCATCCGTGGGCCTTGGGCATGGGTTGTTTTTAAAAGCTTCCTGGTGATTCCATTGGGTCACCAAGATTAAAAGCTACTGCTTGTGACTTTACCTTCCCACCCTGCCCCCAGCCTTCTGCTGCCTCCCTTTGACCCACCTCCCTCATTTCTGGTTGCTGCTAATCTTTTCCCCACTATAGGCTCACTAGCCCCAGGGTCTGGCAAGACAGTGTGGCTGTTAGTGCTTTTGTTTCAGGTCTCAGAAATAACTCCTTTCCCCTCCTGGGTAAGGAAGCTGGGTAATGTGGCATTGTACTTGGCAATGACTGGAACTTCCCCACTCTCCACTTTGGTCTTGTTCCATTCCACCTCCGGCCCAGGGCCGCGGGGTGGCAGGGGCTGGGGTGGGGTGGGCTAATCCTGTGCGGCTCTCCTCTACCCCTCCTCTCCCACACTCACATGTCTGGCTCATTCTGGCCTCACAGGCTTTGCCGCCGCTGTTTTGCACCTGGCAAAGAGGCTCGGCAGCCCCTCTTGGGTCCTCACGTTCACCCGTGCGCACTGACGTCCTTATAGCCCCAGGGCCCCAGCTCAGCCCTCGCCCCATAGAAGAAATGACCAGAGTAACCTGAACTTGGTTGCAAAACAAGATGTGGGAAGCATGGCTCTGGTCTGGCCTTCTCCAAACTTCCGGGGGTCATAGCAGGCATGGGCAGGCTGAGGGAAGTGGCACAGAGTCTCCTGCATGTTCCCCAGTTGTCTAGCCCTACATCATCTCCCCACCCCCCTACCCCCTGTGGGTCCTCAGTTGCCAAGGGCAGGGGTGGCCTGTGAGGTGGGGGGTCTGGCAGAGGACCGGACGGGAGACGGGTGTGGGTCATGGGGTAGACGGCACACCTGAGTGAGGCTGGGAGCAGGCAAGGAGGTGAACACAGGGCACCGCCCCAGAGCCAGTACTGTGGTGTTAATAGTGTAAGCTCCCGGGTTTGCCTGCCAGCGTTCATATTCTGACTCTGCTATCGTGGGCCATGCACCCCAGCGCCTCTGGTTCCTCACCAGGAAAAAGGGGGTAGTGATGGTGTCTGTCTTCTGAATGAGGCCATGGGAGAGAAGGCTTATGATGCGCTTAGCATGGGGCTTGGGACATAGTAATCACTCAGCAAGTGCAGTTGTGACAACCGTGAGGGTTAGGGCCACAGCACCCTCCCTGTTCCTGACCTCCGGGAGCTCCAGCCCACTCCTCATTGTCATGGTCCCCTCCCTCTGGGGCTTCAGGCTCCTCGGGGATCCGTGGGAAGGTGGGATCTGGGAAGACGTGCTCCCTTGTCCTCTGGGGTGGGGGCTGCAGCTCCAGATTCGAGGGCCAGGCTACTTGGTGGGGTTCTGGCCATGGCACCGAGGCATGGCCTCTGACCATGGCTCAGGCCTCGGCACTGATGAGCTCTGGCCTTGCAGACCCTGGCCTGTATCCGCCCAGAAGGAAGAGGGTCAGAGGGCAGGTCGTCACCTATCCTCCCCCAGGAGTTCCAGAACCGGCTGGTCCACGTAGGGGCGAACAGGCAGGACTCAGGTGAGGAATTGAATGAAGTGTGTGTGTTGGGGGGTGGTGAGTGCCTGCAGTCAGGGAGGAGGAGAACTCCTTTGGTCTAGATGGATCCAAATGGCCTTTTTCTGAAAAGCAGACAAAAAGAAGACGTTTCCAAACCAGACGTAGTCACATCCCAATCCGGTTAAACAACAAAATCTCCAGGGGTACCTGGAGGCTGCAGTGTGAGTGTATGATTGGGTCTGGGGGCGGGGGAGGTGTCTGGCAGACACATCAGTGAGCAGCAGTGGCCTTGAGGATCACTACAAAGGTGCCATTTGTCACTTTGCCATGTTCCACCTACATTGCTGGCTCTGTGGATGGTCCGTGACGTGAGTGGCAGGCGTTAGTTAGCTGAAGAAGAGACTTCATATTCCCTCCCATTTCACTCCCTCCCTCCATTTGCTAAAACTTCTCTTTTTCCTGCTTTTCCTTCTTTCTCACTGTCCTCTTCACAGGCCAGTGCTCCAGCCTCCAGTCTGGTCACTGGGGCTGGGTCCTGGGGAGTGGACCCCCACCCCTGCACCCCCCCAGCTACGTGCTTCCTCCTGCAGCTAGGGGGAGCCCTTCCCCCTCGCTGGACACGGGTCTGTAGCCGCAGCCCAGGCCCAGGCTCTGTGGGCCTCCTCCACCTCTTTTCCCCCTCTGAGTCTGAAACACAGGCTCTGTGGCCCCGAGAACTTGGATCTTTATACATGCTGCCTCTGCAAAGCTCTTAGTGGGTAAAGAGCCACTATCCTGGCTCCAGGAACAAAGAGTGGGCTGGGGGTCACTCAAGGTGGGCAGAGAGGGGAGAACGAACCACCTCTGGAGAGAGAGAGAGAGAGAGAGAGAGAGAATCTCAAGCAGGTTCCATACTCAGCGCGGAGCCCAATGAGGGCACAATCCCACAACCCTGGGATTATGACCTGAGCCAAAATCCAGAGTCAGGCACTCAACTGGCTGAGCCAGCCAGATGCCCCAGGCTCTAGGGTTCCAGAGCTTCCCACAGTTCTGTCTCTGGTCTGGACCTTACTAAGAAAAAAATAACACTGGATGATAAAGTGATAAACGAAGTGAGGAGAAGCCTGGGCTGTCTCTATGATATGCATAGCAGCACAGTGGGCCGATTCTAATCCACACCCCACCGGCCAGGGGTGCTGCAGATGAGCCGAGAAAAGTCCGCTCTTCTAAGATCTTTACTCCCATCGTTACATAGCCTGGAATTTATCTGACCCTGGGTCAATTCAGGGTTGGGACTTAATCCAGGTCATGTGTAACACCAACAGAGGTTTCAAACGTGCTCCCAGTAGGCCAGAGGTTCCACAGGGAATGACGCGAGGGTCAAGGAGGGGCCTGAGGGAGATCACAGGGAGGAGGGCCCTGGACTCCCCACCCAAACCTCAAACACTGGGCTCCTGAGGAAAATTGTATAACGGTGGTCTTAAAAACACATGCTTTTATTTTTTTTTTAATTTTTTTTAATGTTTATTTATTTTTGAGACAGAGAGAGACAGAGCATGAATGGGGGAGGGCAGAGAGAGAGGGAGACACAGAATCGGAAGCAGGCTCCAGGCTCTGAGCCATCAGCCCAGAGCCTGACGCGGGGCTCGAACTCGCGGTCCGTGAGATCGTGACCTGAGCTGAAGTCGGACGCTCAACCGACTGAGCCACCCAGGTGCCCCAAAACACATGCTTTTAAAAACAGGTTTGAAAGCCATCAGCCTAGAGAGTGACTTCTTGAGTATTTTGGTTTTGGAATAGATGTCTGGCATTGTGTATACGTCTGAGCCAACAATCATAGGCCAACTAATGCTACCAGGCCAAAGGACGCGTCAGGAACAGCACATCTCCTGTGTTTATGGACTCTCCCCAAGGTCACGGTTCGCGCGCCGAAATGTCTCTTACTCTGGTTCTTTGGTAAAATGAAAACACAGTTTTGTTTCTGGAGAACTGTATTCCATGCAGGAACCCTTACTTAAATAACCTGTCTTGGGAACATAAACCCAAGAAGCGTAGTACATGAACTTACCCATGTGCCTTCTTGCCCGGCAAGCACTGGCTCTTTGGCCATGCAGAAAAGACGCTGGTGGGGGAACAGGGCCGCACTCTTCAGCAACACCCCCCACCCCCAGAAGACATACGGCAGCCAAGAGACTCAGAGCCAGCCATGGATGGGGATTGTCACTTGAGGGGAAGGAGACCAGACATTAGTTAGGGACGTAGTGCCTTTTGAGTGACAGTCACTGAGAATGACAGGATGGGAAAGAAGGGGGAAGCTGGGGAAGAGTGAGGATAGTTATGCCTCCTCCTGAGGGCCAGGGTCACAGCAAAAGCGGTGGATCCTTCCTGCCCATCCATCAGCCCCTCTGAAAAGGTGTAACCCCTGGGCAGGGGTGTGTGTGTGCGTGCATGTACGCACAGGCGAGCAGATGAACACGCTTGCAGAGCAGATATGGGGGCACCAGGCCAGCCCCAGCCCCTCTGCAGGTTCAGCCCCTTCTGGCCAATCTTCACGTCTGCCCCCAGGGCACAGCAGGCTGGGCAGGGGGCTTAGGGCTGTGGCATGGTCCGGTCCGGGGAGGGCACCCAGCATGAGACTCTGCCCCAGGGGGCAATCGATATGCCTGGGCCAGGGGACGGTTCTCTGGAGAAACTGAGTGAGGCTGAAGAAGAGAGTTTGGTTTGCGGATGCATTCCAGGCTGAGAAGGGACCGCGTGACCGGGAGGCTTTGAACCCAGGAGGGGAATGGCCTGTCCTGGGGAATGGCCTGCTAGCCAGAGACTTGGGCTGTGTCCTTCCTCAGACAGCCAGGGAAAGCCCTGGAAAAACACTTTAATGTGTGGCCGCCGTGTTGGGAGGAAGGGGAAAGACGCGGGTCGTGTGTGCAGAGCTGTGTGGTCAGGCCCTCCTCTCAGGACCTGGTCTCGGGGATTGATCAGGCCTATTAGACACGTTCAGTTTGTCTTCCACAGGAGGCAGGGAGGCTCTCAAAGTCACTTACATCCTTACCCATTTGCGTCTGAGTGTGGAACCACCGTAGCCTTGGAAAGCCCTCAGCTGTGGAAGAGTTGTGACCCGCAAGGTCTCCCTGGTGGGCCTGCCCTCTCTCCAGCTCGTGATGGCCCTTCTCGCCCCCCAGGCCTCTCTTCTTATCAGACAATCCTCTCTGCCCTCACGTGTCGCCAGGCGATAACACTGCCCACCACAAACTGTGAGTCCAAAGCCTGTTTCTATTGTAGTTGTATTACCTACACTCTCACCCTAACGCCCCGTCAGACTTCATGGCTGAAGCACCACCTTCCTTCTGTCCTTTGAGGGCATCTGTCCATCGTGAGAGTCTTCAGAGAAAGAAATCCTTTAACGGCTGAGGAGCCTGGGGAAGAGGAGGGTTCTGGCAGACTGAGGTGGACAGACATTGCTCTGTTGAGGTCATTCTTCACGTTTGTCCAGCTAGTGACATTCTACAGAACCCCTGGGTGCTCAGTCCTGTGCCTGATCCACTGGGAGGGACACAGGGAACCAGGGGCGAGGGCCGTGTCCTCGGGCAGTGCAGTCTCCTTGGGGAGGCAGGAGCTGCAGATGGAAAGCAGCAAAGAACCAGACACAAACTGTGTCTCTGAAGCCGAATATGCCTGCCGGGTGCTTGGGCTGGGCTTGGGAAATCAGAGAAGGCTTCTTGGAGGAGGAAGAGGAGGAAGACAAATAATCAAGGCAACTTACACCTCTTTGGATGAGCTCAGCGTAAATCAAGCAGGCAGCAGAGATCAGCACATCAGCATCAAGGTCAATGAGGTTGTTGCAGGCCTGTGCAGAGAGAGGAAGCTGGGACGAAGCAGGTCTCCTTGGGCACAGGCGACTGCCTCCTGCTTCAAGGGACAAGGCGGCTGCCCATGGCAGTCACTGGGGCCACCTGATCTCTCTCCAACCAGCCCAGCACAGTGCCTGATATTTCACCACTGGAACTTGATATATGGGGGAGATGGTAAATGTAGCTTTCCTGCTGGGCTCTAGGGAGTACCAGGGTTCCACTGAGTGATGCGCGGGCTTCTAAGGAGGGCCCATTTTATAATCGGGCTGCCACCCTAGAGCTTGTTGAACGTAGACCTCAGCTGCTTTTTTGAAATGCCAGAAAACTCTCTGTCTTTTGCCGCAGGAGGACCCTAGGGCTAAGGGATTAACTGTGAGGCTGCGAGCGCAGACAGTAAGAGGCATTCAAGGCCTCGGGTTCTTCCTGTGCTAAACAGGGGTGCTGGGGATGGTTATGTCCCACTGCATCAGGCTTGTCGTGAGGCTTAAATGAGCTGCTCTACAGAAGCACCAGCGCAGTGCTCAGGACATCACAGATTCCCGCCAGGGGCGAAGGGCTGGCCTGGCCCCAGGGCGGGTGCGCTCACCAGGATGATGTCATCCCTGGTCATGCTCTCCTGTAGCACCTGCTCGCGCACCATCTGCAGCATGCTGTAGGCCACCAGCACCTGGAAGTTCCTGCAGGGCTTCCCCGTCAGCAGAACCTGCAGGTGGCCGGTGAGTGTCAGCCAGGTCCCCGCAGCCGAAGACCGCAGCCGAGCCGAGGATGGTGACCCACCCGCTGACTAGGCACCAGCCCAGGGTCAGCGGTTCCTGGGCCCCACTACTGACTCCCTCATTCGCTCAAGTGCTACCTCGGGGGTCCTGAAGCTACTGCGGGCTTGGAGAAAAAGGCTTCAGGGAATTCATTAGCTAGGGGGAAGGAAGAGGAGGAGAGAATGAGAGAGGGAAGGAGGGGAAGAGGAAGGGAGGGAGGGAGGGAGGGAGGGAGGGAGGGAGGGAGGAGAGGGTGAGGGAATGACCCAGTGACTGTAGCATTTGAGTGGAGCTTTGGCAAAGCAACGGTTGATGAGAAGTCAACGATCCAGGGGTGTCAGCAGAGGTCTGGGGGTGGCCATGGACTTGGGCATGGAGACCAGCAGGCCGTGAGGGAGGGATAAGGCAGGTGGGAGTTGACTCGGGGGGCACTGAATGCCAGGCTGAGGACTGGGCTGGGCTGGGCAGGGCAGAAAGTGGGTGGTGGGTCCGTTCCCAGCGAGCTTCATCTGCTGATGGCCCAAGGGCTTGGGAGCAAAGAACTGTACCTTTGACCTGCCCTTTGGTGGGGGGGGCCCTCCTTCTCCAGGAGTGAGGGGCCAGTAGGGAAACAGCACTCAGATGGAGGGGAAGGCAGAGGAAGGGGCAGCTGGGGAAGCAGAGCAGAGGGCGGCCCACCTGGGCAGGTGGTGGGAAAGCAGGCCAGGCTCCCCCTGCCCCCAACACGGGCCAGAGGCCCCTCCTTTCACCCTGACTGCCCTCCAGGAGGTGCTTGTGGGCCTGGATGAACAGATGGACCAGCTGATGTCCTAGCCTCCTCCCACGAGGCGGGAGCAGGGTCGCTGGCCCAGTAAACCCCAAGCTGCCGAAGTCCAACCCGGGCCAGCAATAAAGGGGAGGCAAGGGAAAGGGCTGCCCGCTGCATGCTGGAGGGGTGGGGTCTAGCCCTTCAGTCCAAGGATGCCTCACCTCCCACAGCCTCCAGACATCTTCGAAGGACTTGAAGGCACGCTGGAAGCAGAAGCAGAACCAGGGGAAGAGGGACTGCACGGTCCCGGCACCCTTCCCTCCTGTGCAGAAGAAACAGGGGCGTCAGCCCAGAGGCCGTGGTCGGAGAACACAGGGACAGGTCACGTGACAGAGCAAAGGCACACAGAGGGTGAAACGACAACATGCCAACACGCTGGGGAAGTACGAAATGCCTGGCCCTCACTGTTCCAACCGCCTTTGGAGACTGTTTGGGGTGAATTTTCAACTGTCCGGATGCCAACGCCATCCGGGTGAACCGTGCTCCCAGGGCCTGGAGGGAAGACCAAATGACCCGCTCCCGCCCACCATGAGTGGGCCCGGCTGCCTGGAGCTGGGTCCTGGTGCCCCCTCATGCCTGCCCTGGTTGGGGGGGGGGGGCGACGTACTGTTGCAAGAGGCGGAGGGTCCACTCACTTAGGTGCTCAGCGAACACGGGGTCCAAAAAGTCGATCAGGTTGTTGAGCATGTCTAGGTTCTTGCCCACTCCGATGTTGATGACACAGCTGTGCTCCTGAGAAAGGTGGGTGGGAGGGAGGGAAATGGCACCTCTCTCCGTGTGGGGGCACCAGAAGAGCCAGCCCTGCTTCACAGCATCTTGGTTCTGGAGGCCCCGTGCGGGGCTGGCTCCAGGCTGGGCTCATGCCTCTGGATGAGCCTGGATGCCTGGGTCTGGGCGTGTCTATGTGATCTGTGTCTGTAGGGGTGTTTGTTTGCACATGTGGATGCACCTGTGTGTGTGTGTGTGGTGGGGAGGCAGGGATGTTCCAGATGTGGCTCACGTGCAACGCATCCAGTTCTGCCTCTACACACATGCTGTGGGTCAGAACCAAATGGGACAAGGAAAGAGCAGTGAGCACTTTGCTGCAGGGATGGAGAGAGGGGTGAGGGTAGATGCTGAACAGCCTCTCACAGATCATAAGGAAAGGTTTTCCAGGGAGGATGTTCCAGGGAGCAGCAACTTTAAAAGCCCTCAACGTGGTCATTGTGGGGGTACATCTGGGGAGTACCGAGTCTCCTGCTGTGCCTGAAGTGCAGGGCGTGTGAAGGGGGCAGCGAGAGACAAGGCCAAAGATCGTCCTTGACTGCCTGGCCAAGGTTATTGGACTTTATTCTGGAGGCGATGGGGAGCCATGGAGGATTTGTGGGAGCAGAGCCATGTTTGGGGAGGGCAATGCCAGGAAAGGAAGCCTTCACTGGGACTGGCCAGTTACACTCTTTCAAAGTTTGGGGAGAACTGGACCCAGAGCACCTTTCTAGCCATCTCCTCAACTCCAATGCCTACAACACACACAGCACTGTCCCCCAAAACCTCACTGGTGTTAGTGTTGCCTGTCCAGGCTCCTCTGGGATCCTGAGGGCTGTTTCAGGGCTGAAGGAAACGGCCGGGCTGCCAATGCCTGCCTGACCTCAAGGGGTTATTTGGGGAGTGGTAGGGAGGTTGTCCCTGAACTCAGGCCCAGCCCTCACCGTTTTCTGCAGGAAGAACTGGAAAAGCCAGAAGGTCTCATGGTCATGTTCCACCATCAGCTGGAAAAGCATCACCATCTCGTGGAAACCCTGTTGATACTCTGGGGTGGAGGGGGAGGGCAGTGAGGAGGGGCTGGGTGGGGGCAGGGAAGGGATTCCAGGAAGGAACTGAGAAAAGGGGGCTGCGGGGAGGCCCAGCCCCGTGGCCCACCTGCCTGGGTATTACAGACGTAACTCAGGAGCAGGATTTTCTCCAGTCTCTTCTTGTCGATAAGGACGTTGCCTAGGTGGTCTTTGTCGTGGAGTTTCTGAATGTCATATGCTAGGTTGCGGAAAAGAGACAGGTAGGGGGCACCAGATCACCTCCAGCAGGGGGGCCATGAATGAGTTCATTCCCCCAAAGGGTAAGACCCAAGGCACCCTGGGGAGGGGGCTGTGAAAAGTACATCGGCCTACATCTGCCCATGAGGCTCTACCCCTCATCATACCCTGAGCTGTTTGGCCGCGTCCCCACCTCCAAATCTTTGACGAAGCTGTACCCTCTGCCAGGAATGTCCCCCCATCCCACCCCACCGGTTCTGTCCAACTGAAATCCAGCCAGTTCAAGGCCCAAAGGGGAGAGATGAAGGCGAAGCGGCAGGAATAGGAATCACCCCGGGGGGAAAATGGTGCTGGGCATCTAGGGGCCCCCAGCAGAGATGGGGGATGGGCTAACCAAGGTTTAGCCAGCAAAATTCCCTGTGGAGGCAGCTCCCAGGAACCAGGGGACCCATCGGCCCCTGGACATGACTGAGGAGGGGGCAGGCATGGCTTCAAGCCCTCCCCTCCACCCCGCCCTGCCCACCCAACTCCGCTCACCAATGTTATTCCGAGTCTCCATAAAGTTCCGGTGCAGGTTTTCCAGAAGGGGCTGAATCTTTTCATACATCTCGCATAAGGCCTCGTAGTTCTTCCTGTGAAGACAGAACTGAGGCTGAAAGAGGCAGCCTCCCCCTCCTGGCAAATCAAGGGAACTCTGCGGAGCACTCTCCAGGAGGCTGCACGCTCTCCCTGTGATGCCCCCTCTCATCCCCACCGGTGCCAGCCCTAACCACACTCTAATGTGCTCCTGGAGGGCAGCATGGAGGCAGGTTCAATCTTGTGGCTCTCGGGTCCCATGGCTGCTCCTGAATCCTGGCTCCACAAATTAATAACTGGGTGTTTGCAACTAGGGTCAGGCCTTGTGGACATCACTCAGTTTCACTAAGTGAAACTTAGTTTCACTAAGCCTTAGTTTCCTCCTCTGTAGAATGGGGAGAATACTGGCACTTCCGCCTTAGAATAGAATGTGCTTAGGGCACGTAGGAGGCTGAATGGTGGCCCTCCAAAAGATATGTCTACGCTTTAGCCACTGAAACTTGTGCTTGTGAACTTATTTTTAAAAGGGCCTTTGCAGATGTAATTAAGGATGTCGAGATGAGATCAATCTAGATTATCCAGGTAGACCCTAAATCCAATGATGAGCGTCCTTCCAAGGACACACAGAAACACACAAAGGAGAGACAGAGAGAAGGCGAGTAGGCCATGCGACCATGGAGGCAGAGACTGGAAGAACACCCAGAGTCAGCAGGAGGAGGCATGGAAGGGTTGCCCCCTGGAGACATCAGGGAACGTGGCCGTGCTGGCACCTTGCTTTTGGGCCTCCGACCTCTGGAACCGAGAAAATACATTTCTGCTGTTGCAAAGCCCCTGGTTTGTGGTGCCTTGTTTCAGCAGCCTCATGAAACTAATACGGGCCTTGTCAGGGCTCTCAGGAATAGAGCATTCCAGGCGGACCCTCAGTTCCCCTACGGCCCTGGATCATTCTCCACTGGCCTCTTGTGCGTGAATCTTCAGCTCAGAGAGGCGCACAGGCTCTAGGGAAGGATGGGATGGGATGGTGGCAGGCCAGAGGAGTTGCTGGAATGAAGCCCATGCAGGGCAGTGTGTGGGCTGCTATATGGAGCTGGGTGGGAATGTGCTGGCACCTCCCGTGTTCAGGCCCTGGGTCGGGAGCACGTGGGGGTTTTGTCTCTCAGGATAAGAAATCCATCGGAGGGAAGAAGACTGAACTTGCCAGGCAGGGGTGGGCACTCCATCCCACCTGCACTGCCATCCACCCTCCCCTGAGAAGATCTGGAATGTTCTACCTCCTTGCGCTGTCCACCGTGAGCCGCTCATCCTGGGAACTCTGCCATGAGTAGTAGCCCGTGAGGAACTTCCAGGCTTCTGTCCTCACGAAGGGGTGCAGACCCTGAGGTGTGGGTGAGAGGTGAGAGGTCACAGGCCCTTGGGGTGCCTGCTGAAAGGGCCTCTCCAAACACCTGCCTGCCCTCTTGCCCACCCATGCCCCCCAGTGCCAGGGCAAGGCCTTGGGGATTGTACCCTTTCCAGGATGTTAACACAAATGGAGTCTCGTGATTTGGCCAACAGACCGTTCTCATCAAAGAAGGCATCCCATTCCGTCTTGTCAATGGGTGGTTTTCTCTTCACCTGGCAAGGACAATCACTTCAGCCTTCGTTAAGAAGCTTTGGCTTTTCTTTTAAGTGTGCTCTTTTTCCTTTCTGTTAATGTTTTATTTATTTCTGAGAGCATGTAAGCAGGGAAGGGGCAAAGAGAGGGGGACAGAAGATCTGAAGCGGGCTCTGTACTAACAGCAGCGAGCCCAAGGTGGGGCTCAAACTCACGAACCATGAGATCATGACCCGAGCCGAAGTCGGATGCTCAAACAACTGAGCCAGCCAAGTGCCCCTAAGTGTGCTTTTTTCAATGTTATACTCTGGAGTTTGTAATATGAGTCAAGTTCCCAGTCTCTGACTCACTTCTGGAAATCTATCCTGAAGAAATTACTGCAAAGTTATACAAAAATGCTGAAAGCACAATAATTTTCATTGCACATTACTTACCAAAATGAAAAACGCACGTGCTCTAAACATTATGCAATAAGGGAATAGTTAAATAAACTATAGTTTATATACTCAATGGAATATTGTGAGGCATAAAAAAATGATGCTGACAGGGAATGAATAATAATCTGGAAAAATTTAAATGTTAACAGAAAAAAGCAAAATACAAAATTACACATTCCGTATCTATCCTCTATCTTCTCTATGTGCTATCCTCCTTGTATACCTACGTCATATATTATAAAAACTACACCTCATATACTCTAATATAGAGTGAATTAACATGATTAAGATTCTGGCAGAAAAAAAACTGAAAAGAAAGCCCCCACCAATACCAAAAATCCCCACTAAAAGCAAGAGTGATTGTCTTCAAGGAATAGGATTCTACATAATTTTTTCCTTTTTCTTGTATTTTTGAACTTTTCTGCAATAATGTCTACTGCTTTGATAATGGAAAAATATAAAATAAGCACAAATTAAACACACCCATGGGCTCCATTTTGCCTTTCTTGGAAGAGTAAAACAATTCATCATAAGGAGTGGTTTCTGGTTTACATAAGAGATGTCTGTGTGTGTGTGTGTGTGTGTGTGCATGTGTGCATGTGTGTGTGTGTGTGTGTGCACGCACGTGTGTGTGTGTGTGATATGGGGGGAAAAGAGTGTGCTGCATGCAAAGTAATTAAAAATGCTCATGAGACAGTAACCAGGAGGTAAGAGCTCCTGTCAGGAATCTTCTATTGGAGAGAAGCGTGTCTTGAAATGCCACACTGCAGACATGAAGACATGCTAATGGACAGAGCTTGGCAGGTGACTAGACTTGCCTGATATATACACTCCCAACTTCCTGAGTACACCTGAATATGCACATGTGTGACTCAAATTCAAATTTGCATATGAGTCACCTGAGGATCTTCATAATATGCAGATTCTGACTCAGAAGGTCAGGTGTTGGGGCCTAGGGTGATGCATTTCTATCAAGCCCCCAGGAGATTTCTTTTTTTTTTTAATTTTTTTTTAACATTTATTTATTTTTGAGACAGAGACAGAGCATGAACGGGGGAGGGTCAGAGAGAGGGAGACACAGAATCCGAAACAGGCTCCAGGCTCCGAGCTGTCAGCACAGAGCCCAACGCGGGGCTCGAACTCATGGACCGCGAGATCATGACCTGAGCCAAAGTCGGAAGCTTGAGCCAAAGTTGGAAGCTTAACCGACTGAGCCATGCAGGCGCCCCGCCCCCAGGAGATTTCTGATGCTACTGGTCCTCTGATCACGAGAGAGAGGCAAGCTATTAGAAATCCCTTTAGCACTGGAAATGAAACAATAAGGGCCCACAGGTCCAGATTTGGGATAATTTCTACTGACTCCACATTCGATAGGGATGGATTGAGCCCCTTTTTAACTCAAACATGCTCTGTCTTCTGAACCAAAATAGGACATGTGGGCCCAAGAAGATATCAGAAAAATCCCACCCTCATTGGAGATGGCCTAACCTTGGGGAGCGGGGTCTGTCCTGATGTCATGTCCCAAGTGCACAGACACTGTTGTCTGGGCAGACCAAAGCCAGGGTTCCATCCCTCCAACTGCCATCATGTTCTCCAAATCTGTACTCAGACTGCAACACTCAGCATGAACTGTGGCAGGAAGCAGGAGGGAATAGGCAAAGTTGGGCTGTGTCCTGGGATCCTTAATTATAAAAAGGAATGCATGGACTTTAGCAATGCATTTCCATATAAATCTTAGTCAACTTGTCAATTTCTACAGTAAAGACAGCTATGATTTTGATGGGGATTGCGCTGAATTTAAAGGTCAATTTGGGGAGCAATGATAATAATATTGAGCTTTCTGATCCATGAACAGGGTATATTTCTTCGTCTATTAAGATCTTCTTTAATGTCTCTAAGCATTGTTTTGTAATTTTCGGTATATAGGTTATTCATATATTTTGTCAGATTTATCCCTAACTATTTTGGTTTGGGGGGGATGTTATTTTAAAAGTTGGTGTTTTTAAACTTCCCAACTATTCATTGCTATATATAGAAATACAATGGATTTTTGCATATTGATCTTGTATTCTGTCCCCTTATTAGTCCTAGTGGCTTTTGTGGGATTCCATGGGATTTATTACAGAGGTCAACAATCAGTAAACTACAACCCATGGACCAAATCTGGCCTGCAACCTATTTTGTTTTTTTTTTTAAATAAAGCTTTATTGGCACACAGTCATGCCCATTCATTCATGTATTGTCTGTGGCTGCTTTATGCTAAAATAGCAGAGTTAAGTAGTTGTGACAGAAACATTTGATACACAAAGACTAACATACTTACTATCTAGACCTCTGCAGAGAAAGTTTACCAGCCCTGATATAGACAAATTTCTTCTCTTATAATTTCGTTGATTTTGGTACCAGGGTAATGTTGTGTTCATAGACTGAGCAGGGATGTATTCTCACTTAAAAACTTTTTAGAATAGTTTGGATAGAATTGATATTATTTCTTTCTTCAATATTTGGTATAACTTACCCATGAAGCCATCTAGGCCTAGGGTATTTTTTTGTAGGAAGATTTTTAACTATAAATTTAATTTTTTTATTAGATTGAAGGATAGAGTCAGAAGAGTTTGTTTTATTTTTTACTTAAAAAATTAGAGATTTATAGGAACAAGGCATTTCCCTTCTAATCCCCTTTAAAAATAAAAGTAAATAATACAGGAAACAACAAGGAATTAAGAAAAGCATAAACATAAAAAATGATACAAACCCAAAGAAATCAATTATGAAAATAAATGCATTAAATTCTCTGGTTAGTTGTAAACATCTACGAAGCATTGATGAGGTGCCAGGCACTGTTCTAAGCACTTTATATTTATCACTTAATCTTTGCAACCACCCGTGAGGTAGGTGTGGTTATTACACTGTTTTACAGATCAGGGAATTGAGGCTGGAGGAGTGTTGGTTAGTATATCTGAAGTCATACAGTAAATATTAGGGCTGAGATTTGAACCCAGAGCTGTTTGGTGCAGGAATCAGGGAGTTTAACCCCAATCCCATGCTACCAGGGAGAGTAAAAAGCAAGGATTTTCCATTTGAATGGAAAATGCATACCTGATACCTGATACAAGCTGTTAACAAAAGGCATACCTTAAAATCTCATGTCATAGAAAGATTGAAAAATAAATGATGAACAAAGATATGAAAAAAGGGTCAAATGCGATGAAAGGGTGGCAAAGTAAGTAATGTGCACAGAAACCATAATAAGAGGTATGGCATCAGCACAATAAGGCAGAGATAATTAGAAATGTCACAAGAAGGTGTTTGCCGAGTGCTCAGTGAATTTATGTTGCTAAACCTCTGCCTGCAACAATTGGCCATCCTCCTACTTTGCCATGGCTGAATTTGCTTACAAAAAGCCACTGACTTGTGGGGTGCCTGGGCGGCTCAGTCAGGTGAGTGTCCAACTCTTGATTTTGGCTCAGGCCATGATCCTAGGGTTGTGGGATTGAGCCCTGCATAGGTCTCCATGCTGAGCACGGAGCCTGCTTAAGATTCTTTCTCTCTCTCTCTCTCTCTCTCTCTCTCTCTCTCTCGCCCCTCTCCCCCGCCCTCACTCTCTCATTAAAAAAAGAAAAAAGAAAAGAAAAAGTCACTGACTTCTCCTTCCAGGAAGCTCAATTTCTCTATGTCCACCACTTCTGTGGGCAAAACTTAAACAAACTACAGGCCAACCACAAGAACATCTAAGACATTTGCTAGCAAGCCAAGGACAAACACAAGAAGCTTGTTGACCTGCAGAGGCCTAAAGGGAAAATTTCCACACAGAGGGCCCCTCCCTTTCTTCTCCAGTATATTCACACCACCTGTCTATGCCGGAAATCAGAGACCAGAATCTGTATCTGGGGTCCTTCGAAGTATTAGAGACTGTCAACTCAATAATCTCTCAAATCCGTCTTCCTACTCCCACATTCGCCCATTCCCGGCTCCACTTACTAGTAACGCCCTGCACCACCATCTGGGTACAATTACCTGGTGATCCAGGAGGGGAGATACATAGGCCATGAGGTGCTAGATACCCTTTAGCTCTGCAGTAGCTTTTTTTCCTGGTCTCTTAGGAAGAGGACTGCTAGACGGAGCCATTGTGAAAATCTCCCACCTCCATGGTGTGCTTAAGTAGGTTAAAACTCCCCACCAGCAAACCTGGGGACACCTTGGCCACGTTTCCTCTAGAGAGGGGGGCCGGAAGTAGGAGTCCTAAGTGGCTCAGTTTCTCTAACATCCTCCTCCTGCCGGAGGCCCGGGCTGTAGGCATACATCTCCCCACCCTCCTTCTATTCTGCTTCCTTGGGTTGAAGATTTTCTCTAGCATTCTTACAAAATAGGAAAGCTACTGGAGGGTAAAGCAAACTTTCCAGGAGGGTTCCTGATGCCATGTTGCTCTGAAAACTCATAGGGACAGAGCCCCCAGTAGGCCTCGGAAGGGTCACAGGCTACTTATGGTTCCCAGCCGCTTCCACTCCAGTTCCCTTGAGGGACAAGACACGCTCTCACCAGTAAGAGTGGCTCATCATGTCAGTGATTCTCACCCAGGGGAGAGCAGGGTGGCCCAAGGAGGGAAGGAATGTTAAAATTGGGGTGGGGGGAAGCATATATGCAACTTGAAAGTTACCTGGGTGATTATTAGCAACCCAGGTGTGGGGGTGTATCATCCATATAGCAGAGCGATTAAATGAACGGTTTAAAATAGTGGTTCTCAAAGTTAGCTCCGGATCATACTCCCCCGGAGTGCTTGTCAAAACACAGATCATTGGCCCTCACCTCCAGAGTTTTTGGTTCAGGTCACCTGGGGATCAAGAGTCTGCATTTCTTACAAGTTCCCCATTGATGCTGATGCTGCAGTTCTGGGCACCACATTTGGAGAGTCACCGATGTAGAATGCCACCTCTGCCACTTAACAGTGTGACTTTACACAACAGTGTGACTTTAGGCAAGTTGCTTAGTCTCTGTGCTGCAACTTTTTCATAAAATGAAGACAATAGCATCCTATACCTCATATATGGTTATGGTGAGAATAAGAGACTCTAAGTAAAGCATTTAGAACAGCCATTGTGCATAATAAAGGCTATGTGACAGTTTGTTATTTTATTATTATCATCACTCTCTACATTCAGAGAAATGAATAGAGATATAAAGAAAATCCAAATCAAGACCTGGTAGTAATCTGCAATAAAGCAATAACATTTAAAACTCAGGGAGAGACCGATATTACCCTATGTGTTAGCTAACTAGAATTTAAAACAAAAACTTGGAACAAAAAAAGGAATATAAAAAAATAAAATACAACTCAGGGAGAAAGGTGCCCATTTTGCAGTTCTGCTTTTTTTAATGTGTCATTTTCTTAATCCGTATGATTAATGAAACTCAAGATTGGTTGAGGTCATTATAATCAGTTATTATGATTTTAAAAAATACACTGTGTGGAAAATTTTTATGACTGAGGCTGCCTTTTAATGAATAGATACATTTTATTAAGTGGACTTGAAACCACCTACTAACAGAAGCATTACTGCCACCTGGTGGCAGCATACCAAAATTGTTGGCAAAAGCGCCAAGGAAAATTTATCAGCATCTACAAGTTTGTACTTGCAAACCCAAAACTCATTAAAGTTAGAATATCACATACAGGGAAAGGTAACTGGCTTAGAGAGAAGGGTGAAAGGGAGAAAGACGACCTGTGTTTTTCAGTCCTGTGGTTAGTGCTGATGTGAGATCAAGGTACAGCCTACCCTGCTCAACCTTCCAGGCCAGCTCAGGGTTCCAGTCCTACCCACCCAGCAGGGGAAAGTGGCCCTAATGCAAACCAGAAGTTGGGGAGGGAGGGACTTGGAGTTGATGAAGAACACGCACCAGGATGAAGGAGGCTGACCACCTGGCAGAGAGGCTGTTTTCAGGAGAGAGGGTGGTCATGGCTCCTGTGGTCCGGCTTCAAAGCAGCTTTTGACCAGAGCTCACTTGGAGCCCTAACTGATGCAGGGGAAGGCGGTCTTCTTTTGGGGGGATGAGTTGCATTCCCAGAGGGAACTGGGCCCCTCCTTGACGCCTGAACAGAACCAGCCAGCATGTGTCACAAGGCCCCTGGAACCCTCATCACAGTGACCTTGGAACCTGGGAGCACTCAGCCTCAGAAGTAAGGCACATCCAGGAACTAAGATGACCAGTCAGCCCGAGAAATCACAGGACACACAGGATGTGTGGAGGTTGGGGTCACAGGACGCGCAGACCAATGTGCTGGGCAGGTCAGGGAAGGCTTCCTAGGAGAGGTGGGCCAGGAAGCCTTTCTCCCTGTCTCTGGCTGTCCCTCCTCTGGGTTCCCTTCCCTTGTTATCCCACAGATCAGTACCCAAACCCGGATAACACCCAGAATCTGAGCTTCAGGTTTCTTGCATGTCAATTCCAGAGATTCAGAATCAGCGGTCTGGGTGGGGGACCTGGCGTACTGTGTTTTGAAAAACTCCCTGGTGACTCAGAGTCAGAATTTGAATGGTAGCTTCTGGGGATAGAGACCGGTTTTTCCTATCGTTATATCCAGCGCACTTCAGACAGGGGCCTGCGCGACTGAATGAAGGATTTAATTGGATGGAAGAACGAATGGATCTCTCTTAGATCTCGTCTCCTTGTCCTCTCTGAAGGCATCGCAGAGGTTTCTGTTCCATGTCTTCTCTCCCTTCCAACCCTGGGTTCCTCAGGCCAGGGTCAATGTCGGATTTCCTTTGTGCTTTCCTCCCAGTGCCAATCTCTGCTGCCTGGCACTTGGCAGGTTCTCTGTATTTGAATGAATCTGAGGAGTTGGCTCCTCTCGGATCCAGCATCACTATTTCTCGACCTTAAGCATGGCTACCCGGGTCCAGGCCATTAAAGGCATCTGGCCCTAAAGCATCCATAGTCATTAGGAGGTAGCAGTAATTAGACCAACTAAATTGGAATCGGGAGCTGGGAGATGGAATTCGGACTCTGACCTTAAATTTGGATGTCCCTCCCCCCCTCCTGAGCCATGGGTCCCCCAGCCACGAAATCAGAACACAGTCAACCTCTGGCTCTCACATCCTTATTAGCATAATGAATCCGTAGCCATGCAGGAGTCTTCGAGTGGAGCGGACACAATTCGCTGTCTCATTTACGGTTACTGTTCTGCTGGCTTGTGGCACCGCGGGGGTCCTTTGAAATCAAACACCTTGTTCTCTGCCTCCCTCCACCACGCCATGCCAGCCCAGCAAAGCATTATAGCCTCTTCCCCTTAATCTGCTGCCCCCAGGTCTTCATGGAGGAGGAGGTGGGCGGCTTTGAGCAGGCAAGGCGTGGAATGAGGGTGAGGCAGCCTCCCACGGCCGGGCGCCTCCATTCTGACGCCTGCAAGAAGCTTCCAAAGCTAACGTCCAGAGCAGGAGGCATGGCGTGAGCATTACTCACCATTTGGGATCATCTATGCCTCTGCTGCGCCACATTAATGATGTCGACAACTGAGAAGCAACTGCCGTCTTCCCCGAAGCTCGGGATCTGGCAGGGGGTTGGAAAAGCTGTGCGCTAAATCCGACGTGGTTTCTAAAACGAACGTGATGGCCATAGATCATCTACTGAACTTCCCTTCACCTCTGGCTCCCCATCTGTAAATTGTAGGTAATAACCCTTGCCCAAATTAGCCCGGATAGTTTGGTCATATTACAAAAGCCTCAGAACAACCACGTGGAGGCTTAATATTCAAATGGAACTGCAGGACACTGAGCTGAAGCAGGAAGGGTTTTTGATCCCTTGGACTCTTTTTGCTGATACTTACAAGGGATTTACAAGTGTCAATCTCTTTTCTCCAGGGCTGAACGGTTCCTTTCCGTGTCCATTTATTCACATAATCCCCCAAATTCTTTAGATTCCCCTGTATCGCTTTTTCTCTTATGCATTTCCCCCCCTCCTTGATGGGAGCCCAGTTTTTCTGCTTTACATTTCTGTACTTGGGGGTTCTTCAGGGCACAAGAACCCAGGCTTTTCAAATATTATTCTTGGTACTGGAGTATGGGCCAAGGACGGAGAGAGCTAGAATTTGCATTAAAGTAGTCCTGGGAGGGAGCAAACCTTGCAGCCCATCTTTTCTCCAGAGGATCTGGTTGTCCACTGGCTGATGGGTGTAGCGGTGAGGCAGGAGGGTGGTGGTGAGGCTTGGAAGGTGCCGGGGGAAGACCCTCTCATCCTCAGAAGTGCAGGGCTCATGCAGTAAGAAAGCCCATGGGCTTTGGTGCCAGAAAAACCCAGGTTCAATTCCTGACCATGCTGCCCAACCAACCACGTGATCTTGGTCCCACCTAGGGAAAGCCATGAAGTCTTTCCACTTCCGCCTGGCCACTCAGGACGGGGCTCTGGGCCTGGGACACTTCCTTACCAAGAGATAGGGAGTCCTCACAGCCTGTGCTGGATTTATCGCCTCCTGCGGGGACGCCTGCCTCCGTTCCAGATTCAACATGCGCACCTCTGTTCTGCTTAAGTGTGTGCGTCACATGGTGCCTGGCCAATCCCACTGCCGTATCTCTTCCCATCCGGGAGGGAATGGGGTCCTTTGTGGCATGAGAGGGGTGCGCGTAGATCAGAGCCCTGTGTCCGCTTGTGGGACGAGACCCGCTGGCCATGGCGGACCAACGCCCACTGCTGAAGTTGATCCTGATCTATCTCTTTATGTGAGCAAAGCCTTGTTCCCTCCAGCTCCTGTGTGAGTAGTGTCTTTCCTGGTGATGCTGACCCCTGCAAGCCATGAGTGGGTTGACATGTCGAGATGCTGCGCCTGGAGGCAGGCACTGCTGGGCTACTTGCTCTCCTCCATGCGGCAGGACTCCTCCCCCAAGGGTAGACACCATCTCTTACCCGTCTGAGTGGGGGGAGGGCAGGGGAGGGGAGAGGTGTGATAATACCTCACGGAACTGAAGGGTAGGTGAAGCGATGTGTATGAAGAGCCTGGCCCGGGCCTGGAGCACAGGGCCACCCAGTGCATGGCAGTTATTGTTAACCTCAGCATCACCATTTTCGTTACTGATGCCCAGGACGTGTCCATACAAATCTCTGTGGACTAGACTTGAATCAAGTGCTGCCTGCTTCCGTGAGGCTTGTAGTAATATCAGTGTGAAGGTTCAAAGATCCCACGAGCCAGACAGTTTCTGTTTCTCTGCCTTTCTCCGGGAGCCCAAGGACCAGGATTACCATAAAAGTGGGTTGAGGCCAGTATTAGAAATTAAGTTCCCTTAAGCTCCTTAGGTCAGTGCAATACAACACAACTCAATGACATGCAGTGTGACAGTGTCCCTGCAACAACTACCTGTTCGCCCCTTCAAAGGACACCTACCCATGACTGTCGAAGTCTGGGACACGCTAGTTCTTGGAATAAATCACACACATTTTGATTTTATTTCATTCCAAAGTGCCAGCGATCTTTTATGCTAAAGCGGTATTTTTCTCTTTGCCCCTCGTTGTGAGGAACCAGGATAAGTTTAGATTTCCCACAGCAGGTTTCCTGCCCTCGCCCCCATGGAGCATGGTATTTCTGACAATGCCGGAGACAGCTGCACATCACGTGTCACTAATATGAGGGAAGCGGGGAATGGGGAGCCGGGGACGCAGATGGCTGTCTTCCGAGCACTGTGGTAAGCTGGAATCCCCCAGAGAAATAGCCAGCCACCCCGAAGTCCCCTGAGCTTTTGGAGGGCTTAAGGGTTATCTGCTGCATGTTGGGTCATTTTTAAAAAAATGTTTAATGTTTATTTATGTCTGAGAGAGAGAGAGACAGCAAGCAGGGGAGGCACAGAGAGAGAGGTAGACACAGAATCTGAAGCAGGCTCCAGGCTCTGAGCTGTCAGCACGGAGCCCGATGCGGGGCTCGAACCCACAGACCGAGAGATCATGACCTGAGCTGAAGTCAGACGCTTAACTGACTGAGCCACCCAAGTGCCCCTGCACGTTGGGTCATTTTCAAGGTCTTGGGGAGCCCTCACTGGCTCCCCAGTCGGTTGAAGATGACACCTCTATTACCTCCCATCCAGCTGTCATGCACATCAGAAATAACCCACAGGAGCAACTCTGGCCAGAAGCCACCATAGTCAGCCAAAGAGGGAAACTCAGCCCCGGGCAGTAAGGCTGAGTCCCAGTGCACTCCCTCCTGCTCTGAAGGAGCCTTGCCCCCTAGGGGTCCTCACCCTCATTCTCCCTGACTCCTGACCTCCAGCCCAGTCTCCTGGGGTACCATCAAGTACTTAGCTCTGACTCTCACCAAGCCACGGCTGGGTCTTTTATGCTGTCATGTCCACTGATCATTTGGCCCCCATAAGTCCCCTGTTGTCCGCAGACATCTAGACCACATGGTGCTTGCTCTCTACCTCTGGGAAAGAATTTTATGAATGTCAGTGCTGGCCTTGACCGTCCTGTGAGGGCAACAGAAGCCCAGAGAGGTTAAGTTACTTGCTTGGGATCACCCAGCGAGAAGTGAGGGAGCCAGCCACCTCCTAGCTCTACCCAGCTTTGCCACTAACCGGGCCGTCTCTGTGTCACTTTGGCAGAAGTGGGCATCTCTGCGCCCCTTGCTGGCTCAGGGGACTGTGATCCCACAACCCAGCGGGGAGGAGGCGGTTTGCCATGGCTCCTTCTTCCAGATTCTAAACTAGTCATTCAGCCCCAAAACAATGCACCCGTGATGGTCCCTGGCCGGAGTGCGGAAGTGTTACAATGTAGCTTATAAAGGTGATGGAAAGAGTGAGATGGAGAGGAAAAAGGACAAGAAATTCCAGCAAACTCCAGGGACTGCTAATGGAGAGAAATAATGTGGCTAATTACATCTCTGAAGGCCATCCGTTCCAAGATGAATTTTTAGTGCAAAAATAATGCATTTCCCCTGCTGCTTGAATCAGGGAGGGAAGGGACTGAGTGGTCTCCCAGTGCAGGCCAGAGCAGCTGTGCATGCCAGCGCCTCCCCCTTCACCCGTGTCTCTTCCCAGCGCCCTCATCCCTAGGATGAGTGCAAGCCGAGTGCCCCTCACGTGCCCTAGGCTCCAGGAACACCAGTGTGGACAAAGGCCAGTAACTGTCCTCACAGCCTCAAAGCTCCGGGTTTCCCTCCTGCAGCCCCCCAGAGGGCTTCCCGAGGTATTCCTCTGCCCACTCCCCTTTCCCCCTCTCCCCACCAGGGAGTCATGGATCTTAGATCCAGGGGTGTAAAGCTCCCGATGTGAAATGAAACCCTTGCCTCTAACGTTCCAAACGCATCTGTTTGCTACATGTGGGTTTTGCAGGAAATGAGCCCCATTCTCCCCTCTTTCTGGGGGTAATCTATAGATCAGAATGGAAAAGAGAAGCATGAGTTTTAGAGTCAACCAGACCTGGGTTCAGATCCCAGGCTTGAAACTTATTTGTGGTGTGACCCAGAGCAAGTGATTTACTTTTCCAGGCTCAGTTTCCTTACCTGTAAAATGGGGTAACAATATCTGCTCGATAGTACTGCTGTGAAGGTTGAATAGTGTCTGTAAAGTGCTCAGCACAGTGTCTGGCGTTGTCCAAGCGGTGGTTCGCGTTGTTATTATTTGCCCCAGAGCACACCCAAGCTAACCTTGAACCTCGCCCCCCTCCCCTCTGCCCCTCGACACACACACCCAAGAAACTCTGTTCTGAAAACTCCCAGCCTCAGTCAGCTCCGCTTGCCTCCTGGGCAAGCCAGCAAGGACCACAGGGACAGCTGTGATCACTGAGGTTGCTGCTGACCCTTGACCTCAGCTGGGCTGTCTGGTCAAGGGCCCAGCTCACCCTCCAACTTGGAAAAGGCAGCAGGGTGGGAGCCAGCAGGAGGCTCCTCCAGGCAAAGCGGTGACCAAGATACTCCAGATCTCACAGCTACTCCACCCACACTGCCCTCAGGCACATATGTCTCTACAGGCAGCGACAGCGTCCATGGCCACGTGGTCAACCCTTTGTGGGTTCACACTCTCGGCCACTCATTCTCCTACGTGAAAGTTCCAAAATTATACGCAACACCCCTCATATCTGGGAGTACACCAGCACCCCTAAAATGCAGGATCACGTGCTTCAATATCCACTCTTCAACATATTCAGACCAACGGAAACACAAACAGCCCCACAAGATGTGCATACAAACACACACATATACTATAGCGTGTGTGCACTTACGTGCTTCCCCAAACACAGCACAAAACCTATCCAGAGCACCTCACTTCTATGCAAGACTGTCCCTCTGAAGTGCGTGCACAGAAACATGCCTCCGCCCCCCGGGGGAATGCGTGGGAGGGGGCCAGGGATGGCACCTTGGGCCCGCATCAGTATTGGCAGTGTTCACAGTGGTTCCCAACCCAGAGAAAGCCCAAGCTGAGGGGGCCAACGAAGGCAGGGAGGCTGGCCCTGGGGGACTCCCTTGGAGGTCAGAGTTCATGAGGGACAGGGCAGAGCAGGAGGGCCCCAGGTGCCCGGAGTGACAGAAGGGGACACACTGAGCTGGGGTCTGAGGAAGTAAAGAAGGGTACTGAAGATCAGCACCAACACCCTCCAGTCCTGGGAGCAGAGAAGGTTCTGGATCCAGACTCATACGCCAACACCTGGCAGAAGGAGGCAGGCAATATTTCTTTCCCACCTCGTTCCCTGTTTGTTTCCGTTTCTGGAACTATACTATCCCCCAGACTCTAGGAGACTCTGGGAGATCCCCACATCTGGCCTGCTGAGTAGGTCTGTGAGTGTTCCAGAGACCAGATGCAGCCAGCTTATTACTGGGATTCTCAAAAGGAACAGGAGGAGCAGGACTCCTGTGGCCTCTGCCCTCTGTGTGGGGGACGTTCTCTGCAAGGCAGGATGTGAAGGGCAGATCTTACTTCCTCTGTGTCTCAAAGTCTTTCACTCACCCAGCTGGGGAGGGGCTGCACCTGCCTGGAGTAAGCCAGCATTCAGGGCACAGCATTCAGTTTGACCCTGACCCAAACTCACCAATCTGGTGTCGTCATAAGCACGCGACACCTGGAGGCAGAAGGTTCCAGGACGTTTCTCCTTCCCGTCCTGTCCCTACTCCTACCCCACTCTCCACCCCGCTCCAAGCCCCATACTCTTCCTTCCTTCAGCCTTTCAGTCCAGAGTGGCTCTGCAAGCTTCTCTTTGAAGTCTTTGACCAAGCTGGGGACAGTGCTGTCTTGGGAATTGTTCCTGCCCCTCATGGGCAGATCCCACAGACTCGGGATGCTGCTCTGCTGGCAAAGCATTTCTTTCCATGAATGGGATTGTTGCAGAAAAACATTTGGCCAAGAACATGAAGCCAGCCAGTGTTATGGGGGCAATTTTCTGAGACAGAATCTGAGAAAGACAATTTTATAACCTGAACCCACATTGACCCTGACCTTGGCCAAGACTGGTCTTGATCACAGAATCTTAAATCGAGGCCTAAAAAACATTTGCCGAAACTCTACTTCACAGATAGAGAAATTAAGCTTCAGAGAGGGCAGTAACTTGCTCAAGGTCACACAACAAAGCAAAGACAGACCTATTACTAGAATCTAGTCTCTTGCCTCCTGGCATAGTATCTTTAGATCTCAGTAAAAGGTGATGTTTTAAAGCCAGGCTTTGAAGAAAAGAGGGGAAACTCCCAGATGAGAGGGGCTCTTTCGAAAGTTTAATGAAGGAGTCCTGGAAGCTGTTACTTTCTGGGGCATGGGCAACTTTTGTCCTCTCCTCACTCTGTGGTTGGGCCAGGCGATGGCCAGAAAGGGGTGGGTTCTGCTCATCACCCTCACCCCGGTGGACGGGGATGCGGGGGCGGGGGCACAGGCCTGGGGTGGGCATTGCCTCCTCGGTTCCAGTCTTCTAGAGTAGCAGCAGCCGCTGCAGGGGCACGTGACGCCACTGCGCAGAGAGGCTGAGATAAGAAGGGGGATTGATCTTTCTGCTGCTTCAAAGAGAATACAAGCCATCCCTGTCATGGCTGTTGATCAAAGGCTCTGCAGAGGATGTTTTATGTGCCCTACCCTGCCCCCATCCCAGGCCTGTGGAGGCAGGGCCCCCAGTCCTTACGCTGAGGCCTTCCTCCAAGCCTCGCTGCAAACCCCCAACCTTCCAGCCCGGATCCCACAGCAGCCACCAGGAGCCAGGGGTTCAAATGCTCCACCAGCCTTTTCTCCAGACAGCTCGGCCCAAGGTCAGATCCGTGGGAAGTAATACTATCTGCATTGCACAGATGAGAAATCGAGGCATAGAGAGGTTAAGTAACTTGTGCAGAGCCATGAGCTGGTTAACCGTTGGGAAACCCCCAGTCTTACAGAATTACGTCCTCAGAAAGTCCCCTGTCTGATGGCAGAGTGGGCTCCTCCCTCTGGAGCTGCCAGTTCATCTAGCATGTGTAGATCCCAGAAAGACTGAAAATATTCTCTGTGAAAAAGGAAGGATGCTTCTAAAATATCTCATTTCAAACATCTGGAAAAATCCAAATTTTTAAATTTCACTTTGTCTCTCTGGTGGGACAGAAGGCAGATTTTTCCCACCCTTTCCCATCCTCTGCATCCCCCATCCCCCACAACACTACCCTACGCCATCTATCTGCAAATAGTGTTCTGCCTTCTGTATAAAAATCCTTAAGTGTTTATTTATTAATACAGTGCAAATTCCAAATTCCTTAGCCTGGCATTCAAGGCTCTAAAAAACCCTTGAGAGGCCACATGGCCTAGAGGTTAAGAGTGCGGGCTCCTGGACCAAACCTCCCAGGCTAGCACCCCAGCTTCTCCACCTCCTAGATTTTGACTCATGGATTGTTTAGAAGTGTGTTGCTTAATTTCCAGTAATTGGAAGATTTTCCAGATATCTTTCTGTTATTCATTTTGAATTTAATTCCATTACGGTCAGAGAACACATTTTATTTGTATGACTTCAATCTTTAACCATCTGTTAAGGTTTCTTTTATTAACCAGAATATGGTCTATAGTGGATGATCCACGAGCAACTTGAAAAGGAGGTACATTCTGCTATTGTTGGTGGAGTGTTCTATAAATGTCAATTAGTTCAAGTTGACTGAGAGTGTTGTTCAGGTCTTCTATATCCTTGCTGATTTTCTCTCTATTTTCTACCAGTTATTGAGCAATGAGTCCCTAAGCAAAACTGGATTTGTCCATTTCTCCTTTTAGTTGAATCGGTTTTTTGCTTTGTGTATTTTGAAGGTCTGTTGTTTGGGGCATACACATTTTGGATTGTCACGTCTTCCGAATGAACTGATCTTTTTATCATTATGGAATATTCCTCTTTATCTCTAAGTTTTCTTCTTCGGGAGTCTGCTTTGTCTGATATTAAGATAGTCATTCCAGCTTTTTTAAAAAAAATTAATGTTCCATGCTATATTTCTTTCATCCTTTTGCTTTTAACTTATCTATGTCATTATATTTAAAGTGAGTTTCTTACAGACAGCATATAGTAGGTCTTGCTTTTTAAAAATCTAATCTGACAATCTCTTTTAATTGGTATGTTCAAACCATTTACATGTGATATATTTATTGATAAGGTTGGATTTAGGTGTCCCATTTTATTATTTGGTTTTGGTTTGTCCTCTCTATTTTTCATTCCCTGGTTTCCCTTTTTCTGCTTCCTCTTGAATTATTTGAATATTGTCTTAGTGTTCCATTTTTATTTTTCTGTTGGCTTTTTGACTGTATCTTTTTGTTTATGTGGTTGTTCTAGGGATTATGATACATGTACCTAATTCAGCATCATGATCTATTTAGGGTTAATATTTTACCACTTCATGTGGTATATATGACTTCTGCACCCATGTAGGCTCCCCTCCTCCCATCACTGTAGCTGCTGTATGCAGGAAAATAGTCTATTATATTTACCCAACTATTTTCATTTTTATTTCTATTTTTATTTTTATTAAACATTTTTTTGACATTTATTCATTTTTGAGAGACAGAGAAAGAGCACAAGTGGGGGTGGGGCAGAGAGAGAGGGAGACACAGAATCTGAAGCAGGCTCCAGGCTCCGAGCTGTCAGCACAGAGCCCGATGTGGGGCTTGAACTGATGAACCGTGAGATCATGACCTGAGCTGAAGTTGGACACTTAACTGCCTGAGCCACCCAGGTGCCTCTTTTTTCTCTTCTTTTATTCTAAAGTCCCAAGTTTCTTTCTGGTAGCACTTATCTTTTTCTTTTCTTTTCTAAGTTTTTATTTATTTAAATAATCTCTACACCCAATGTGGGGCTCAAACTCATGACCCCGAGACCAAGATTTGCACACTTTTCCAATTGAGCCAGTCAGGCACCCCACTTATTTTTTTTTAAATTTTTTTCTTATGTTTTATATTTGAGAGAGAGACAGAGAGCGAGTAGGGGAGGGGCAGAGAGACAGAGACAAAATCTGAAGCAGGCTCCAGGCTCTGAGCTGTCAGCACAGAGCCCAACATGGGGCTCAAACTCACAAACTGTGAGATTGTGACCTGAGC
The DNA here is from genome assembly GCF_027475565.1 of Acinonyx jubatus. Lineage (NCBI taxonomy): Eukaryota > Metazoa > Chordata > Mammalia > Carnivora > Felidae > Acinonyx > Acinonyx jubatus. The sequence continues at coordinate 31,521,822 of NC_069386.1, forward strand.
CGAAGTCAGACACTTAAGCGATTGAGCCACCCAGGCACCCCAACCCCACTTCTCTTCTTCATGAATTTCTTCTAACATTTCTTTTAGAGCTGAAATGCTGTCAATGAATTACCTTAGTTTTCCTTCCTCTGATAATATCTGTTTTGGGGAAGGAGCTTAAAAAAAGATATTTTCACTGGATATAGAATTCTAGGTTGACATTTTTTTCCCTTCAGCACTTTAGAGATACTGTTCCACTGTCCTCTGGCCTCCATGGTTTCTCATAGGAAATCTGTAGTCTTCTTAATTGTTGTTCCCTTGTATATAATGTATGACTTTCCTCTGCTTGTTTTCAAAAAAAATTTTTTCTTTATCCTTGATTTTCATTAGTTTGATTAAGATGTATTTGGGTCAGGGGCACCTGGGTGGCTCAGCTGGTTGGGCGTCCGACTTCAGCCCAGGTCATGATCTCACAGTCTGTGAGTTCGAGCCCTGTGTCGGGCTCTGTGCTGACAGCTCAGAGCTTGGAGCCTCCTCCGGATTCTGTGTCTCCCTCTCTCTCTCTGCCCCTCCCCTGCTCATGCTCTGTCTCTCTCTGTCTCAAAAAGAAAAAAAAAGATGTATTTGGGTCAGGTTTTCTTTGAATTTATCCTTTTGGGGGGGTTTACTGAGAGTCCTGAATCTACAAATTTATGTCTCTTCACCAAATTTGGAAGGTTTTCAGCCATGGTTTCTTCAATTTTTTTTTTCTACACCGAGTTTTTTTTTCATTTCTACCTGAAACTCCAATGACATGAATGTTAGACTTTCTAATGTTGTCCCATAAGTCCCTCAAACTATATTCATTATTTTTCCAATTTTTTTAGCCTCTGCTGTTCAGATTCAATAATTTCTATGAATCTATTTTCAAGCTCACTGACTCTTCCCTCTGTTATCTCCATTCTGCTATTGAGCCTATAGAGTGAATTTTTTATGTCAGTTATTGAATTTTTATGTTATAAAATTTAATTATATAAAATAAGTTACAAGATTTCCCTTTGGTTCTTTTTGGTAGTTTTTATTTTGTTCCTGACAGTTTCCATCTTTCCATTCATTTCAAGATCATTCTTCCTTACTTCGTGAATTATAGTTATAATAGCTACTTTAAAGTCTGTCTGTGATAATGCCATCATCTGGTCATCTTGAGGCCAGCATTTATTAATTGTCTCTTCCTTTGAGAGTAATTATGATCTTCCTGGTTCTTTGTTTGTAATTTAGGGCATTTGAATATTATTCAGCCTCATTTTTTTTTCAGACCACAAGTCCTCACCTGCCTTTTGCTTTGAGTTAATTCTACACATTCATAGCTCAAGGGTGGGTGTAGGACTTCATACATATATTCTCCAGCTCTCCATAAGTGCCTTCATACTCCCTGACTCCCACCTCCTGGTCTCTAGGCTAGAATCTGGGATTTGGGCCTCTCCATACTGTCATACATTTCCTTTGACTGCATCCACCTTCAGGGTGAAGCAGTAAGATAAAAGAGAAAAAAAGGGAACAGAACTTCCCTACACTCCCCACAGAGGCCCTGTTTCTCAGTTTTTCCAGTCAGAAAGAATGATTTGTTCTCAGAATTTTAGGTTTTGCACCCCAAACATTGCCAGAGTATAGCTTCAAGATTGGGGCTTTCCTTGGGGCACACCCTGGAGAGTAAAAGAGAAGCAACTGAGATTATTCTCTCCACCCCACTCTCTATCCTGCGGGTCCCTGTCCCCATTCCTCTGGCTGGAAAGAGAAGGGTTCTCTTTGAGCTTTTTCTGTTTGTGCCCACTGCACAGATCTGGGATTTAGGCCCTCTAGAGTCCAATCTGGGAGGTATGGGAGGGAAGAAACTCAAGAATCACATTGCCATATTGCTCAATCTTTAGTGTTTATTTATTCCCCCAATCTACCTGCTTTTGTTTTTCAGAGTCCATTGACAGTGCTGTATGTATCTATTGCAGGGTTTTTGTTTGCACTCAGTGGGAGAGAGAGGGTAAAGTGTGGTTACTCTGTCTTAGCAGTAACCAGAGGCCTGTAGACAAGTCATTTTAAGGGATAATTTGACTAATTTTGTCAACAATGGCAATATTTAAGAGAAATTCAAAGTCAGTATATTTGTAAATTTAATTTATTAGAGTTACAACAGTTTTTCAAGTACATGATGCAAAGGTTTTGCTTGCGTAACTAGACATTTAAGTTACTTAGGAAAGTTAAATATATGAAATGTCCAAATGTAGTTGGAATTGTTTAAGCAAATTTAATTAAGTTGTAAATGGCACTGGCTGTTTAAGGGAGTTAGTGTTTCAACTTGAGTTAATCAAACCTTAATTGAAGAAAAAGTGAAGGTCTCGTTCTTATTTTATTACATTTATAAATAGAACAATAAGATTGGTAAGTGGAACTTAATCCTTAAGAAAAGCTCCGTTTTTAAATGTGTGTCCTTAGTAAATTGAATATTAATTTTAAAAATGTAACTATAGATAGTATTTTATATACTCCCCATCTCCCCCCCCCCGCCCCCGCAACATGCACACCAAGAAAGCTTCACTGATGGGGGCTCACCTCCTCCAGAGACAGCTGTGTCACTCTCAGGCAACTCCCGCTGTTGGAACAATGTCCGTCTTTCTACCTGAAATCCGTGGGCAGCATAGACAGTACAAGCCTTTGAAGACAGACTGGTGAGTTAATTTACTCCTCTGGGACTCAGTTTCCTTATCTGCAAAATGAGAATGAAAAAGAACCTCCTTCAAAGGTTTGTTTTGGAGGTGAAGTAAGATGATGTAGGCAAAGTACATGTGTATCTGTATGTGAAGTGCTCTGCACAGAAAGCTCCAGGAGTCATTCTTGATGATGCAGACAGTTGTCTGAGGTACCAGGGGGTGGTTAAAAGATGCAGAGCTTTGGCCTCAGGAAGTCCTGTGTTCAGATCCCAGCTCTGCCTATCCTCCTGGTTGGTTTGGAAAAGCTGCCCAGACTCTCCAAGCCTCTGTTCCTTCACCCTTCCGTGGCGTAGAGCTGAGGATCATGAACTCATAGGGTGGATTTAGGTCTTAAATGGGTTCCTGTGCTGGGTCCAGCATGATGTCCAGCATGTGGGAAGCTTGTATACACACATGGTGCTTAGCTTTCATCTTCACCATGTAAGTTTTATTCCAAAGTGGATTCTTTGGCTGCAGGCAAGCTATTTGTCTACGCTGACCTGGATTATCTGATTAGCTTGTCTACATTAACTCAACTGAGGAGCAGGAAGCCCATGTTCTCGTCTTGGGCCTTGACACTTAGGTCAAACCCTTCTCCTTCCTGGGACTCAGTTTTCTCATCTTTAGATTGGGTATGACAGTCTCCATTCTGCTCCCACTGGACTCATGTGGCTTAGAGGTCCTGTGGATGCAGAGGGCTTAGTTCTGAGGGGTGATTTGCCTTGACAAACTTAGGAGATCTATGACAGAGCATAATTCTTGGTCTCTTGTTACCCTGGCAGGAAGTTGGATGCCCTCTGCTTCTGAGGGCTGATAATTGGCTTCCATTCTGGCCAAGTTGGAAGTTGGTAGCAGGCAGCCACTGGTAAGCTTGAGTTCTGGGTCACTTGTACATCAGCCTCCTTCAAAGCAGAAATTGCTACGGCTCGATGAGAAGGGGCACTCTTGGGGCATCTGTGCCACCCTGTCTCTGCTCAAACCCCGTGTAGCCACCATTGGCTCCCTTGCTGCTGGGCTTCTATGCATGAGGTCTGTTCCCGAGATCTGGGACAGGCAGTGAGAACATCCCCTGGCGTTTGGTTCACTTATCTCTGGGCATCGTGACCTCCGTCAGCCATGCTAGTGCTTACTGCAGCAGCAACTGGATCCTATGAGGTCACATCAAGCCCCCTGCTTCCTCCAGGAAGCCCTCCCAGCTCCTCCAACTCACACCACCCCTACCTTCCCAGAGAGTCCAAGCCAGCTCCTGCTCATACTCTGTCCTGCCTTGGACCCTTACTGTTCTCTGAGTGGTTCTGTCACTTATCAATATCCCAGGTGGAGGGCTTCGGAAGGGAGGAGCCAGAACACCTCCTTCTCTACCTTGCTGACAGCCGCGTTCTGGGATGGTCCAGGGGACCTCTAAGACTGCTGGGACATGAAGTGGAGAGTGGGGGGAGGGGCAGAGAGCAGGTCCTGGCTGTGCTCCTCAGAACCTAGGCAGCAAAGAAGCTGCAAAGGAGGGACATGCCCCACAGTGAGGCCCAAAGCATGTTGGGACCACTCTCTGGTCTCAATAATGCAAACATCTCCTATGTGTAGAGGGCCTCATGGATTTAGAAGATCTCCCCCACCCTTGCAGCTATTTGACAAAACAGACCTGACTACTTCTTACCTGCAGAAGAGATAGACAGGTATCCAGATGTTCAAAAGAGGAATTCCCAAAGGCACAGAAGTACCTAATGAACACCCAGACTAGAAGCTCCAGTTCCAACTTCCAGCCTCTTAATCTCTGTCTCTGACTTTCACAAAGGTGGGGTGGGAGGTGGGGTGGGAACAGAGCAGTGAGTGAACACCCACCCCCAGACTCTCTGTGCTTACTTCAAAGACTTCTCTGCTAGAGGGAGGGGCAAACAAGGAAGGAGGCAGAGCGGACAAGCAAAGCTGGAGACTGCATCGGGTCCACTCTCATCGCCTGTACCTGGAAGATCTGGGGGGCTGGGCAGATATGAGGGCAGGCCTGGTGTTCCTCCACCCTGCAGACCCAGCCCTGGCCTCAGACACCCCATGAACTCCTATCCCATGCTCCTTCCTGGTATCCCAAGGAGACACATGATCTGAGCATCTCTGGAGCTTCCCCACCTCCAAAAAAGAGCCTAGAAGAAAGGTTGGAGCAAGTAGTGACATTGGCTATCGCCTATGGTCTCCAAGTCCCTTGCCTCCCTTCCTGCACCGTATCCCAGGTTGCTCTCTAAGCACACGCCAGGCTGGCTCTCTGGCTTCCAAAATCTCTCATCCTAGTTTTTGGTAAGCTGGAGTGAAAAGGTCTTCCTGTCTCTGGATAACCGCACTGGTCCATTTTCCTCCTCTCTTCTCACCTGACTCTAGCAGGGAAATATGGCCAGTCAGCATTCCTTCTTACTGGCCCAGAAGAAGTTGCCGAGAGAGGAACCTTGAGTGGATGTGTGCGTGTGTGCACAAGAGAGAGAGAAAGAGGGATAGAGAGAGCCAAAGGGACAGAGAGAGACAGAGACAGAGAAAGAGAGGGAGGGAGAGGGGGATAAGGAGGGAGAGTTGTTGAGAGAATTTCTTGAAGACAGGCCAGTCCTCCCCTATCAGACAGGCAGGGACCAGCCTTGCCCAACAGATCTTTTAGGAGTGAGGACTCCTAACATCAAGGCCTCATCAGTCGCACTGGCAAGTTCAGGAAGCGGAGGATGTTGCAGTCAAAGGAAGCCAGGCCATTAGCCACGACCATCCAAAGGCTTGGCCAGAGCTGCTAGCAGGCGGGAAGCTCTGACATGCCACTCGGAGCCAGTGAAGCGTGGTGGGAGGAACCAGGCCAGAGCAGGAGCCAGAGTGCTGGACACATAGGCAAACTTCTCAGATACTCAGCATTGACAGGGGGCAGGGTGATGAGTTAGCACCATCCCCTATTATGCAGATGGGGAAACTGAGGCTCAGAGGGGGACAGGGCCCTGCCAAATATTCCAAAGCAAGACCAGGGACTGAAAATCGATGTTTGGATTTCAACTTAGGGTTTTTTTTTGTTTTGTTTGTTTGTTTGTTTGTTGTTTATTTAATACAAAGCATCTTGCCAGGTTGTTCCGAAATCGATAGCTAGTAAATTTATTAATCTCTATGCCTTGCCCACTCCCCAGGTGTTTTCTGGGTACTGGGCCATGTGCTGAGGCCATCAGAGATCTTGGGTTCTATGGGGCCTGCTCCCTCAGTGGCCGGGCAGGACCTACTTGCTGTTCTGCAGACATCACAGTCTGGGTTGATGACGATAGGGAGAATGTGCCTCAATAAAGCTAAAGGCAGAGCACAGTGGGATATGGGGGAGGAGGGGCAGACAAATGGGATTTTCTTTACTTTCACCTTACCTCATTTCCAAAAGGTTTACAGTGGCCGTGAGGCTGTGAGTCCCCCAAGGTTTCCAGGGTATGGACTTGCCCTTGAAGAGTGAACAGGATCCAGGGGAGGACAATATGGGAACAGGCATTACAGAAGGAGGGAGCAGGTTGTGCAAAGATACAGGACACGTGTGGGGCCTGGCAAAAGCCAAGGTGGCTGGAATGGAGGGTGGTGGGTGATGCACAGGGAAGGTGGACTCTCTTGAGACTCCCTGTTTGCTAGCTGGTCTGCTGAGGGCGCCCTTGTAGGGAAGTCTGCCCCTCCAGAGGCTGATCTCTTTGGCCTGGCTCACTGTGTTCTCATGATGCTTCTGTTAACAAACCTCAGAATTCAGTGGCTTGAAATAATGAGCATGGAACTTACTGTTCTGTGGGTCAGCTATTTCAGCTGGGCTCTGCTAGGTGGTTCTTCGGGCCTCAGTGGGACTTGCTCACATCCCTGGAGGTGAACTGGCTCTTGGCTACCTAGGCCAGCCTTGGCTGGGTGGAGGGCGCTCCAAATGTCGCTTATCCTCCAACAGGCTAGCTTGGGCATGGTCTCACCCGGATGGCGGAGCACCAGAAGGCCGGTTCCAGTGTGAAAGCCCATTTTAAGCTTCTGCTCAAACATGTCTGCTAACATCCCATTGGCCAAGGCAAGTCACGCTGGGTGGGCCCAGCATTGAGGGGCGGGGCGGGTGGGAAAGGGCAATACAAAGTTGCAAGGTATAGAGCACCGACCCATGGATGTGACCGCTGCAGTCATTTCCGCCCAGCCTTAGCACAGTCATCCGCACCCACCGCCCTGCAGAGGTGCAGCACAAGCCTCCAGGACCTGGGTCAGATCCTGCCTTCTCAGGGGAACCCTCCTTGATGGCCTGACCCTCAGACTAGCTCAACTGTGAAGGGTCAGGTGGTTGCACGTGTGTGCGTGTGTGTGGAGAACGGGATGTATTGTGTGAGCGTCTGTTGGTGTGCGTCTGTGTGTGTATATGGGACTGTGTGGTCGTGTGAACGCAGGAGTAGAAGTTGTAGGTGTGCATGCATGTGTGGGTGCGTTTGTGTGTGTTGCTGCTCAAACCAGATGGTGGGAAGGGAACGGCGGCTGCCTGTTTCTTTATCATCTCCACTGTGCTGGGCCGCGGAGCACAGAAGTGAATCAGACAGGTCTCAGGGCCTCCAGGAGACCCAGTTTTCTGTGGAAGACACTCCCGCCAGCGGTGACAACCCAACATGGCAAAGACCAGGACACAAGAGCACAGGACACAAAGAGAGACCAGGGCAGCCCTGGGCCCAGCCTGGCAGCCAGGAGAGGCTTTTCAAAGAAAGTGAAGCTTGAGTGGAGTCTAGAAACTGAGCAGAGGAGTAAGAACAGACCAGTGCATCTTGGAAGGGATGGGGGAATCCGTCCCCCGTGGAGGGAATAGCATGGCAGAGGCCTAGTGGTGAGAGCCGATGCACACATTTAAGGAATGGCTGGGGCTGAGCGTGTACGTTGGACAGAACGGGGACAAGCCTGGAGAGGTCGACAGAGACCTGTCACCACACGTTGGAGTGAGGGATGCAGGGAAGCCGAGTTAGAAAGCAGGAGTGCACAGGGCAGACCAGAGGTCAGAAGACAGTGTGCGACAAGGTGGGGGGAGATGAGGAAGGTCTGAATCAGGCAGAGGGAGTGGAACCAAGAGAAGTGATTTAGAATCCGTGGGATGTAGTGACCGCGAAATGGGACCCCCAAGGCAAAGATGACCTGGGCCCAGGGTTCAGGGGCTGGAGCTTAGGGCAGGGGCATCGCCTGAAGCCTGAGGGTGAGCAGTGCTGGCACTGGGAGACCATCTGCTGGTTAGAAGGCAACAAGACATGGGCCAGGACAGCCAGTGTCCCCAGAGGTCAGGGTTATGCATTCCTGGGCTGGGCCTGGGCCGCACACAGGCTTCAGGGCCCTGACTCTGCACGGCACTTGACTGAGGCCCCCAGTTCCAGAGTGGCACTGCTCTTCCCTCCCCAGCAGCCTGGCACAGCCTGTGCGCCCCCGCCTGCTTCTTCATCTGGCACATCCTGACACGACAGCACTACTGACAGAGAGCAGAGCGATCTGAACAAGCCACCAAGGAAAGGAGGCATCAAAGTGCCTTCCTAGACCTGACCTCTCTCCCCTGCTTCAGACACCCCACTCACATCACAGGCCTGGGGGACCGACTGATCACCAGGGACGCCCCAAGTCACCTGTCCCTCCCCTGGGGAGCTTCAAAGACAGAGGTCTTGGTCCCATCTGGGAACCTTTGTCACCCTCTCTTCTGAGCCTCTGGCTGACTGACATTCCTGACCCCCTCCCCTAAGGTGTCCTCTTGACCCTGGGCTCCTTGTCAGAACTTGTCACCAGCTATGCCCACCCTGTCCCAGAGCAAGGGCTTCTCCCCTCTGCCAAGCGCTCGGGTCCTCGTCAGCCTTGAGTCTGGCTCAGTATGCCAGCCACCGAGCCTCTCTTTCCTGAAGAGTTGGGTCTGCCTCTTAGAGCAGCTACTGAAGGCAGAGAGGCCCCTGGATCTGAAATTTAGAGCTCCTTGGTGGGAAAAGACTCCTTAAGTCTTTTCTTTCCTTCTTTTATTTACAGGCAGGAGCTGAGTTTCAGAGCAATGCCTGGCTGTGTAATCAGGAGACCTGGATTCCTGTAATTTGACTTTGGGAAACCTCTTTGGGCTTCAACTCTAAAATGGGGCCACAAAGGCTGGTCTACGAATTGAATAAGGTAATGCATCTGAAAATGTTTAATAGTGCCTAGCACATAGTAGGTGCTAATTTTTTTCTTCTTCTTTTTTTTAATCTTTATTTATTTTTGAGAGAGAGATAGGGTGTGAGCAGGGGAGGAGCAGAGAGAGAGGGAGACACAGAATGCAAAGCAGGCTCCAGGCTCCGAGCTGTCAGCACAGAGCCCGACGCGGGGTTCGAACTCACGGACTGTGTGATCATGACCTGAGCCGAAGTCAGACACTCAACTGACTGAGCCACCCAGGCGCCCCAGTAGGTGCTAATTTTTCAAAAATTAAAAATTCAGTATGTTCTTAAGAAGTTACCATGTACCCCTATTCCTAGTACTCAGGGAAGCCCCAATAGGGAAAATGCTCAGGGGGGAAGGACCTCAGAGAGTTCACACGTGGGTCCTACTAAACATTCTTATTCCACACCCTGTAGCAAAGAACATGGGTCAGGTTAAATCTGGTCAGCAGGTGCCAGGGTGGGAGAGCTCGGTGCTGAGGGCACAAGACAGGCAACCAGGACTCCGGGAGCTGGGGCGAGAGACGGTGGTGTGGACTGGTGATTAGGAAAGTGAGCAGGGCCCAGCAAGTGTAAGGTTTGGACAGCTGAGAGGATAGTGAGTAAGGTATCCTCATAGTCCCAGCATGATGCTGGCCGTGGGCCCTCCAGGGAAGCCTCTGCTCTGGAGAAGAGACTTTGATTTATGAATACTGAATCTCATGATAGACCCAACAGTCCTACACTGCAGGACCTGGCCCAGGTCTCCGTGGGCCCGGGATGGTGGAACAGCATGGCTGAGGGCCTCTTGGGCATCTTGGAGCCCCTGCTACTACAGACCCATCCAGGAAATGTCAGCTCTTTTGCTGCTGGAATTGGGTGCCTCAGGGAAGGCAGGCCTGGGAACCTGGGGGCATAGAAACTGCATGTGGACCAGGGGGTGGCTGGAGTGTGAATCCTCTCCTTCATCTGTAGAAGCAAGCCCTGGAATTGCTGGGAGTTGGGGGGCAAGGCTGGTCAAGATACAGGGAGAGGAGAACCAGAAAAAGGCAAAGCACACCTGGGACTGCTAATGGCAGGGGCCTGCACATCGCTTCTTTCCCAGAGCACAGCCAGAGCCTGGCCCAGTGGCAATGAGCGTTGATCAAATTGATTTGATAAGAGAGATCTAGAGTGAGATACAGTCACAGAGACACGGGTGATAGAGAGAGAAGCCAAGAGATGAAAAGACATGTATACTCAGGGATAAAACCCTAGAGATAATGGAAATGGAGAAGGGAGAGAGAGAGGAGAAAAACAAAACTGAGTAGAGACAGAGAAGGAGAGAGAGAAGATAGTGTCTTCACCAAGTCCCAAAATAGCAGCTGCTGGTGCCGGCAGCCTGCCCTGAGATGGCCCCTTAATTGGGGCTGAATTCAGCATTCTCTGAGCCCAGCACGGATGTCACAGGACGGTGTGTGCTGGGCCAAGGTTGTCAGAAAAGGCCCAGCTGGAGCTGGAATGTGTATCGAGTGTGTGGCTTCCTGCCCTGGGCTCCCCACACCCCCTCTAACTCCCATCCTGTACACGGGCCCAGACCAGAGATATTGCTCTGAGGGGAGGTGACAGTTCTGGGGAGGTCAGGGTATCACCTGCTCTGCCAGGAAGCAGGGAGAGGGACTGGACTAAGGAGCAAGGAGAGGGTGGAGGGGAGTTGATGATCCTTGTATTTGGGGAAGAGATGATGGTTGGACTGTTGGATACTTAGTGCTGTTATCTTAGGGCCAAGTTACACTTTCACATAACTCTCTTAACAGGCTGATTTGTCTGCCCACGTCCTCTCTTCAAGATGCCAGCACCCAGCTGTGTGACCCAAGCAGCCATAATTTAAGGTACCACCTCCTCTCCAACCCATTCCCCTATTGCTTGGGAAGAAGGGCTGGTCCTGTGTCCTAAGGGAGCATAGCCTCTGCTCCGGCCAGTTATTCAAGGAGGTCTGGCCAGGCTCCATTTCCCCTTAGGATAAAATGAACACACCTGCTATTCCCCATGCCATGAGGAATTTTTGTTAGATGTCAAGAATTTTCCAGCAGCATGAAATCAAGACTAGCATACAGGATAGCTGAGTGGCATGACCACCACCTCATGTCCCTGCTCCATTACATGGGAAACTCGAAACTTCTTCTACAGATTAATACCACATCTGTGCTCATGACGCTCAGTGCTGGGTTAATTTAAAAATATTAATTGGCAATTAGTTGGAAAGTGCCCCCAGACCCAAAAAAAGAAGGGAAGGGAATTAATATTTACATGCCAGGCACTGTGCTAAATAGTTTCCCTTATGTTGTGGCATTTAATCCTCACAAGAGGCCTGGGATGTTTTTATTATCATTTCCGCTTCTGGATATGGAAAGAGATTAGATAATTTGCCCAAGGTCACTTAGCTGGTTAGTGGAAGAGCTGGGGCCCAAACCCTGATCTGCCTGTCTTCAAAGCCCATTTTACTATGCCGGGTGACCCAAAGACCTCAGGGAAGATTTGCTTCTAGATGAGAACTAGGAGAACTGTCATAGAAAGTAGAGTGAATAGTCTCTTAGGAGACTTGAGGGAAATTGATATGCAAGGCAGCTCTACTCTTGGTTGGCCTTCTTCCATGTAGTCAGATGGTGGGCAGATGTCATTAGATGCCTAACCCAAGGGGCCAAGACTTTAGAGCTATCATAGGTTGGGTTCACCTGGAAGCAGACTCTGAGATGATTAGTTTGCAGAAAATTTACTGGGGAGCAGTCTCAGGGCTGATGCTTGTGGGGGAGGAAAGGGACAGGATTGGGCAGTGGAAGACCGTGACCTGCCAGTACAGTCTCAGCAAAGACCAAGACTTAGCTGATTCTGCAGGGTCCTGGAAGCTGGGATGATCCTTCAGAGCTGTCATGAGTTGGGGTGAGGAAGCTGGACCTTCACTCTCTATCATTGGCCATTGGGTGTTGACTGCCCTGGGAAGTGGGTCTGACCTTGGACAAGGATGCTTGCTTCAGTACAGACAATTCCTATAGAGAGTGGACAGATGAAAGCTGTCAAACAGCCACCTCCCAGCAGTTGGGAGAATAACCTGTAGGGGCCATCTGGGTGTTCAGCACAGCATTCCTGACAAAGTTTCTCTGTGACAACAGTAAGACATGTGGCTGGGGAAGGCCAACTCCATGATAGACAGAAACATCAGACATAATATAGACCAGGAATGAGGATTCCCTAGGGGCAAGGGTCCCCTTGAGAGAAAGGGAATGAAGCTGGACTGAAGAGTTCTGGAAAACACCTTGAAGTTTGCCTCTGCCTCCTGTGCCAACAATGCCAGACAGAAAAGGTGCCCAGGAAATCAAAGCTGAGGACAGAGTCACCCCTTGGCTAACATGTCCTCCAGAAAGACCCTGCATGCCTAGCCCTGAGTGGAGCTACACTGGGTGGCAGGAAAAGAGGGAGAGAATGGAAGGACAAGTAAAGGACAAGTTGAACCTGTCTCAAGGCATTCACATTCTGGCTGGGGGTGCAGCTTCATATGTGGGAGCAGGGAGAGAGTAGCACATGGTGTGCTCCCAGGCTGTCTTGGATGGTTCTGCCAGCTCTTAGGGTAAATTAATTCAGAGAAGGAAGCCAGCAAGGTGGGAAAGTCAAAGAGAGATCCTCAGAACAGAAGAGACTTAGGATAAGCCTTGAATAATGGAGAGGAGTCAGGCAAAACAATGATCTGCACTTCTGAAATGTCCTCTCACTACCCTGCTCTGTGACCATGGGGGAAGGGAGTCATTACTCACCCAAGGTTGGTTTATCTCCAGATTAAGAGGTGACCCAGAGAAGCACCCAGTCTCTATTCTTGCCTTTGTAAATACTCTGTCATCGCAGGCACCCTGGATCTGTCCATGGTTCTGAACCCCAGAGTGCTTTTCCATGCCTCACCTTGGGAGGACTAAGTCTGCAGAATTTCAGTTTCTCCTTCTGCAAGAAAGTGGCAAGACGAGCCTTGTCATGTAGGGTTCATGCACGGAGGCTTCAGCCAGTGCCAGGAGATCTGCCCCTGGACACTCAGGCCCTACCTTAGCTTCACTGGGCAGAGCAGGACAGGATAAACCCACCTTTCCAGTCATAAACAGAGCCCAAGGGCTACCACTTGATTCATGTTTATGAGCAGAGCATAATATGAGCAGTTTAAAGGTGGGCCTTCAAGAGAGCTCATTTTTGATAATGAACCAGTCTGTGTCTTGATTGTAGTGGTGGTAATACTGATTTATACATGTGATAAACATATAGAGCATATATATACGCATACAAAAATGAGTGTATGCAAAACTGATTAAAGTTGAGTAAAGTCTGTAGTCTAGTTAATTACCACAATACACGTGCTAATGTCAAGTTTCTAGTTTTGAAATTGCTATAGTTATCCCCGCATTCCTTCATATCACTGGGGGAAGCTGGGTGGTGAGTACTTGGGACGTTTTTGTACTAATTTTGCAATTTCTTGGAACCTATAGTTATTTCAAAAAATTTTTAACAACAGCAACAACAAAAAACGTTGTACCTAGTGGCTGGTCCTGCTTAAAAACCTCTTATCAGCTGTCTCATCTTTACCCCATGTATATCCTTTGGGGGCCCAACTCAAGTTTTTTCTTCCCCAGGAAGCTTCATGAACACCCATGCCCACTTCTTGGTTTCTACAGCACTTACAATGTGAACACATAGCCAGGTGTCTGTCCTATGTGGTTTCATGTATTTCTTTTGCCTCCCCAATGATACTGAGAGTTCTCTGAGGGTGGGGTTTTATCTTCTGGGTCTTCTACTTCCTTCTTGGATCCTAAGGATACACAACCAGTGCTCAACTATTACTTGGTGACGGACTGACAAATATCTGTTTCCCTCAGGACCCAGACTTTTTCAAGCCCTGAATTGCCTCCTTCATTCCTGAGCTCCTATTAAGTCCAGCTCTGTGGCAGTCTGTCTCCAACAATCATGTGAGGAAGTGGGAGAACATTGGACTTGAAGATTGGGAGCCATGCACCATGGCTACCACTTAGTGTATATCCACATGATAATAACACTTAACATCTTTACAACCCTGCAAACATGGAGCTGCACCCCCATTTTACACATGGGAACAGTAATGAGCAAGAGTTAAGTAGCAAGAGATAAGTAACAGAATTGCAAACATAGTTCTGTTTCCCAGCTTTGCCCGTTGCTTAACCTCTCTGATCTTCAGTTTACTCATCTGTAAAATGGGAAGAATAATACCATCATCACAGAGCTTTTGTGAGAGGTAATGAAATAACTTTCATAGCGTTTGCTATTCTGCAGCTTCCTCAAAGGTAGGGCCAGGCCTGGGATATTCACTTCGTGTTTGTTGAAATAATCAATAAACAAATTAATGGTTGAAAGAATAAACAAATGCTTGCAAAGTGCCCTCTCAGTTCTGAGCACAGGATGGAACTCTGTAAATGTTAGTTCCTCCCTACTTTCCTCTTCATTCCAGCCCAGGCTTTTCTGGCATGAATTGCCATCCGAACAATGCCAGGACAGTGGACAATCTGCCAGTCCCTTCTGGTTCCAAAGGAAAGAAAATGTGTCCTTTTCAATTTGCAGAGTTTGAGCATGGTAGGAGGCATGGGGATCCCTCTGCCCCTGAACTCATCCTCAGGCCTGTGGCCAGGCAGGGCCGAGGGAAGACTGTGCAAACCAGCAGCCTGGGTGCGGGCCACTCAGGGACCCTTTTTCAGGGTGTCAAAGAGTGGACTCTAAGGGCTGGGCCTGGAGCCCCACTGTTCTCCTACAAAGTAACCTCGCATGAAGATGTCAGGGGATCCAGGGAGGGCTGTGGGACACCCACCTTTGGAGAAAAGGCAATAGGGATTTATAGCCCCTGTGTGCCTATCCCTCATGCAGAATCCTAGAATCCAAATCTGTCAGGGATGTGAGAAACCCTGACTGTCATTAATACAGCTTCAAAAGGCTGATTCCTCTCCAGGTAGGGACAGGTCCAAGGCTTGAACCGCCGCCCCCCTCCCCAGGGTACAGGAGACTTACTACTTCCCTGGTAGGATCATTCACTGCTTGTCCTGCTGGGAAGGGCAAAACAGGCCATTCCAACACTTCTGGAAACCAGGCTTGCCTGAGTCAAGCCAAAAGAACAGTGAGGTGGTAGCTTCATAACTGAAGGTTCCATGGCCAATTGTTTTCATGCTGATGCCTAGGATAAAATCTTGCATTGTGAAGAGTTCAGGCTGATAGGTAAAACCTTGGGGAAGAGTAAATCGGCCACAGAGTTCATACTAAGGTGTAAATTATTGACAAGCTAAGTTCTTCCTTGTCTGAACAATGACTGGCCTACTGACTCCAAATACAGACCTCTGAGAGGCTGTTCTGCAGTTCTTGCCTCCAGAGCTGTTTGATCAGGTGGATGGGCAGTACATCCCTTATGGTTCCAACTTCCCACCCCCT
The DNA here is from genome assembly GCF_027475565.1 of Acinonyx jubatus. Classification (NCBI taxonomy): domain Eukaryota; kingdom Metazoa; phylum Chordata; class Mammalia; order Carnivora; family Felidae; genus Acinonyx; species Acinonyx jubatus. The sequence continues at coordinate 31,537,105 of NC_069386.1, forward strand.
TTCTAGCCCCAGGAGTCCACTTAAGTATAGGCTATTGGATTTAATCCACATGCCCTTGGTTTGACATAATCCCCCCCATCCTGGCCCAGCAGGGATGGGAAATTCAACTAGTTGTACAGGCTCCACCCCGCCCTGCTCACTCCTAATTTCAAGGCTGAAAAGAATGCTTTACACTTTTAAGGCCCTTCCCATAAATCCTCCCTTGTGGTTGAACACGTATGGATTAATAGTCCCATATTAAAAAATGTTTTTAAGTAGGCTTCACACCCAGCACAGAGCCCAACGTGGGGCTTGAACTCACAACTCTGAGATCAAAACCTGAGCTGAAATCAAGAGTCAGAGGCTTAACCGACTGAGCCATCCAGGCACCCAATGGTTCTATTTTAAAGATGAGGAAACTGCAGGTGATAGTAAAGTGACTTGCCTAAGGTCACACAGCGAGACAGTTGGCAAGACTGAATGTAAATCCCGGGGCTCCTAATTTCTGTTCCTGCCCTTGCCAACTCTTCACAGTCTGCCAGTGAACACCAGCTGCAGTGGCTTCCTCAGCCCTGTTCTCTGCCTCCAGTTCTTCCAGCTTGGACACGGGTGTCTGTTTTCAGGAAGATACAGGGCTTTGTTCTCAGAAAGCTCACGTTAGGGTGGGCGGACATGAGTGTGCATGAGGGAGCAAGGAGAGGCAGCAAGGCAGGTCTTAAGGGGCTTGGAGCATGGAGACCAGCTCCCACAGAGGAGTGTCAGTGAGGCAATGGGTTCCTTGGGGATGGGGCCTATGAGAGCCAGTGAGGATTCCATGTCAGTCTACCCCTCTGGCAGACATTTGCTCTTTCCATTCCATAGCCCCTCACTCAACAGAGTCCTCCAGACATCCAGTGCCCCTAGTCAAGCTCAGTGCTTCTATCGCCAGAGGCCAGGTCTACCAGCTGCCCCCACATCCACTTCTAAAGTCAGGTCTCCAGAGGGAGCCTGGATCCCATCCTCACATTCTCCGCCCCCCTTCCCCAGCACCACAACTCAGGCCCTGCCTGTGTACTGGAGCACATTCTAACAGTAGCATCTTGCCCCAAAGACTCTCAAAGTCCCCAAGGGCCCTGATAAAACCTGACAAGCTGGACAAGAACAGGGTTAGTTTGTGTCAACCACTCTGTTCTTGCCCCTAGGGGTCAACATTTTTCCTAAAATGTGTACGGGGTGAAGGCTCAGGCTAGTCCTAAAATGAAATTCAATCTCTGGACAGAGTCAGGGCTTAGTTATAGGAGTTAGGGGTTAGAGGGTGTCCCAAACAGTGACACAAATCTAGTCTCTTTGGTCTTGAAAAGCAAGAAAAGACATACAGCCAAATCCACATGGCTTTATGGTGAGTGCTTCTCTTTCTCCATGCTCCCTGGGGACCCGGTCCCCAGCCCAGTGCAGTGGGAGGTGGAAGAGGCAAAGATCCCTCTCTCAAGGGGCTCCAGGCTCAGGGGACGAGATCAGTGTCACATCAGCAACACCTTCCAAGGACATTAGTTTCCTATGGCTGCCATACCAAATTGCGGTGAGTTTGGTGGCTTAAAACAACACAAATTTATTTTCTTACATTTCTGGAGATCAGAAGTCTCACAGGGCTAAAATTAAAGTGTTGACAGGGCTGTAGTCCCTTCTGGAGGCCTTAGGGGAGTATCTGTTTCCTTGCCTTCTCCAATTTCTGGAGGCCGCCTCTTATCTTTGGCTCATGGCCTTGCCTCCATTTTCAAAGCCAGCAATGCTGGTTGTGTGTTTCTAATATATCTGGCTGGTATATTGACTCATCTGACTCCCACTTCCACTGTTAAGGACCATTATGATGACACTGTGACAACTTGGAGAATCCAAGACACTCTCTCTATTTTAAGATCAACTGATTAGCAACCTTAATTCCATCTGCAAATTTAATCCCCCTTTGCCATATTAACATACTACATTCACAGGTTCCAGGGATTAAGACATGCACATCTTTGAGAGGCAGGGGGAGCTGATGGGATTATACTGCCCATCACACCAACTTATAGAGAGTGTAGTACACACAGGGACGTGGAGAGGTCTCAGGATCCCTTTGGGAGCTGGAGACCTGGGTTCTCATTCTGGCTTGCCCACTGCCTGGTGTTTGGCTTTGGACAGGCCCTTCCCTTCTCAGGCCTCAGCATACCCTTCTATATTCAAGGAGGATGAACTATATGATGGCTGTACTAACTAGTGTAAAGTTGGGCTCTGAAACATAGACACCCAGCAGTATTTCAGTGGCTTTAAGAAAGACAGCCACATATATCAATCCAGGATGAACATCCCAGGTGTATGGGGGCTCTGCTTCATGTGGTGATTTAGGGATTGGGATTCTTTCTCTGTCTTGCCTTGGGGCCTTGATATTCAAAGTGTGCTTCTGGGGGCTCCTGGGTGGCTCAGTCGGTTAAGCGTCTGACTCCAGCTCAGGTCATGATCTCGTGGTCTGTGGATTCGAGTCCCGCATCTGGCTCTGTGCTGACAGCTCAGAGCCTGGAGTCTGCTTCAAATTCTGTGTCTCTCTCTCTCTGCCTCTCCCCCGCCTCTCCCTCAAAAGCAAAAATAAACATTGAAAAAAATTTTTTTAAAAAAGCAAACAAAAACAAAGTGTGCTTATTGAACCAACAGCATCAGCATTTACCTTAGAGCTCTTTAAAAATACACATTCTTACTTCCCATCCCCGGACTTAGTGAATCAGAAACTCTTGGGAGGTGGGTAGCAATCCACAATCCAAAAATACCTATAGGTAATTCTGATGCACACTGAAGATTAAGAACCACTGTGCTAGAGAATTATACTTACCTGCTTGGGTGCAGCTGGGTCACGGACATGTCTGAGTTTGGGTTCATGAGAAGGAAGCATGGTAGAGCACACCCCTAAGGCTTTGTGGGCCAGGCTTTAAATCCACCATTGGTGAGAATTTGGTCCCATGACCAAACTTAGTTGCAAGGGGGTGTTGAGAAATGTAAGCTCTAGCTGAGCTGCCACATGGCTAACTACAGTTCTACCACTGTGGAAGAGGAGGAGGAAAGATTTTGGTCCTCTATTTCATAAGAACAATGATTTCTTGCATCTGTCCTAAATCACAGGCCTCATCTGGTAAGCTGAATGCACCCCAGAGGGGTGTCCTCATACATTTCAACTCAGCTCTAGCCTCAATTGTCACAGTTTCCTAGGCATCCTGATGGTAGTCGTGAGACCAAGGTCATTCTCCAATTTGGAAAGAGAGTGGGAGACGGAAAGGACTGGCTTTACAAAGCCTGGGCCTACCTAAGCTTAAGTAGGCAAAGGTGGGGGTGGAGAGGCCATGTTTAGGATATCAGATCTGCCCCATAAAATGCTGGAGGTTTTCAAGATATCCTACGTTCAGCAGGATGGAGAACATACTTGTTACCACCCCTCCCTCTCCATCAATATCATCAGCACCAACATTAAAAAATTTTTATTTAATGTTTATTTATTTTTGAGAGAGAGAGAGAGAGCATGAGTGGGAGAGGGACAGAGTGAGGGAGACAGAGAATGTGAAGTGGGCTCCAAGCTGACAGCAGAGGGGCTCGAACTCACAAGCCGTGAGATCATGACCTGAGCTGAAGTTAGATGCCCAACCAACTGAGCCTCCCAGGCACCCAAACGCCAACATATTTTGAGTATTCGCTTTGTTCTGCTCCCTGAGCTGTATGCTTAATGAGAAAGTGGCATCAACTGCTGAAGATTCAGGAAATACTCAAAGCTTCAGGTGGGAAAAATGGGGAAATAACTGTCCATTCTACCCTCTCTCCCTGCACATTGTTCTGGGAGCTTCTTAGAGTAAGGTGAGAGGCCTCTTTCTTCATACTGGGCATGGCCCCAGGGAGGGAGAATCGGCCTCCTCCACGGGTTCAGAAGCCAAGTGGATATGTTTCGTTGTTCTCTCTCCTTCGTCACATTAAGCCCCTCGGTTCAGATTTTCCGATGGTGTCATGGGTGTTCTGGACTTTCTCAGATGGCCGTGTTGGCTGAGCCTCCTGCAGAAACACTGTCCTGAGCCGGGCTTGGTGCCAGACCTTGACTTCTGCAGGGCAACAGTGAAGAACATGCCTCCCGCGTTTTCCATGGCTCTTGGGGAAGATGCTGCCTGTTGTGCAGCTCAATGTCCCTAAAGTAATGGCTCCTGTGATAAATTCCACTTCGAATTTAATGCCGGGGACATGTTTATGTCTCCTGAAAAACTGGCCTTTTGTTCTGGCAGGGAGAACACTATATCCTTGTGGTTCCACTTTGGTCTGAGCTGCCAGGAACCTCAGAGCTAAATTTAAGGATTAATTGCAACACCTCAATATTTTCAGTGTAGGATGTAGTTCTTGCTTCCTTTTCCATTCACTAGAATTTCTCAAGGGGGAGATCTATAGATGCCTGGGACAGAATCAGCTTGCTGAAGTGCACCTTACAGCCCAATCTCAGCCCCACAGGACCGGAGTCCTGGCAGGTGCGGTAGGGTTGGGAGGAACGTCTGATGCATCCCAAGTCAGTTCTTAGAGAAGCCAAAGACGGAGACCCACTGCAATGAATCCTATTAAGCTTTATCTCAAACACTGTCTACTGAAGGCAGGCTCTCCCAAAAACCACCTCAAAATGTTCTTGGATGTGGGAGGAATTTGAATAATAAATAAAGCCCGTCCTGGAATACTAAGCAGCTATGAAAATGAATGAGGGAACTTATTAAGAAATAAAAAGATATTTCATCAGGTGAAAAAAGAAAGGAACACAACAGCATGGATAGAATACTAACTTTTTTTTGTAAGTTTATTTATTTTCAGAGAGACAGAGCGAGTGTGAGCTGGGGAAGGGCAGAGAGAGTGAGAGAGAGAGAGAGAGAGAGAGAATCTCAAGCAGGTGCTGTGCTGTCAAAGCAGAGTCGCACTCAGGGCTTGAACTCACGAAACCATGAGATCATGACCTGAGCCGAAATCAAGAGGCAGATGCTTAACCGACCTAGCCACCCAGGCACCCCTAGGATACTAACTTTTGTGATCAATAGGGGGAAATATGAATGCATATTTGTTTTGCTCATATAAACGTAAGGGGACTCTGGAAGGCTTTGTCAGAAATTAGTAACAGTTGCAGAGAGGAGATGGTGGGAACTGGGGTCTTAGATAGGAATGAAAGGAAACCTTTCACTATATAGCTTTAACATTTTCCCTTTTTGAACCATGTGAAGATATTTAGATTCAAAAAATTTTAATTATATGTATCTCTGCTCAAAAGACACTGCTCTCTCACAACCATGTTACCTGTTTCATTAAGACAGGCATTTGGAGCCACAGAGTTTCCTCTGTGAACCTCACACAACAGCATCCCAGGTCAGCTTCCCTGGGAAGGGGTCCCTGGGACTCGCAGCTTTGGACAGAGCTGGCTACACCCTCAGAAGAGTAGAAAATGGGTTGAGCAAAGGAGAGTGAAAATGCTCCCCCAATTCTAAGAACATTTAATGTTCAGTGTCCAGGTTCAGGAATGTTCTGCCATCATTTTTGCCTGTCCAAGGGGATCTCTTACTCAGACAGGCTCCAATGCCATTAAATATCATAAGACCAATCAGAGTTTGGGAATGGAGGCTTCGGATTCTGACCTTGCCTTGGGTCTGGGTCAACACTTGGGACTATTACTGGTTTGGCAAGATGTGGTTTGAAAGAAGTAGGTTGTGGGAAGTAGACCACATCAGATGAGAAGGAAAAGGGAGAGAGAATTTGTGATCCGAAGACAAGACTGGGGAAGGGGGGGATGGCAGTACGTCCCCAGCACCCTGTCCCCGAAAGAACGACTCCCTTTGGGATCCCCCATATTGAGGGATGGCTGGGCATTATCTTCATGGCTCCAGGCTTTGTCCTTGGCTCCAACTTCTCTCTGGAACTCTGGGTAGAATGCCCACCCTTTGCCAGGCTTTGCCTTGAATGAGCTGAGGTCTCCAGGACTGTGCTCACACTGTTTTAGAGTGGGGAGAAGCATAGAGCTCATCCAGTCTGGCCCCTTCATTTTATGGAGAAGGTCCAAGTTCCAAGCACGGAGAGTGACTTCTTCAAGGCCGCACAGCTGGGACCTAGAATTACAATCAGGGGTGAGGGACTGGGGCTTTCCTGGAATGTTCACAGCCCCAGGAATCCAGCCAGCAAATCAGGAAAGGAGACCTTTCTCCTCCTCATCAAACAGTTTAGACTCTGGGGGTCTTTATTCTCAGGTCACAGACAGGGGCTGCCCCAAAGTGAGAGGCTGGCCCATGGGATGGGGGAGATAATGGGGAAAAAACACTTAGAAAGAGCTACAGGTGGGCAGACACATTCGTCTGGGGCCATTTGGTTGGCAAGTCAGGGAGATAGAGATGTTTCAGGAAGACTGTCCCTAAAAGGGAAGAAGAGTAGCATAAATGATGAGTTAACACCCCAGTAAATCCTGACCTGATATTTCAGTGTTCTAGCTGCAGGCGTAAATGCCGGGCATGTGACGGAGGGATGGATGGTGTGCTTGAAATGATGGAGCACTCCAGCCTCTCTCCAATCCCTTCCATGATGCTGGCCCTGTTTCATGCTCAGTACCAATAACAAGGATGTGTCCTGGAATGAAAGATGGCCCAGGAATGACAGGACCAACCTGTCTCCATTACATCTTTTCTGACAATGGAGTACAGCCATGTCTGCCTTGGAGTCAGAGGAGATCATGGTCTGGCTCCTGGAGGACGGAGAGTGCTCCGGGCACAGGCCTCCTCTCCCACCACACTGAGCCCACCCAGGATGCAGCCCTTCCTCCAATCTTCCAAGCCATCCCTTCTCGTCTTGCAAAGGTCAGGTTCAAGCTCTGACTCATCTAAGAAGCCTGCGCTGACAACTCTGGCCTGCACCAAATTCTTCCTTCCTCTCGCTCCTCTGCACTTACCACGTGAACCACCCATCACCTCCAGTTAATGCCTGAATAATTTCACTTATATCTGATTGCTTCATATGTTTCAATTCCCAATAAGATACTTTTGTTAACTTCACCGTGGGTCCCTGCCCCACCGATAGCTAGCACAGAGTAGATGCTCAATAAATGGGAACCGAATGACTGACTATCTTGAATTGGAGGATGAGTCTCTTCTCTCTCTCCAATCTAGTAGCTCATCAGGCATAAAGAAGCCACCTTCTCTAACCACCCTGTTGCCCAGCGCAGAGTACCGGTGCAAGACGTACGGAGAACGGAGGCCAATAAGGCTGGTCAGTTCAGCCCCTCCAAGCGAAGGCTGGTTGTAGAGCAAGCCTACACCAGATGTTGGTGCTGACCCCCCTCATTCTTCTCGCATGAATCTCCCCATAGGTCCCAAGCATCCCACCTTCCACAAAGGCTCAGACAGGCTCTCCCCATAGGGCCTTTGGGCTTCCTTCTATCACTGCATCCACAGAGCTGGGGACCAGGTGGACTGCTGCTTCCTCTGTAAGCTCAAGGAGTGGCCACCATGCCCCCTCTACTCCTGGTTTGACCAAGGGGCAACGGCACAGAAGGAGAAAAAGAGGTCACCTGGAGATGTCAGGTTCAAGCATTGTGACATACACTTCCACGGAGGTGGGCTGATTCCACCCTCCCAGCTCTGGCCTGTGGGAAACCCTGAGCCCTCTTCCCTTTGTCTTCTTCCCAAATGCCATTCCCCTTCACCTTCACAGACTTCTCATGTGATAATGAGGCCATTCTTATTCCTATAGATCTTGGAGAGGGAGGTCAGGTGTATCCAAGCCTGCCCAGGAGGCATACATGTGTCCTTGGGCCAAGGAGATGATGTCACATGTAGGCCAGTGTTGAAGCACCCTCCTCTCCAGGAAGTTCATCCTTGTATCTGACCCAAATCTCTTTCAGTGCAACCGAAGCCCAGTTTGCTCACTGTCCTCCACAGAGCTTGGCTCCTATCCTTGAGCTCATTCCCTCACTTCCTCTCTGCCGGCTGTGCAGCCAGGATGGGGTCATCCTGTGACCTCGCTTTAAATCTCAGGGCCTGGGGAACGGCTTTTATCATCCCCGCCGGTTGGTTCCATCTGTCTTAATTACATTTTCGATTTTGTCACTTACCGTCACTTCGTATTTCCTTCAGTGGCTGAGCGTGCCCACGAGGACCTGGCAGGGGTCGGTGTGGGGGGGGTGGTGGGGGCGGTGTCCCTGCCTTCCCAGCCACTCAGCAGTTCCCGGCTCCGTCACTCAGGACGGGCAAATTGCTGGCACCTGCCCCGGGGCTCGCTGCAGAGCAGGCTGAATAAAATCGCTGCCCTCACCCTCCACCCCAACTAAACAGCCTTGGCTGTGGCCCAAGGCTCTGATCCAGGACGTCCCTGCTGCCAACTCCTCCAGCCAGCTGCCTGCTCTCCTGCCTGCCGCCTGCCCGTGGGTTTCAGGGTGACCTGGGGCTTGTCTCCAAAGCACCGCAGGAAGCTGAGAGTCCACCAGGATGCCCTGGGCTGGGCACCTGCTCAACTGGCCTGTTGCCTGATTCCATCTCTTTCTGAACTTGCCAGGAATTGAGGCAGCTCATTTTACCCCCGTACCTGTATACCTTCTTCTCCCAGAGGGAATAAGAGTCTACACAAGTTTGGAGGAAAAGTAAACAGAGGACCCAGGAGTGAAACGGTTTTGAAGGCTAAGTGTGATATCAATGAGGAAATTATGCTTCTATTCTGATAGCCTTTCATTATGGTTTATTTTCCAGGGAACTGAGGAAATTGAGCTCATACGCAGGGGGTCAGGTAGCTCCACGCTCTTTCCCCATCAAAAACTGAGTCCAGACTCCAGTCCCAGACTGAGCCCTACCACCGGCCTAAGACTGGGCTGTGGTCCTTGGCATAGACTAAGTTGTGAGCTGGCCCCAGGCTGAGCCCAACCCCGGTCACAGATCAGCCCCTTCCCCAGTCTAATTTCTCATCCTGGCCCTGAACTCTTCCTCCACCCCGAACTGTCCTGGCCTGGGTTCTAAAGATGCCCTGACCCTGGCCGGTCCCCACACCCCAAACACACACTCTTCACAAAGGTGGGTGAGGAGAGAATGGCTGACCGGGAGTGGCCCGACCCCAGTGCTGGGCTTGCAAGTTCCTGTATCCATTCTTGTGCCTGGGCTGTAGGCCGACTATAGGCATCCCTGTGTGAAGGCTGAATGCAGTGTGCCTTCCCGGGGAGAAGCTGCAGTGGGGAAGGGCAGGCCAGAACCAGGTGCCACTTCGTGACCTCGAGGCCATGTCTTGAGTGTGTCCGTCCCCATCCCTGTCCTTAGAGTCTTGAAGCTAAGGTCTTAGAGACACCAGTCCCTCCCTTTGGAATAATGCATAGCCCCTCTACCCTCGAGGCCTCCCTCCTTCCTGATCTCCATCCTGCTCCAGGATGAAAGTCAGCTCTTCTGGCGGAGTGGGCATCTCGCCTCTCTCCTCTTGCTCCTTGAGCTCAGAGGGCCGCTCCCTGGTTGGCGCGACTGTGGGGAAGGGAGAGAAAAGTGGCCTCCACTGCAAAGCCTTTCTTTTTCTCTCCATCTCCAGCTCTGTCTCCTCCAAGAAGTCTTCCCCAACACCCCATCCCCTCTGAGCCCTCTCCAACTTCCTTCAAACTCAATAGACTGCATTCGCACCAGCCGCCACAGTCCCGGGTGCTTTGTCTGTAGATGAAGTATGTATTGTCACACTCCTGATAACCAGGCTGATTTGACACCCCAGGAACATCAACACTACACATTCTGGAAGGAATACCGCTGAGGCCTCATCTGACACTTGACGGTGCTGGTTCAGGACACCGGCTCTGCGGCTGAAACAGTGACTAAAACAAGATAGAAGTTTATTTCTGACCCATGCAAAGGTCCCAGTTCCCTTGGCATTTCTGAGGCCTCTGGAGTGATCCTAAGAAATCGCCTGCGGCAACACGCCCTTATCCTAGTTGGCAGGAAGGGTGCGGTGGTGTTCAGCATTCACTCCCCCCGCACTGCTGTCCTTTCACTTAATCACAGAGCCTGGAAGCCTCGCCAATACATTTCACAGACTCCCTTGCTGCTAGGATTCTGGATAAGACTATTTGCAACCAATGAGCTTCATTCACGTGCGATTTGGAAGGTGGAAAGAAGGCTGTGACCCTTCTTCCTTAGGCAGTGGACGCCTCTGGCCCAAGGGAGTCTTGACTGTGGCTGGATCTCCAGTTGCTGTCTGGTCACCTTGTGTCTGTGGGCGGCTGTGATTACTAGAGCGGTTTCCTGGAACTTCCTGACCTCTGTTTTGTAGCTGCCTGCCATGATGTGACCACAAATCCTAGCCGCACCCCACAGCCTGCACGCTTCCAGCCTGCCAATGACTTTGTAAGCCCCAATTCCATCATTAAGCCCCATTTTGCTTAGAAGCCAAGAACAGTTTCTGTTTCCTGTACTGCACCCAGACAGATTTTCAGATTGTGTCCACCACACCTTAATGGCCAGACCACATCCAAGGACACTGGGAAGTGTGGCTTTTGTCCTAGGGGGCCATGTTGCCAGCTCCAAGGCAGGCGGCCTATTACAGAAGGAAGAGAGAAAGAATGGACGTGGAGGAAACCTAGCACTCTGCCTCGGCTGCTATGATAAACCCAAAGAAGCTAGAACAGGCCTCATGAGTGCTATTAACCCAGCACTGTTAACTTTAAAGGGCCCCAAGACCACACAATGACTACACACTCCAGAGCTCCATCCATGAGCCCAAGTCTACCGATATAACCAGTTTCTCTGCCACTCATGTTTGGACCACAGTGTGGAGATGCAGTGAATGAATGAAGGCCTGGAGTTACAGGCTCTGGGCTACTGTGTCCACTGGGCCTTCTGCTGGGCCTGCCTTTTTGCCCTACACTCAGGTCACCTTGATTCATTCATTTAACAAGGCTCAGGTAGAGTGAGCCTCACCTTCCCTGACTTCCCACCATTCCAGTGCTTACCTCCCACTCATTACTGTCTGTCCAGGACTCTGCCACTCCCACGGATGGGGGTGGGGTCTGGGGTAGCAGGGGCCTTGTCTGATTCATTTCTGGACTCCTACGGCCCAGCACTGCCTGCCCAAATCCTATCCTCCAACCACGTTCAACACCCTACCCTTCCCAAATTTGCAGTGCTTTCTCTCGCCTCTGGGACTTTGCAAAGGATGTTCCTTCTCTTCGCATGTCTTTGCCACTTTTCTCCTCCGATTCTTACCAGCCCAAACCCACCAGGTTCCACCTCCTCCAGGAAGCTTTTCCCTGATGCCTAAAGGTGGACCAAATGCCTCCTCTAAGCTTCACAGCCTCTAAGCTTCCCTCTCCACTATTACTACTCAGAGTGTGGCCAGGAAGCAATGAATGGCATCAGCATCTGCTGGGAGCTTGCGGGAAATGTAGTCTCCAGCCCCACCCCACACCTCCTGAATCAGAACATGCAGTTTAACAACATCCCTGGGTGATTCCCATGCACATTCAAGTTTGAGAAGTGCTTCTCCCACCCACTGATTACATGGGTTGGGATCATCTCTCTGGGGTCTCCTTCCAAACTGTGACTTTGTTCTGAGCGCCGTAAACATTTCTTATTCTTTTTCTCCCCTCCTTCCTTTTCCACTAGGGTTGCCAGACTTGGCAAATAAAAATACAGGACACCAGTTAACTTTGAATTTCAGACGAACAGTGAATAATTGTTTTAGTATAAGGATGTCCCATGCAACATTTGGGGCATAGTAACGCACAAAGCAATTCTTTGTTTATCTGAAATTTGAACTTAATTGGGTGTCCAGCATTTTATCTGCAACCTGATCCCTGTCCCACTCAGTACTTGACCTGTACACATATTCAAATCTATGTTTGCTGTGTGAAGGCTTAAAATACAAGAGAATGTGAGCCTCTTCTATAAACCAAGGGAGCTTGCCTGCTTACTTTTCAGCGTTGCTGCTAAAAGCAACCCAGTGAAAGTGCTTTAGAAATGTAAAAGCTGTGTACAAATGTGGTTTGATATTATAGTCATCATCACCCTTGCCGTCATCCAAATGGCCCCAAATATGTCAAAGCTACACTTTGTGAGCATTTGTGCATGTCGGTAATTCTTTTCTATTGCTCAGATCAATCTGGATGTAGCACATTAGGGCAAATGACATTATATTATAATCATGTTATTACTATTATTATTGCCACTATTGATATTGTTACAGTATGCTACTTTACGGATCAGTGTGATTATTTTTCCTGCAGAGAATGTTATGCTCTTGTCAGTGACTTCATTACAGTACTGATACCCGAAACCTTCCCCCAGGGCTCTGAACAGCAAGTGCTTGAAAGCCCTGCCTCTCTCTCAGTAACCGTAGTCATCAATGAATACCAAACCGACAGAGTGTGTGTGCTGGCACCGGATCCTTTGGGGGAAACAGAGATAGAAGGTTATTTTCTGAGTCAAAATCTAGGTCAGTGGTTCCAGAGTGTGAACCTTGGACCAGAAGCACTGGCATCACCTGGAAGATTGTTAGAAATGCAAATTCTTGAACTCCACTCCAGACCTCCTGAATCAGAAAGTCTGAGGGTGGGGCCCAGGATCTTACGGGCGATTTAATGCACCCTAAATGTGAGAATACTGATCTAGGTGGATGTGAGAGGACTTGGAGCTCTCAGGAACCTTCCATCCCTGTTCTATTCTACCATAACTCTAATCTCCACATTGTAAGTCTACCATAAATTTCATCCTCATACTGTAATTGTACCGTAGTTCTAATCCCTGCACCGTAATGCTGCCATAATCCTAATCCCCATACTGTAATTCTACCATACTTACTCCTTTTCCCTCAGGGGGGAAATACCCTGGCCTCTCTTTCTCTGATTTACCCTCCCACCAGGGGTATTTGTATGTATGTTTGTATGTTTGTATTGATTTTAATTCCGGTATAATTAGCATACAGTGTTACATTAGTTTCAGGTGTGCAATACAGTGATTCAACATTTCCATTTATTACTCAGTGCTCATTGTGATAAGCGTACTCTTTAATCCCCATTACGTATTTCACCCATCCCCTCACCCACCTCCCCTCTGGCAATCATAACTTTGTTCTCTATAGTTAAGTGCCTGGTTTTGGCTTTGTCTCTTTTTCCCTTTGCTCATTTGTTTTGTTTCTTAAATCCCACATATGAGTGAAATCCTATGGTATTTGTCTTTCTCTGACTGACTGACTGACTTCACTTAGCATTATACTCTCTAGCTCCATCCATGTTGTTGCAAATGCTGAGATTTCATTTTTTATGGCTGAGTAATATTCCATTGTATATATATACACCACATCTTCTTTATCCACTCATCAGTCGATGGACATTTGGGCTCTTTCCATAGTTTGGCTATTGTTGATAGCACTGCTATAAACATAGGGGTGCATGTATCTTTTCAAATTAGGGCTTTCATATTTGTTGGGTAAATACCCCATAGAGAAATTACTGGATCATATGGTAATTTGATTTTTAACTTTTGGAGGTACGGTTTTCCACAGCAGCTGCACCAGTTTACATTCCCACCAACAGTGCATGAGGGTTCCATTTTCTCCACATCTTTGTCAACATTTGTTGTTTCTTGTGTTTTTGATTTTAGCCGTTCTGACAGATGTGAGGTGATATTTCATTGTGGTTTTTATTTGCATTTCCTTGGTAATGAACATCCTTTGATGTGTCTGTTGGTCATCTGTATGCCTTCTTTGGAGAAATGTCTGTACATGTCTTCTGCCTAATTTTAATTATATTATTTGGGTATTTGATGTTGAGTTGGATAACTTCTTTATATTTTGTATACTAACCCTTTACCATTTGCAAATATCTTTTCTCATTCAATAGGTTACCTTTTAGTTTGGTTGATTATTTCTTTTGCTATGCAGAAATTTTCATTTTGATGTAGTCCCAACAGTTTATGTTTGCTTTTATTTCTCTTGCCTCAGGAGACATATCTAGAAAAATGTTCCTATGGCCAATGTTAGAGAAATTACTGCCTGTGCTCTCTTCTAGGATTTTAATGGCTTCAGGTCTCACATTTAGACTATTAATCCATTTTGAATTTATTTTTGTGTATGGTATAAGAACATGAATCAGTTTCATTCTTTTGTATGTAGCTGTCCAGTTTCTACAACACCATTTGTTAAAGACAAATGGTTTTCCCTTTGTATATTCTTGCCTCCTTTGTTGAAGATTAATTGACCATATAATTGTGGATTTTCTTTTCTGGGTTCTGTATTCTGGTCTATTAAACTATGCCTATTTTTGTGCCAATTAACATACTGTTTTGATTATTATAGCTTTGTAGTATATCATGATATCTGAGATTGTGACACCTCTAGTTTTGTTCTTCTTTTTCAAGCTTGCTTTGGCTATTCAGGGTCTTTTGTGTTCCATACAAAATAGGAATATTTGTTCTAGTTCTTGTTCCATACAAAATAGGAATATTTGTTCAGAGAAATGCTGTTGGTATTTTGATAGGGATCATATTGAATCTGTAGCTTGCTTTGGGGAGTATGGACATTTTAACAATATTTGTTCTTCCACTCCATGAACATGGAATATCTTTACATTTTCTTGTGTTGTCTTTGGTTTCTTTTATCAGTGTTTTATAGTTTTCAGAGTACAGGTATCTAACCTCTTTGGTTAAATTTATTCTTAGGTATTTTATTGTTTTTGGTGCCATTGTAAATAGGATTGTTTCCTTAATTTCTCTTTCTGCTACTTATTAGTGTATATAAATGCAAATCTATATATAGATTTTGTATCCTGTGACCTTACTGAATTCATTTATCAGTTCTAGTAGTTTTTTGGTGGGGTCTTTTGGGTTTTCTATATAAACTATCATGTCATCTGCAAATAGTGAAAGTTTTACTTCTTCCTTACCAATTGGGATGACTTCTATTTCTTTTTCTTGTTTGACTGCTGTGGCTAGGACTTCCAGTACTATGTTGAATAAAAGTGGTGACAGTGGACATCTTTGTCTTATTCCTGATCTTAAGGGAAAAGCTCTCAATTTTTCATCGTTAAATATGATGTGAGCTGTGGATTTTTCCATAAGTGGCCTTTATTATGTTGAGGTATGTTCTTTCTAATCTTACTTTGTTGAGAGTCTTTACCATGGATTGATGTTATACTTTGTTGAATGCTTTTTCTGCGTCTGTTGAAATGCTCATACGGTTTTTATCCTTTCTCTTATTGAAGTGATGTGTCATTTTGATTGATTTAAGAACATTGAACCACCCTTGCATCCCAGGAATAAATCCCACTTGATTGTGGTGAATGACTTTTTAATGTATTGTTGGATTCAGTTTGCTAATAATTTGTTGAGGATTTTTACATATATATTCATCAGAGATATTGGCCTATAGTTCCCTTTTTTGTGTGTGGTGTCTTTATCTTGTTTTGTTATCAGGGTAATGCTGGCCTCATAGAATGAATTTGGAAGCTTTCCTTCCTCTTCTATATTTTGGATAGTTTGAGAAGAATAGGTATGAACTCATAAGTGTTTGGTAGAATTCACTGGTGAAGCCATCTGGTCTTAGACTTTTGTTTGTTAGGATTTTTTTATTATTATTGATTCAATTTCATTGCTAGTAATCAGTCTGTCCAAATTTTCTGTTTCTTCCTGATTCAGTTTTGGGAGGTTATATGTTTCCAGGAATTTATCCATTTCTTCTAGGTTGTCCAATTTGCTGGCATATAATTTTTCATAATATTCTCTTATCCTCCTTTGTATTTGTGTAATGTTAGTTATAATTCTAACATGTTTCTAATCCCCATACTATAATTCTACCATAATTCCCATCCCATACTACAATTATGCCATAATTCCAATCCTGTACTAGAATTCTACCATAATTCTGATCCCTATACTGTAACTCTATAGTAATTGTAATGCCTATAGTATAATTTTACCATAATTCTAATCCCTATCTATAATTCTACCATAATTCTAATTCCCATACTATAATTCTACTATAATTCCAATCTCTATGCTACAATTCTATAATTGTAATTTAACTTTACCATAATTCTAATCCTTATATTATAATTCTAATCCCCAATTATAATTCTAGTGCATTCACCAGGATCTAGGAAGACAGGGGATAGTGGGGTCAGGGAAAGAGCATGGGTACCAAAGGAGGGGATAATATTGACTTGGTATCAAGCCCTCATGGCCAGGGACCCTCCTTGTACTCATAGTCTCCCCAGGGAAAACATGAATTTCCACATGTGGGATGCGGGAGAGCAGAGCACTCAAAGCAGAGGAAATGCCACGTGGAAAGGCCCTGAGACTAGGTGGTAAGGGGCAAGTTTGGGAGAGAATGGATTTCCAGATTTAACTGGAATCTGTGGTTTCAGTCAAGATGGTTTATAGCCAGAGCGCAGCTACCCTTGGATGCCATGGGACCCATTCAGATCTTATCCATTTGTGTTTTGAAGGGCTCTGAAGGTTTTTGACAGGAGAGGCACATGGTCAGAGCTGTTCTTCTGTAGGATGGAGATGGGGAGAAAAGAAGTTGGGAGTACAGAAGGAGGCATCCATCAGGGCTGACACAAACAGCCACAAGGATAGGCCCTCGCTCCATGTTGCACAGTATGTTACCTTGTGGCTCCAAGAGTAGAATTGGTGTCCTCTGCAAAGGTGTATTTTTTTTTACCCACAGCATTAAAAAAGTGAAAAACCAGCCCTGGCCGGTTAGATTTTGCAGCTCTTGCCAGCTGGGGATTTTGGGATCTGTGACAGCAATAACTATAACAGCTCCAGCACCCTCCAACAGGCCTTGGGTCTGTTTCCCAGGAGCAACTATTGCCATGGGCACTTATGGGGGTTGGCTTGGGGGAGTGGTATGGGAACTGGGACCCATGGAGGGCATGATGGCAGATGGGATCTTGACCTGCCACTTCCCTTCCTCCCAGGCCTGTGGGGAGGAGGATGCCCTAGGATATAGTCTTGTTAAGGTCTGGAGAAGGAGTCTGGGGTGAGGATGGGGGTTGTGGAGTGAGAGAGAAGGAAAGAAGGACTGTTTATGCCACTCCTGTTCACCTTCCCTTGCCACCTTCACCTTGCCCCAGCCCTGACTCAGGGGATGAAAGGAGTCTCTCCTTTTCTTTTGAGGAGCATCAAAAAGAACATCATGCTCCACAGCCCCTTTAGATTGGCAGTTTGGGGAGTATAGCCAGATGTGGCTTTCTCATAAAAGGCATTGGCCATGGAGGCAACAGAGGGGTCCCCTCCTATGGATCCATAGGTAGTAGGAATTGCTGAGAGGGATTCTGGCAGGAAAGCAAGATCATGGCTCCATTTTATAGGAGAAAATATGTATCTCTAAGTACAATGGAGATACCCTATGGAGACTCCAAATATGACTCTCTGTGTGTTGAGGAGGAGGGATCTTTACATAGGGCTGGTCCTTTGATGGTGAGTTGAATAAGGGTCAATAATTGACAGCAATTTATGGGAAAGTCCTTCCATTGTGCTCTAGGTTGGGGAGCCATGAATTACATGTGCACAGTCCCTGGCATAATGTAGGCACTTGATAAATGCTTGCTGAACAGTGTTTCATAAATGGGCATTGAGTGGTCATTGAGACCCAGGTCCTTTTGTGGCCTTGTTTATCCCTCCCCATAACTGCTTTGGGACACAGCTATTGATGTTTGATGTTTGCAAATCATGGGATGTATCTCCTTTGGTTTCCACAGACATCTGGTTTCACCCTCTGATGGAGGATCCCCAAGGGAGCACCATGTTTCTACTCCTAAAGTCTAAATGTTAGAGCCAGAACTTTTCAAGACTTTTAACTAACTCTCATCCACATAGTAGAGATGGAGAAATTGACCCACTGGTGGGAAATTACTCATCACAAGTTATGAAAGGAGTCAGGGACACAGCATTAGAGTCTGGCTTGCCTGATTTCACACTGGCACTTATTCCACTGAGTCTTCAGTACCATCCCCAGAGGGGAAGGGGAAGTGTTTCCCTATGAGAGTGGCCTGACATCATGGCAACAGAACTCTAGGGTTTCAGATCTCCCTGTTCTTTAATCCCCTGAAAAAGGACTTCAGGAAAAGTTATCCCTCATCCCTCTGAATGGTCAGGCTCTTAAATTATATTGCCCATGACTTCAGAGCAATTACTGGGGTTAGTGGTCACACCTTGGGCAGCATAATAGTTAAGGCCACAGAGTCTGAAACCAGACTGGCTGAGTTTGTGTTCCTGCTCTGCACTTGCTACCTATGGTGATCTTGGGAAAGTCTCTCAACCTCTCTGTGTCTCTGTTTTCTCATTTCAAAATAAGGATGCTAACAATACTTACCTCATAGCGTTGCTATGAGGATGAAATGAACTTCTTTTGTAAAGGACTTAGAACAGTGTCTGACACACTGTAAGAGCTAGACAAAAGTTTAATATACAAAGCACTGTTGTAGTCTGGGTTCCCTAGAAACCAAACCCAAGACAGATTCGGGTGCACGAGATTTATTAAGGGATCCTTAAAGGAGAAAAGAAAGAAGAAAGGGAAGGAAGACAGAACATGAGTACAACTTAGCTAAGGATGTGGTCTTAGCTGGGGTCTGACTGTATAACTCAGGAATACCAACTGCACCACAGAGGCAGTCTCATCCTAAGGCAAGGGGCAGGAGTTAGGAAGCAGGGAGCAGCCTTTTGCTTATACCATTCAGTCCTTGTTTACAGTTTTCCCTGAGCAGCAGGAGAGTGGAACGTCACAGAAGAGGCGAATTCCATTTGCCAAAGGCAATTCTAGTGAAGAGAGAGGCTGTGAGCCATTAGCAGCTGACACTAGCTGCAGTTGGGCAATGGGCCCATTGGCCCAGCACAGGGGATCCGAGCGGGGCACCAATGGCGCTGGCTCAGAGCACTAAAGCCTCTCAAATCCCCCTTTGCTTGATAGAAGGGAGAGCATTGTCTTTGGTCTTGACTCTTCCTTTCTATCTCCAGCAGGGCTGGGCTTCCTTTCCTACCCCACTCCCCTGCAATAAATCAAAATTCTTATTCAAGAGCTAGAGAAATTCAAGGGCATCCCCAACCCCTGCACCACATTATCAGCTCTTACCAGCTCCCTCCTAGGGGAGGGATCTCCTAAGGACTCCTGAACTCAGGAGGCTCTGGCTCCTGGCATTCAGGAAGGGTCCAGCCTTCTGGTGACAGCTTGACCCACCTACCCTTACCCCCAGGTCCCTGTGGTGGGGCCTTAACCATGCAGGAATTTCTATCACACCATGAGCACCTCGAAGGAAAATCGGCAAAATTAATTGGAAATTAAAGTCACCAAATGAGCACTGAATTAAGAAACCATTAACTCCAAATGACTGCTGGAAGGGAGCGGAAGTTAATTACAAAGGCTGCCTGGTTATTTTGCATGTTTTCTGCAACACAGTTATCGTCTTAGATCCTGATGTCTGAGTCTGATTAGAATTCTGGGCTACCAGTGTTGTTTGTGGTGAGATATGCGGCCCACCCCAGGTATCCATGGACCAACTCAGGCATCAATGAGGCCTCCCCCTGCCTGAGACAGGGCCTCCCCACAAACTCCCTGCCTGATGCACCACAGCATCTTCCCACAGCTGCCCCCTGCCTCAGTACCCTCTAAGGAAAGCCATCGCCTGCGGCGTCCCAGGGAGTCCTTGCCAGCACATTCTCATTGCATAATGGGCACCACCATCCACCTCATTAGGCTCTGTTGGGGATCAGGATTAAATGGAATAAAATGGAAGAAGCACATGGCTTATTAGCCAAGGGGGCTGTAGGAGAGAGTTGGGGCGGGGGAAGCTGACTGCTTGCCAGGAGAACCTCCCAGATGTACTGCCCTGAAAGGCAACTCGGGACCCGCTTCTTTCTCTCCCTGGAAGCAATCTACAGCAATAGTTGACTAACTAGTAGGATGTAAACCCCACAAAGGCAGAGGCTTTTGTTGTTTTTATCACAGTTCTATCCTTAGTGCCTAGATCTGTGTTTAGAACAATAAATATTTGTTGAATGAATGAGTGAATTAGAACCCCCAAGAAACCTTCTGTTGCCCATGAGCTGAGGGAAAGGCCAGTCAACTGCTGAGAGCCATTGTGACCTTTCACTGGTGTTGTGGCAAAGCCTCCTCACTCCTCCCCCTCCGTATTCCATCTGGTATCCCCATCTCCCTCCTCCATTCTCTATATTAAATCCCTGAGTAATTTTTCTAAAATCCATATCTAATCATGTCCCTCCCCCAGGTCCATACTCTATGCTGCCTACAAAGTAAACTACAAAAGTTTAAAAGGTCCCAGCCTGGCATTGGAGACCCTCAGAGATCTGTCCCCAGAGCTTCCCTTCTAGAATGTTCCTCCTCCACGAAGCCCTTCCCAACCACCTGAGCTTCCTATGAACCTAAGTTCTCCACTTTGACTTTCTGTGTCTTTCTGTGAGTTTAGCACATAACTAGGCACCATCCAGTATTTTGACTCTTTCATTAGTGTCCCATGAGTGATTTTCCCCCTCCCCCTATCAATTATAATCTCCTTGAGGAAATGGATTAGGATTTTCTTGGCACTCCCACAGAAAACCCAGGAAAGGGCTGAGAACACACAGATCTCATGATGAAAGACACTGATTGCTCCATCAATTACTTCAGTGGCTTCCCCTCCCTGTGCTCCTCCACCACATTGTCTTATCACAGCTCTCAGTGTGCTGCTGCTCAGTAATTCACACCCCTGTCTTGTAAGCATTGATTTTCCTATATGGCCTCAGCCCCTGGGCTGTGGGATCATTGAGCACAGGGTACAAATGCCCCTTCTTCCTTCAGGGAGAAGCCCCAGCAACCAGCACAGTGCCTGGCATCCTCAGCAAATAAGAGATAATGAAATGATACCTCCCTGGCTCTCTTTTCTTATCCCACACTCATACGGAGCTGTACATTGACCTTCTGGAGCATTCATTTCTTCTCTTACTCATGTACTCATTTCTGTGTTCAGCAACTGTTCAGTAAACATGGATTATGTGTGAGGCACAAGGCTAGGTATTGGAGAGAGAGCAATGAAAAGACAAGCAGCTTAGACATCTTCATTTCTCTACCATACGGTAGGTGGGCAAGTGACGATGGGAGGGACAGCAAGACATTGGTGCCGGCCAGTGATAGCACACGCAGATGAGAAAATGCTTTCTTCCATCCTGAAGATTGGGGACTGTCTTCTCAGAGCAGAGGAGGATTCTTGATCTGGGCAGTGAGTCCAAAGTGTGCCATGCGGACGAAAAAAGAAAGGTAGAGGAAATGGAATGTACAGAGACACAGTGAAGACCTGGGACATTTGGGGAATTGCTGGTGGAAGCTTGATACCGCCAGAGTTTAAGAGACAAAGGAGAAGGTGGGAGGCAAGTCTGCATGGGTAGGCAAGGGGGAGGGTGAATTGTAACTTAAGAAGCACAGGCTTAATCACGGAAGCTTGGCGAGACTCGGGCATTACTACAGTGAGAAGACAGTGGAGAAGGAGAGAATGAAAATCCCTGTGGGAGCAGTAATACAAACCCCGCAGCTGGGGTGAGACGTGTATCTATAGTTCTTGCTTGGTCAGCATCTTTTCCTCCATCAAGTAGGAGTATTTTCCTCTGGGGAACAGCCCTCTCGCTTATCCAGAATGTTACCTGCCCTGCACCCACCCCGCCACTAGCCCAGGCCTGGCCAATCACAGTGTTCCACTCCCCTGGCCAGTGATTGGCTCAGAGATGATCATGTGATCCCACCAAGCCACTGAGACTCAGTTCTGGGCTCTTTTGTTAGAGAGAAGGGGATGCCTCTTCTACTGGGGTGTTGAGAAGCCAGAGCTGTCTGCAGCCCTCTGCTCACCACGTGGTTCAGGCCTGCCTGGATGAGGCTGGTATTGAGGAGCCCAGAGCCTGGAGGTGGCATGCGGCTGAGCTCTGAGTCCTAAGAGCAGAAAGATCAGCTTCTGGGCTTTCTAGCGGAATTTTTTTTTAATTAAGCTAATTTGAATCAGGTTTCTGTTATTCACAACTGAAAACGTCCTAACGCACTGATAAAGGCTGTAAAGGTTGTATTGAGACTCCTAGGGGTGAGTAGTTGGTTAGTTGCTGGCCTGGATTAGAGGCTTGGCTCAAGGAAGATGAGCAGAATGTTGTGTGCCTGAAATGTTGGGTTTGGGACACATCTGTGGGAAGGGGCCAGAGAACACAACTGAATTAGCATCTGAGGAGAGTGGTTTGGATTTGAAGAGATAAGATGGACCTAGGACCCACACAAGTAGGGAAGTATTTACCCAAGAACAGAGGAAACTGGAGGAAGACCCCATCTTGAGTTGGGGGAAAAGGTAGACGTAAAGGGAATTATCAATAATACAGGACTGTGCTCAAAACAAAAATCTGTCCCAAAGGAAGCAAACTAGAAAGACAGTTGGCAACTCACTTCCTGTAAAGGGCCAGTTAGTAATTATTTAGGTTTTGCAGGTCATACAGTCTTTGCCTCAGTTACTTAACTCTGCTGTTGTAGAGCAAAAGCGGTCATAGACAATAAGTAAACAAATGAAGTTAGCTATGTTCCAATAAAACTTATTTACTAAAAAAGGTAGCAGGCCATATTTGTTTGTGAGTCATAGTTTGCTGACCCTTGAACTACAATGTAGGCTATTTAGTGCTGTAGACAGAGCCACGTGACAGCATGTGTCTGCAACTTGCAAATCATTCTTCAATTAATACCTGACTTGCTTGCCATAGAAGAATTCGTCAGTGGGGTAGCAAGAGTGCTAGGGTGGACTGAAATTCCCATAACCCCTCTAAATCTTGGTTTAAGAGTCCAGCCTTGAAGCTGAAAAGGGGCTTCAAGGGCAGCAAATGGTGGGAAGCAGTGGGCAGTACCAAAGACAGCGCCACTCCTTGGCCCGCAAGGTTAGTTTGGGAAGCATCCTGTTTCCATGTTCATAGAAAAGGCCTGTGATCAGAGCCCTTCTTGAGGTGGAAGAGGCAGAAATAAATAAATTAATTAAAATTAAATTTTTTTTTAATTTTAAAATGATCTGGATATCCCGAAAGGTGTCCTGAGAACCTGGGTGCTTAACTCCACAAGCCGACCCCTAGGACTATATAATCAGTGAGAATGAATCTTTTTCCTAAAAGATCTAAAAATAAGCCACAATTTCATGCTGGTATATCTAGGTGGTGTGAATGAAAGCAGTGCCTGGAAGGGATCTCTGAAAGTCACTTTAGCTCTTGGTGTCTCCTCTTCCTCACCTGTCAAATGGAGATAATAATCACATCCCGGCTTTGCTCACAGGGTCATTATGATTATCAGATGAGACAGTGGACAGGAAAATGCTGTGAGCAGCAGAAAGTATGGATGGGAGAAACTCCATCCAAAAGTCCAGCCTCTGACCTGCCATGATTCTCTCTCATCCTTTTCTTTTTTTAGTGTTAAAAAAAGAGAAAAAAGAAAAAGAAAGAAAGCCTTTCCTTTCCAAGCAATGCAGAGAAATGTCAAAACTAGTTTACTGCCTGTAGCAGGCATCGTTGGTCATGCACCCAACATCCATCCTACTTACCAGTCATTTCTCCTGTAACAGCACTTAGGCTGTGTGACCTGCTCTAGAAGGTGTGGGTTTCACAAAGGCAGTTACAGTTGTCCCATTTTCTTTGCCAATTGTTTTAGGAATTGATATTTGGCCAATGAGATGTGAGAGAAAGAGGTATGGATAATGTGCTCAAGTTGATTAAAATTTTAAAAAATTTTTTAATGTTTATTTTTGAAAGAGAGAGTGAGAGCGAGAGTGAGAGCGAGAGGGAGAGAGAGAGAGAGAGAGAGAGAGAGAGAGAGAGAGAGAAACTGGGGGAGGTGCAGAGAGAGAGGGAGACACAGAGCCTGTAACAGGCTCCAGGCTCTGAGCTGTTAGCACAGAGCCTGACTCAGGGCTCAACTCATGAACCGTGAGATCATGACATGAGCCAAAGTCAGACGCTTAACTGACTGAGCCACCCAGGAGCCCTGTTTTTTGTTTTTATAAAAAGAGAGAGTGTATGCAAGGAGAGGAGAGGGGCAGAGGGAGAAGATCCTAACCAGTCTCCACACTCAGCATGGAACGCAACATTGGGGCTCGATCTCACAACCATGAAATCATGACCTGAGGTGAAACCAAGTTGGATGCTTAACCGACTGAGCCACCCAGGCTACCCTATGCAAAAAATTTTTAAAGAGGGGCACCTGGATGGCTCAGTTGGTTGAGCATCTGACTTTGGCTCAGGTCATGATCTCACGGTTCATGGGTTCAAGCCCCATGTCGGGCTCTGTGCTGACAGCTCAGAGCCTGGAGCCTGCTTGAGATCCTGTGTCTCTCTCTCGCTCTCTGCCCCCCCCCCCTCACATTCTGTCTCTCTCTCCTCAAAAAGAAATAAACATAAAAAAATTTTGTAATAAAAAAATGTTTTAAAACACACAGGAAGAGTTGATGTCTCTCAGAATAATGGAGTGAAGCCCATAGTGGAAAAGCAGAGTCAGAGATGCTCCTGGAGCCCCTGGAGCCCACCCCATCCTTGGGCTACCTGTTTTGTGAGATACTGGGCTACTGTGGTTTGAGTTAGTTGGGCCAGAGCTTTCTCTTCCTTACAGTCAAAAGTGTTCTCACTGGTGATCACCACTCATAAGGAGGTGACCAGGCACTGGATACTCATTGGCAGCCACCTCTCCTCTACCCAGAACCCCCCTCATATTCATTTCAGGGCTTCATCTGAAAAGAAACCTGACAAGCCATATGCTCCCCAGGTCTACACTCATCTTTATTTAACCCTTGGGAGCAAAATGTTGGGATAGGGGGCCTGGCTGTAAGAGTGGAGCCCTGTCTCTCCACCTTCAGACCTAAAGAAGCTCTGTGCCATTGACATGCCTCTTTCATTTAGAGTTCATAAATGTTCGGTCAGACATTTCAGGGGAAATGTTTATTCTGACTTTGGACCCAGAATGGGAGAAGGAATTTTGTGGTTGTTGGGGTATGTGCTTGGGATCAGCTGAGGGTTAAGACCCAGCTCCTTGAGAGTACAGAGTCAGGCCTGGGCCCTGACACTTTCTCTCAGAGCTCGGGTCTGGGATGGGTTTGTCTGGGGTGGAGAGCTCAACTCACTCCCAGGTCAAAAAAGCACAAGTTGTGACTTAACCCTTTTGTCTCCACCAGGAGACATCAGCTCCGTCAGCTCTTCTCAAGCAGAAGACTTTCAGAGCCAACAGATGCTCAGAAGCATAGATGACAGGGCTGTGTTAAAGGTGGGAGTGTGACATGAGATGGACCATGGGGAAGTTCAGGATGAACTAGGTCCCCTACTGAGTCAGCAGAAGCATAGGGTATGGTTGGGTTTATTCAAATGGAAGAAAGAAGGACCCCTAGCTTCTGAGGCTGGTAGGCAAGAAGGAGACTCAGATGAGAAAAGGCAAGCCATGATGAAGTCACGAGGCAAGGCCAAGGAGAATGACTAACATCCTGCTTCCTAGAGGGCTAAGTTCTGTTGACCCAAGACCCAATCAATTAGTGGTATGGGCTTTTCTTCCCAACTCCAGCTCAACACAGTCCATTATCTCTGATGTCTTTCCCTCTGAAAACAGACTACAGAACATGGAAAAATGTGGCAGCTACATTGAGGATCTCTGCTGGAAGAGAAAGCATGACCTCTACTCTGGATTGGCTTATCCTCCAGCCACAAAATAAGGGAAGACTTTCAGGCATTCTCATGCTCAGATGTTCTTTCTCTTTCTCTCCATAGTGACCATCACTGCCCACATCCAATCCACCATCCTCTCTTACCCTGAGAGCCTCCCAACTGTCCCCCCACCTCCAATATCTTCCTTTTTCATCTATTGCCTCCACTCTGGAAACTAGAAGGATCTTTCTAAAGCACAAATCTGAGCACATCACTCTCCTGTTTAGAACTTTCAATGGCTCCCCATTACCTTCAAAATAAAGTCCAACACAACCTTCTTAATGGCTTAGGAGGCCCTTTATTGTCCTACCCTGCTTACATTTCAAGCTCCATCTCAAAACCAGACCCTTTTTTGAATTCAGGACATTGGCTTCATCAGGTCCTCAAATACACCATGTTCTCTTGCATCTCTGAGCCTTTCTGGGTAGACCATTTTATTCCCTAAAAATTCCGTTGTCTCCTCATTCCCCATCCCTACCTAGCTGCCTCTACCCATCTTTCAGCTCTTGCTAATGCCACTTCCTCCAGGAAGCCCTGGCTCTGGTTCACTCCTCTCTTCAGGGTTTTTGTAACTTCTGGCTTATTTCCACCAAAGTCCCCTCAAAGCTTCTCACAATATATAACAATTGCCCCTTTATTGATCTATCTTTCCCACCTACCTCTGAGTATCTCAGGTATTAAACTGAGACATGAAATGTCACATCTTTGACCATTTTGACTTACAAAATGGGCAACATCATATGGTTCTACCCAACGCAAGGACCATGATCATTTTGTCACTTGGATCCCAGTGTCTAGCACAAAATCTAAAACACAGTAAGTGCTTAGTAAATGTAGATCGTTGGTTTTCAGTGTGACTCCAATTAAGTTTTTACGTCTGATGGCCAACATCAACAGAAATCTCTTCGGTGATAGAACCAGGGAATATAACGGAAGGGTCTCCTAAGGTCACCTGATTCTGCCTCTTGCCTCCTCTTGGCACTGATGCACATGTGAGAAGCATCACGGTGTTGCATGGGCTGACTTAGTCTAGAGCTGTCCCCAGCCTGACATGCATTCCCACCAGGCCCAGAGCATGTTCTGAAGCTGAGGAGGCCATCCTCCCAAGGGTGGGTCAGTGACATCACCATGGCCATAGATGATAATCGTCTAATGTGAACATTCTAGTGTTTCTTGGGCAGAGGGTTTAACATGCCTAATTCACTTGTGCAAAACCAGGCCAGGCTTTAGGGACTATGAAAATCTTACATTGTGCAGACCCATTAAAGTTCTGGAACCCTTAGAAAACACTAGAAAGATCAGCCTCGATACTCTAATTCTTCTCACTGGCACACCACATGGTGCTTGCCCAGGGCCACACAGGTACGTGGATCAGGGGTGGAGAGTCCCCAAGCCAGAAGCATACCCCTCGAGTGAGGTCTCAGTTAAGGCACCAATAACTTATATGTGGTTTTCACCAGGGAGGAGGGCTTAATGAGATTACATCCTTTTACTAATGAAATTAAGTGATATGCTTTTCCTTTCCCGGGACCTCCTGCCTATGATAAAACCAAGAGCCCCGGGGGTGCATAGGCAGTCCAACATGTGGGTCAATCCTGGTGCTATTGCCGCAAAGGGAGGAAACCAGACAGCCTGCTGGGCCGAGGCACCCCCTGGGCCGCAGCTGAGCATCTGTGTCCCACAACGCTGTGGGCAGGCAGGCCGGCAGGCAGGCAAAGTCCCTGGCGGTGGCCAACGCTGTGCCTACATTGATGGTCCAGTAGCATCTTCTCCAGTTACGTGGGGGGTCAGGAGCGTGCACTCACATGTGGTCATGTCGCATCTCTGTAGGCCCGGGGTCCCAGTGCTGTTTCCTCAGCTCACGTGCACACTCACCCCTACATGCATATAGTTACGCCTGTGCCCTCGTCCAGGGCCAAGCCCTCCCATTTCTGCCCAGGGCTGGCAATACTCTGTATTTATGTCCCCCAGTCCACCCCTGTGGAAGGTTCCTGGGATTTCCGCTTCCTGGCTTTGCACCCTCAATGCCTTTCTCTGCCACCATCAGGATGGCCCAGGTGGGAACCCCAACCCCCTAGGCTCCCTGAAGGAAGGTACTCATACCTGAGCATACGCGAGAGGTATATAGTTTGCTAAAGATTTTGCAAGGCAGTTAAGGGGGAGTGTACATGGGCACACCCCAGAAACATCCTTTGGACCTGTCTCCAGAGCCCCTGCTTGGCTGCCCCCTACCAGGGCCCTCCCCATTCAGCCCCAGCTCCTGTGGCTCCTTTCTCCTCCACCAGGATCAAACCACCCCAATTCCCTCTTCAGCCCTCTGGGCTCCTACTCCCACACCTGCACAAACAAACCCGGCAAAGTGCCTGGTGGACAAGACGCCTTCCCAGTTTCGATTACTGACTTCAGAAAATAGCTTTAGATGCAGAAATTCTTTTGTTCTGCCTGATTCTCCTGGTTGTGACCTGAGCGCCCTTGCACCCACCCCCACTTGCCTCTCTGCCTCAGCACGCCCTCTGGATTATTTCCTGGCTCTTTCCAGCTACAAGTCTGTCTCTGGTCCCAGCAATGCTTCCTCCAACAGACTAGGTAAAGCCTTCCCCTTCCCGCCCCCCAAGAGTGCCCATCCCCAGGATCCCTCTGCCTGTGACCAGCCACGTGCCCATCTGTTCCTTGCCCCTGGCCTGGTGGGGGGTGGGGGGAGATGGAAAGGAGAGGGTGTGAGTAAAAGAGGACTGGGTGTGCACTGGGTGTGGACGGCTGGAGCTGAGGGAGAGCGTGAGGAAAGGAATGAAGGGGAAAAGGAAGGTGAGACTGATAGCGGGTTAACGGGGATTTCAAGGGTCCAAGAGGGAGGGGAAATGGAAGTGAATAGGTGTCAAGAGGCGTAGAGGAAAATGGAAGGAGACCCAGAGGCAGAGAAACTCTAAGAAATCCAGCTGGAGACCACACAAACCCTCCCCTGGATGGCACCTGCTCTGTGGCAGCCGCAGGGCAGACAGCTGTGTGTACCCCCATTCCTCGATGCCAGAGCCCGGGCTGGGGCAGCCTCAGGAGGGTACGCCCTGCTGGGTGTCAGAGGATGGGCCTGGGGCCTTGGCGGGTGCTCAGTTTACTCAGGGAGAAGGCAACAAATACAGAGGTTGATTGTGACCAGACCCCATTCCCGGAACCTGTCTCTCTACCCCTGCCCTGTGCGAGGCCTGCCTCTAACCCCCCCTCCCCGCCCCCTTCTGGGCAGCACCGGGTTGGATTCACCTACCCCATTTAAAGGAACTGGAGCCTGAGCCCCACAGTGCTGTCCTCACTGGGGAGAGGAGAGACCTCAGGCCCAGGAAGGAAGCCAGGCTGGCAGCCTTGGAGACCGGAGCAGGGAGCACCGGCTCCGGAAGGCCCCAGGGTGATCCCTCTGCTTCCCTGAAGACACAGCCTTTGCTTTTGGCCTGTGTCTCGGGGCCCTGAATGGACAAGCTGCCCCTCCTTGTCTGCTACCTTGGGCTGGGGGATCCTTTCTGCTTCCTCCCCTAGAATAAAGGCCTCCATACATGCCAGGTGTCCCACCTCCTCATCTATCCTCGGGCGTTCTCCACTGCCCCCCCCCCCACACACACACACACAAGCTGGCTCCAGCCTGCTTCCTCCTGGCAGCTGCTTAGACCGCTTCAGCCCTCCCAGACCTCACCCTCTGGGCTCAGGT
Source organism: Acinonyx jubatus (assembly GCF_027475565.1). Classification (NCBI taxonomy): domain Eukaryota; kingdom Metazoa; phylum Chordata; class Mammalia; order Carnivora; family Felidae; genus Acinonyx; species Acinonyx jubatus. The sequence goes on from NC_069386.1 coordinate 31,566,460, forward strand.
CTCCCCTGGGGAGGGGAGCCGAGGCAGGCACTGTGGTGGGAAGGGACAGCACGGCCACCTTCAGGTTGTTTGGCACATGGTTGGGAACAGGACTTCACACATCGTCCCCAAAAGACAGCCCCGGAGGCTCTCTAGCTTGGGCCACTGCCCAGGTGGCGGATATGAGGGTCAGCAGAGGAAGGCCTGCAACTTGGGCTGCTGGCTGAGGTTTGGGGAACACCCTGCCGCTGCTCAGAGGAACAAGGCATCAGGGGATGCTGGGGGAGGAGCCTAGGGTCTTGGCCCACGTGGCCTCACAGCTACCTTGCTGGGACCAAGGCCCCTCTGGACCATCCATTCCTGAAGCAGCGGTTCCTGTGCTGGCCTTGGGAGATTTCCACAGCCGGCAATGGCTCCCACCTGTCCCCACTCCTGAGAAAGAATGCAGAGGGAGACCACAACCCAGCTCCAGCCGGCCACTGTCATATTTCAGGGGCGCTGGCAAGTCCTTCCTATCCTTGCCTCGGTTTACCTGTTTCATATCTACCCCATCTATTTAAGAAGGACATCTGGGCCAGCCCTGTGCCCCATCCCGACCTTTGTCCCAACAGTGGGGTGAGTAGTGGAAGGGCCTTCTCGGCAGTGGAGGTGAAAGGAGGCGGGGCTATTGTAAGAAATCCCTGCCTGGTCTCTAAGCAGTCAGGAGGCAGAGTGGACAGTCAAAATGGCTGGAACACATAACACATATTAAAATTCCCCGGTGTGGCCAACCTGGGGCCACAACCCAATACCAGACCGAAGATACAGAAGGAATCATCTGATAGCCTCTAGGGTGAACCTCTAGGGCATGAGCTAGACACTGACCCCTTGGCTCACAACCCATGTCACACGCCTCCCCCACTCCCACCTCTGCCCTCCACAGTTCCCTGTTTCTCCACGGAGCCCCCAACCCACCAGTGGGAGCCACACCTTCTTCTGGCCATGAAGACCGAAGGACAAGGTCTTGCATGGTGAAGTAGGTCAGGCCAGGGGTGGGAGTTGGGGTGGATAAGGGGCTCTGTGAGAGGCTCAGAGTCTAGGGGACACTCCAGAGAACCCTCATATGACAACAGCAGCTTCCCCAGGTGGGGATAAGGTGACTTTCTCGTTTCTCAGGGCAGCCTGCACACCTCTTTCCTATTCTAGGTTTCCCCCTTCCCCCACTGGCAGCCTGGCTTCCTCCTCCAGGACTTGTGGTGACTCAGAGATAGGTCCAGCTCAAAGATGTTTCCTTTCTGGGGCACCTGGCTGGCTCAGTCAGTGGAGAGCATGTGACTCTTGATCTTGGGGTTGTGAGTTCGAATCCAGGTTGGGCACAGAACTTACTTGAAAAAAAAAAAAAGATGTTTCCTTTCCATTTAACAAAGAAGCAAAACAAAACGGAAAGGAAAGGGTGTGAGAAGAGTGTTTCAGATGCCCTCAGCTAGGAAGGAAGGACAGCTGCCCTTCAATGCCAGGCATTGGAAGTCTGGGCACACACAGGGCCTCCTGAGAACTGCGCCTTGAGGGCTGGCTCTGCAAGGAGGAGGCAGCCTCATTGGGTCTTGGGCCGGGGTGCAAGCTAGCCCTGGGGGAGCCCTGCCGAGAGTCCTCACTGAGGCCCAGCTCCCCTTCCCTGACTTCCTGGACCCACAGCCTTGGGCTCCCCATTTTGGCCCCTGTTCTCATTGCCCAGCTCCTTTCTCTGCAGCCCAGGGCACTGGAAGGAACCTTCTGCTGAGGTCGGCAGACCAACCTTGTCACAACGGGTGGAGTGACTGTAGGCAAACCACTCCCCTCCTGCTTTGGCAGCCTTCCTGGCAGAGGGGGTATGTGAACATACAGGTCCCTAGGAGCCTCGGGCTAGACCCTGCTCTGAACTTCTTCTAAGGAAGGCCCCCTGCCATGGCTCTTGACATGGAGGCCGCCATGTTTGATCCTACCAGCAACCCCTATTTACTGGGCACGGCCTCACTACTTCTCACAACAACCCTGAGGGTAGTGTCTCCATTTTACAGATGATAAATCCAAAGTCAGAGAGGTGAAATCACTTGCCAAAGCAAATTCACCTGACAAATGGCAGGGCCAGGATTTGAGCCCAAATGTGTCTGACACCAAACTCCCCTTCCCTCCCACCCTGGTTGCTCCTAGAGGGTATAAGGCTGCCAGCAGGGATGTGTGGGCAAGGTGGACACCAAAGTGATCCACTGAGATAGGCTCCTACTTGGGACCGACAGGCCCCCAAGTTCTACAGGCTTATCTGGAATGTTCAAGAGGCAACCATCTTCCCATAGTGAGGGTGGGCAGTGGGCAAAAACTGGGCAGGACCCAGAGAATCTACCCCTGTTCCTGGGCCACTTAGGAGCACCAGGGCAGGGCTGCAGAGCCCTAGGTATTCCGAAGGTCTGAGACCCCAGCCTCTCTGGTCAATCCGCCAGGCTGGCCCAGGCTGCATGGAATTAAGAGCCAGTGGCATATGGAGCCCTGCAATGGGGCTCCTCAGATAAATCAAAGACCCTCATAGATCTAGACAATACTGTATCCATAGGGGCGCCTCTGTACTGTGTGCCTGGGATCGGTTTCGTCCAGGGGTGATGCATCTCACTCCTTGCTTGTGCTTTGTTTTGGTTGAAATTAAATTACCTTGCGTTTCCTTCAGTGCGCGGCAGTTAGAGTTGCAGTGATAAGCCCAGGGGACCCTTACAGGTCATTTTGTTCACTGTTTCTCAGCCCTTTTAAAGCCCTGCCTCCCTTTGATAAATATAAAAACCTCACACTTGCCTTTAGTGACGGGTGACATTTCTAAAGGGAGTCAATGCTGTGGTTCTAGTATGCTGAGTAATGGCCCCCAAGCAATTCCTGGGCCCAGTGAATGTTATCTTATTTGGGAAAAGCTTCTTTGTAGCTGTGATTAAGTGAAGCTAGAGGGGAGAACATCTGGACTGTCCGGGTGGACCCTGCATGCCACCACATGTGTCCTTAGAAGAGGGAGATGTGACACTCGCAGAGGGAAGGCCATGTGACTGCAGAGGCAGAGGTAGGAGTGATGTGGCCACAAGCCAAGGAAATCCAGCAGCCACCAGAATTCGGAAGAGGCAAGGAATGGATTCTCTCCTAGAGCTTCTGGAGGGAGTGTGGCTGTGGCGAAACCCTCCATTTCAGCCCGGGACTACCGATTTCAGACCCCTGGCCTTCAGAACTATGAGAGAATAAATTTCTGTTGTTTTAGGGCACCCAGTTTGTGTCAATGTGTTACAGCGGCCACAGGAAACTGATACAATGATTTAAAACAAGTCAGAGGGGCGCCTGGGTGGCGCAGTCGGTTAAGCGTCCAACTTCAGCCAGGTCACGATCTCGCGGTCTGTGAGTTCGAGCCGCGCGTCAGGCTCTGGGCTGATGGCTCAGAGCCTGGAGCCTGTTTCCGATTCTGTGTCTCCCTCTCTCTCTGCCCCTCCCCCGTTCATGCTCTGTCTCTCTCTGTCCCAAAAATAAAATAATAAAAAAAACGTTGAAAAAAAAATAAAAAATAAAAAACAAGTCAGAGCCACTGTGGATTCAATAAGCTGTTTGTAAACTGCAGAAGCCACCCTTGGAGGTTCTGACAGTCCCTCATGCTTAGGGTTTGATGTTATCTAATGCACCCAATTTACAGAGAAGAAACCTGAGGTCCAGAGAAAGGCAAAGACTAACTCAACGTCACAAGAGTAGTTATTGGCCGAGACGGGACTAAAGCTGAAGAAGCTCGACTCTCGGTCCTCTGAGGGTCCCAGGCTGTCTTCTTCACCCTTTATTCCCCTATCTGGGGAGACAGACGGGTCTAGAAAGCTCTGGTGATCAGGAACGGGAGATTGGGGCCAGGCTGAGAAAAGCCTGGAGCAGCACCCCCTAGTGTTAGAAGCTGATCCGATAGATTAGGTGCAGATGTTCTAATACTCTTCTTACTAAGAAGTAAAAACGGTATCTTTTATAACCTGTGATGGAGATCACAGTTGGGTACTGGGCAGTCAGGAGAGGCATCTGGCGGAGAAAGGGCACAGAAGGGAGGGGCAGTGGGGTGGGCTAGGAAGGGGGCAGAGCCACGGCCAGGGCCAGCGAGCGGAGTGGGCGCCAGCCTCAGAGTCCGCAAACTGCTCAGCTTTGCCGAAGACTAGATCTTGCCATGAACAGAAGCGGGCAAATGCAGCCAAACCTTAGCGTGTACATGTGCCGTGTGCACACGTGTGCTCAGAGGGACACACTGGATTCAGGCATGCACACATAGACCATAGACCATACGCGCGCGCGCACACACACACACACACACACACACCCCACAAGGGCTGGAGCCAAGCCTGGGCAGCCGGGGAGAGCTATTCATAATTCGTCAGTTGCCCTTTGGGTTACACTTTAAGTCCAAAAGCCAAATGGAGCGTGTTGCCACGATTTGTTCTCTTGGCATAACAGCTCTTGAATGAGCCCAGATCCCTAGCGTGAGATGCGCTGCAGCCGGGAATCGTACAGCTTCCTCTCTTATGGTCTGCAGCTGAGCCTACCAAGGGCATTCCCCCCCCCCCCCCCCCCCCCGCCCAGGGCCTGACTCCCTCTCCCCTCCGTTACATCACTCTGCTTGAGCCCCAGCACCAGAAATGGCAGGCCCAATTTCCCATGAACAATCACAAGCTCAAATGCTCCAGGATTTAGAAAATGATTTTTTTGAACTATTTTTCAGGGCAGAGAGAAATTTTCAGGGTAGAGAGTATGAGAAGGCCTGGAGTAGCAGCTGACCTGGGAAACGGAGCTGCCCAGGCCTGGGCCTCCTGTCATGTCACCTCAGCGTCTGTCTCAGAAAGACCACTGTCTGGGGAGCGGGAGATGCACACCCGAGGACACCAGCCAGACAACGTGTGCCCGGATGGCGCACAGAGGAAGGTGAGGACATAACCGGACAACTGGCTACCAATGCAGCACAGCCATCTGGGGTATAGGGACCAGAGGGCAGCTTATGGAACAGATAAGGAACCCCAGGAAACTTCTGGAACCCTGGGAGGAAGGACTAGCTCCAGGGAAAGGAATGATGGGCACAATGATTCCGGGTTGAGGTTTTGCTGTGCTGTTGTTGTTTTTTAATATCCTAAATAGTCTGGAGGCAGGCCCTGCTGCTGGGATGGTGGCCGGGCTGCAGGTCAACACCAGGGGAAGACCGGGAAGCAGTGTGTGCTCTGCCAGGCCCAGGACAGCAAATCCACTCGGAGACAGACCAGGCTCTTTCCCGGGGCTGGGATGGGTATAGACCCAGGGCAAGCAGGCCGGGCCAGGTGGATGCTGGGCCTCTGGCAATAGTCTGACCTTCCTCCCTTAAAGCGTGTATACAGGCAGCTTGGGGTCAGAGCAAAGGGCTTTGCTCTGGCTCCCATTGTTGGGGGGTGGTACCTCAACACGGTCCAGTCTCCTGTCTGCTGTGTTGACCCTGACCCCTGCATTGCTCAGGCCAGACCTGGGCACCGAGCATGCCCAGTGAGCCCCCATCCTGGGAGAAGTGAGGGCTCACCAGGGCCCCCCCCACTGAGTTCTACGTGGAGACTTCACTGGAAGCACCCGAAGGTCCCTTCTCCTCCAGAGTCTGGGAGCTACTACCTTTTGAGGCCCTCCTGGCAAGAAATGATGGAAATCCAGTTTGAGCCAGTGAGACACAAAGGGGATATGACTGGATCACGAAACCAAATGTTGGGGAAGGTCGGGGAGCAGCAAGCCTTAGGGGAGACGTGAGACCCTTACACCGCAAGGCCTCCCTCACGGCCTCTCTTCCCTGCTGGCTGAGGCCGTCAGCCTTCTTTTCTCATGCCAGCTTTCTCTGTAGGCCAGAGCCTTGCACATGGGCTCCGGGGTTCCCTCTGCCAAGAGCTCTCTGCAGGAAAGAAGGGGCCTTCTTTCCTGGGTTCAAATGTTCAGATCCCAGGGAAAGATGCTGATTGGCTAAGCTTAGGTCATGGACCTGTCCTGTGGCTGGGGACTGGAGCGGGGGGTGAGGGTGTGCTGTGATCGGCAGGTCCCGGAGCAGCAGGGAGAGTGGCTGGGTAGCCACGCAATGGGGATCCTAGATCATCTATAGCATCCTCTCCTCTGAGCAGATAGGAGCAGGGAGTCGGGGCGGTATAGGTGGGAAGGGGTACAGGTGACACGCAGAGACTGTCACTCCTCCTACTGCCCTGTCACAAATAGGCTCTCAGGTCCTGTCTTTGACATTGAAGTCCCTTTACAGCTCCTTCCCCACATCCTTACCGCTCCAACTCCTCCGGCCCCAAACCACTCAGGGACAGCAGAGCACCTGGGTTACAAGTGTGGCCTCTGGAGCTGCACTGTCTGGGTTCAAATCCCAGCCTGGCTACTTACTAGCAGTGTGACCTTGGGCAAGTTACTTGACTTCTCTGTGCCTTAGTTATAATTTATTTTATTTTATTTTATTATTTTTTGGAAAGAGAACATGAGCAAGGGAGAGGGGCGGGGGGGGATAGAGAGAGAGAGAGAGAGGGAGAGAGAGAATCTTAAGCAGACTCCATGCTCAGGGTAAAGCCCAATTCGGGGCTCGATCCCACGACACTGGGATCATGACCTAAGCAGAAATCAGGAGTCGGTCGCTCAACTGACTGAGCCACCCAGGTGCCCCCCTGCCTTATTTACTACAAGGATGAATTCAGTTTAGCCATACAAAATCACTTCGAACAATGCCTGGCACACAGTAAGCCCTCAGGAAGTGTTAGCTGTCATCCTGGCCTCTAAGACTTGGTTTGCACCGACCCCCACCTAGCACGTCCCTACTGTGGTCTGAATCCTCGTCTTCCTAAAGCCCTTCTGGCCACTGTGCCACTATGGATAAGCCTCATTTCAGAATCCCCATGGCATTCAGGGCCGGGCATCTTTGGGAATGACTCATCTTCCTAACCCGTCCAGGCTCCCTCTCTCGGTGCCTTCCGTCCCCGGAGCGCTGTAGCTGGTCTGGGCACACAGGGGTGTCAGGAAACGCTTGGGCACACCCCACAGTCCTTACAGGACAGGCAAGCAATGGAAAGAAGCAGTCATCAGTCACCCTGGAGCCCAGCACCGATGAGGCCGTTAGAACCAAGTAAGCAGGGCCCTGTCTCCCAGATGCCACTCCCCCAAGAGACGGGAAGACCTGTACCTGTGACATCACACCTTCACCCATAAAAATAACCAGCAACCTTAGCAGCCTGGGTGCAGCCTGCTTCACGGGGTGACAGGTTATGAGTGCACGTCGGCACCTGCTGGCTGAATGATACCCCTCCTCTCTGACCCTGCAGCAGGGGACATAGATGTGCGCCCACTGGCAGAGATCTCTGAGACCAGGACGGACAGGGAGACGGCCATAGGCCGAGTCCGGATCTTCCAAATCTAGTTCTGGAAACTGGCCGGGCCGGTTTGGAGCGTCTGATACGCAGTCTCGCTCTGGCTCTGGAACTGGGTCTCTGCCCCTGCTCCTGCCTTCATTCCTCCCTCTTCCGAGTCCATCAGGGCTGAGGGAGCACCCGAGGCTGTGGGTGGCATGACAGGGGTTTGAGGAAGATAAACACAGATTAGTCAAGGACTGTCAGACCCAATTATAGTTCCATGGAGCCTGGCAGCAACATGATTTAGTCTTGGCCCCCTTTAGTCTTGGGCCCCTCCAAACCAGACACTCTGGACTCTGCTGTCTACCACTGGGCCTCCCCTGGGCTCTGGTCACAGAGACAGCCTGACTGTCCCACCCAATCCTCTGAGTGAGCCCAGGATCAGAGCGGGTACCCACCTGTCCCTCTGGGCTCAGAGAATTGCCTAGGATGGGTAGGTGCATTTCCATGCCCTCCCAGCTTGGGGTGATACAGAATGGCACCAAGCAGGCCGGGGTCACTCTTGGACCCAGGGTCCCCCATCTTCCCGTTTCCCAGCGTCTGGGAGGTTATTAGAGGCAGCAATGGCCTGGAGGAACGCCCAGAGCAGGCCCGGACGCGTGCACCTGTGTGCAAAAGCAGTGGCATGTGGCACCAAGTTTGGGAGTCCACATTTGCTGTGACTGGGCCTGGAGGTGAGTGGTCGGAGGGGAATGTAGGATAGCTGATGACTGTATGCGGTAAGAGGGTGTCTAGGCGTGTGCCTAGGAGGATGAAAGCCGGGGAGGCTTCCTGGAGGGGGACACTGTGAAGAAGTCTCCTCCTACGCTTACCTGGGCGAATCCCCTTTATCCTCCTATCCCGCTGTATCGTTCCTGGCAAAGAGTGGGGCCGGAGAATTCCAAACACCGAGTCTATTTGGCTTGGGGCCTCATTACAGAATTATTTTTTCCATCAGAAAATTTGCTGAAGCAAAATGGTGTTTGGCTTCAGCAAATATTAAGCCAGTTTGTTTTCCCAGAGCTCACACTGGAGGGAGGGTGGTGAAGAGCCTGGGGCTGTGAGAGGCCAAGTGGGGACCCTTAATTGGCAGGGAGAACCCTCTGGTGTCTGCCCGGTGAGCAGCCTCACATCCAGGAGGGTCTCTCACCTCTGCCTTTGCCTGAGCCTGGAGCGCTCCCCCCCCCCCCCCCACCCACCCACCGGGAGCACAGCTGCTCTGCCTTCAGGGGTTAGTGCACCTGCCCTGTCTGTGAAGCCGGCTGATTCCCTTCCCCTCGTCACACCCCCAGCACACGCCTCTTGTGCTCAGTTGTCCTGATTCCTCTGAATGGTGAGTCTGTACCTCTCCCAACTGGGGTCTCTTGGCAACAAGCCTTTCGTTCGGTTTAATGCGCGGTAGCCACTTCCAAAAGGTTAGTGCGTATTGACCACCCACTATGTGCCAGGCACTTGGTAAGGAGCGCCGCTTTTATTCTCAACGTGACCACCTGTGAGCTCAGTTCCCTGTTGAGTATTCTCCTTTTAGAAAGGCGATTGAGACTCATCCTGTCCAGGAAAGGAGGCGAGCATCGAAGCGTGTCTTTCTGAGGTCAGAGCCCAAGGTCTTCACCGCTGTGTTACGGCGCCTCCCCACTGAGACGGAAGATCTGGACTCGAGGTCCGAAGGCCAGAGGTCTGTGCTGGCTGTGCCTCCTAGCTCTTTACGACCCAGACCTTGGCTTCTCCCTCCGTAACATGCAAGGCAGGTGCTTCCACCTTTAAAGGTCTATGCCAGTAGCAGGAAAGGCAATGTGTCTTTGGATCGGCATCTTGTTTTAAAGATTATTCTCTCTGCTTTGTTTGTTTGTGGCCTTCTGCCCATGGCCTCTGGAAGCCTGGCTAAGCGAGGCGGGCATGTTTTCTCCTGGCAGTTTGGAGCAGGACACGGTGCCCAAAGCCGGGGTCTCAGACACTGGACTTCAGTTGTCACTCTGCCTGGGCACTCCCGTGAGGTCTGCGTTACCCAGCCGCAGGTCTGGGGTCTGAGGCCAACGGGCGTCAGCTGAGCTGGATCGGAGCTGGCCTCCGGGACTGTGGGACAGGTGGCGCTGACTGCAGAGGGTCCCCCCTCCCCCCTCTCGGAGGAGCCTGTCATTCTGAGTGTCCCTAAAGCTCAGGCTGCCCTGCACACATCCTCCCCAGCTCCTCCAAGGGAGCCAAAAACCCAAGTCCCCAGCTGGGCAGCAGAACGTGGGAGGTAGTGCCCAGGGCACTGGCTGCCTGAGCGCCCAGCTGTGCCCACACCGCCTCTGGGCATTGCCAGACAAGCCTGCCCACCCCACCCGGGCCCTGGACAAAGGAGCCCTGGAAGAACGAATCAATGGCCCCAAGCCACTACCATCTGAACGCTTCCCACAGGGCACACATCTCTCCCTTCCTCCCCCTTTCCTGGCTCCTGTTCGGTTTCCTTGCTCTCTCTCTCCCCTTCCCCTCCCTTGCCTTCTCTTTTCTTTTTCCTCTCTCTCCCACACAGCTGCCTCTAACTCCAGACGATACTTCACAGCCTTGAAGCAGAGGAAGGCCACAGGGTCACGGTGTGCTGTTTGTTCTCAATTAGAGAAAATTTTCACCGGAGACAATCAGCCCGACTCAGGGTACCTGAACCCCAATCTGCAGGGACCGCGAGCTCCTCACCGGCCTTTAACCTCTGATTAAAGTCTCAAACATAGCTGGCAGTGTGTTAAGTCACTCCCTATGCACACGCACAAGCTCACAGGCACGTGCACACACATGTACACACCAGACCCCCCCCCCCGATCAGACCAGAGACTGAGTGGATGGATGGGTAGATGTGCCAGAGATGGAAAGGTGGGTGCCACCGCAGTCAGACTAACGAAGCTGGCTTGGACAAATGAAGGGATGTTGGATGGTGGGCTGGAGGTGAACGGGCAAACAGGAAGATGAGAGCAAGTGTTTTGTGTTTTGCGTTGTCGGGGCGTTGAGGTGGGGACGCACCCATTGGGGAGCTAGGCTGATAACACCCCACACGATGTGATGGCGTGCCAGTGTGTGTGCAGGAACCAAGGGATCGCCTGAAAATTTGTCACCCGGCCACTTGGGCAGATTCCGTGACCCAGATGATCTCTGGACAGCCTCATCAGCAGGCCTGGAGGCAATTCGGTAAAGAGATAAAGGGCATAGGAGATCAAGGACTGGCCAAGAACAGGAGTCCGCTGACTTCTCTGTGAAAGGCCAGATAGCAGACAGTCAGGCTTTGTGCAGGCTGCCCCGTCTCCGTTGCGACTACTCAGCTCTGTGCTTGTAACACAGAAACAGCCCCAGATCGCAGGAAATGAACGGACGGGCTATGTTCCATTATTCAGGGGGCTGAAATTTGAGTGTCATATAATTTTCACATGTCACAAAAGAGTATTCTTTTGATTGTGTGTCAATCATTTCAACGTGTAAAGACCATTCTTAACTCACAGCTCTACAGAAATGTCAGTGGGTTGGTTGAGGCCCACGGGCCATGGTTTGTTGCCCCTGAGGGTTAGGGGGGGCCTGAGACCGATCAGATCCCAGGGTGGGGCATAGGCATCAGGCCAGCCTCCCCTGCCCCACCCCAGCTCTCTAATTCAGATTCACCGCCGAGTCTTCTGATGACGATCTCCTCTTGTCACCTGCTTTTAGCGAGAGAAGACAGACTTGGCAGTATGTCAGCACCCAGACCCCTCAGAAGTCCTGTGTCTCGTTGCAAATTACCAGCCCAGCGTTGCTGATGGTAATTTGACTTCCCATGTAGCTTGCCTACTGGGAGAGATTGTTCTGTCAAGGCAAACATCCGTTCCACTTGAGTAGCATTTCTTATTATAAATTAATGGCATCAGGGCGTATATATAAATATCAGTCCACGTGAGCTTGGTAAATGTGAGTCTGTGGCAGATTGATGAATCTCCTTGCACCCCGCCTACCAAAGCAGATTCCTGCTCTGGCCCCGAGGCTGCTGGCTGGGTCCTTGGTACCGTCACAAGGTAATGCCACCTTGAGAACCCTTCCGGCTGTTAGGTTGCTGGCGACGAGCCTCTGTGCTGTGCCCCACCGTGCGCCTTTCTGTTGCACAGGTAGCTGGCTGAATGGGTGGCTGGATGTGGGAGGAGGGTGGCTGGATAGCGACTAAGTGTGTGGCTGGCTGGGTAGATGAGTGAAGAGATGAATAATGGATGAGACACTCGGGGGTGGGAGGATGCAGTCCAATCCGTGCCTGCCAGAACGGTGGGCCCGGTGGGCACGGCGGATGAGAAGGCAGCCGCAAATGCCCCACGAGGTAAAGGCCGAGCCAGGAACTAACCTGTGTGGCCCGCCTGCCCCCTGCAGCTCTGAGCATAGGGCTGGTTCCCTCTCCCTTGTCCCCTCTGTCTCTTCTCCCTGCTCTCATGACCCGGTTTGCATGACCTTGACCTTTGTCGCACCTAGACTTCATTTCACACAGAGAGATGTAGCAGTCTGTGGTTTCCGTGTGTGTGTGTGTGTGTGTGTGTGTGTGTGTGTGTTGGGAGGGAAGCTCTCAGGCTTCCCCACCTCCTCTCCCTGTGGAGCTGAGCTGGGATGACGAGCCCCCATAGGTGCTGAGCTTCTTAAATAAGGAGCCGTTTAATTTTCTCAGCGAAGCTTCCGTCAGTGGACGCGCTAAGGGAGCATGGTGGGCCCGTGGAGGAGGGAACCACCAGAAAATAAACACTGGGCCTGGCTATTATCGCTTTTTGTTGTTGTTAATTTGTCCCCTGTTTGGCTTCTGATAGGCTCCGAGATGACGAAAGAAACCCAGGAATTGTCTCCCCGCTCCCCAAAACTTGATCTTCAGCAAGGGAGAGCTCAGGCTGTGGCATAAATTAGCAGAAGCTGGAGTGTAAAAATATGATTCTGTGAACAAACAAAAGCATCCAGTCATGAGACCAGCAAGCGGCTAAGCTGTTCCCACTGCTGTCAGCTCTGTTTCCAAGCAATTAAAAAGCAGAGGAGAAGAGACAGCACGCCCTGAGCAGGGGGTGCAGGAGGGAGGCCGGCAGCAGGTGCGGCCCCCACCAGGGCCCTGTTACGTCCCTTGAGAGGGATCTGGTGCCCGGCTGCCCCGGCAGACCGGAGTCGTGGTCTGTCTAGCCCCAGGCTGCTGGGGGACCTCCTGGTGTGGTTTTTGCCTCTTGGCCTCAGTTTCTTCATCTTTAAAATTAGCATAATAACTCCTGGTAGCTTTCGCACATATCTGTCACGAGGATCAGACAAAATACAAGGTGAGAAAGGGTTTAAGGAAAGGTAGAGGTACCTACCCCCAAGGGGCTGCCGGGAGGGTGTGTCGGCCCCGAGACCTCTCTTCCTAGGCAGGCTCCACCCCTGCCCATTCTACGGATGTCAAAAGTGAGGTTCCACGAGGTTGGAACTGGCCCGCTGTCACTTTCCAGAAATCAAGCTATGTCTGCCACACACGGAAGCCAGTAGGCTCCCTGGTCCACCTTATAATCAGAGCACTATTTGGCAAGCTGGAACTGAACAGCTCACTGGGGACCCACAGAGAGCTGCAGGGTGAGCCAGTGTGAGAGTGTGGGGGTGACCTGGGCCTGGTCCCCCAGAACCGATCTCCTGAGGAGAGGGATTGGGCAGCCCACAGCACAGTACCTTCCAGAACACTTGAAATTAAAACTAGCCTCATCAGAGCCCAAAGGCATCAATTCTCTGGCCTCTTGCAGTAGAATTCTGGCCACTCAGATCCTAAGAAGGCCCATTATGAACAAGGGCTCTGGGGACCCTGGGATGGAAAGGCATGGTCCCTGTCACCAAAGGGTTTCCGAACTCATGGGCAACCTTCATGAGAGGCTGTTACATGGTGGTGATGCTATAGAGAAAAATAAAGCAGGAAAGGTGGGGGTGCGATGGGGTATGGTTTTAAATCAGGTGGTCTCATTTAGTCCTTAAAATAGTCCTCATTTGACAGTGGAAGAAACTGAAACTCTGACAGGTTAAGTAACTTGTCCACGGTCAGACTGTGAGGAAGGGAGGAGCTAGGATCCGAACCAGAATCTTCTGAAGGGGGAGCTTTGTTCTTAACTACGGGGCAACCATGAGTCCGGATGACCCCACAGCAGACAGAAAGCCATCTGGACAGAGGTTCCAGCAAGGAAACTAACACATCGAAGAGTTCTGTTTATTCTGTGCGATCAGGAAGGCTTCATGTAGGAGGTGGCAGCGCTTGAGGCTCACAGGGGAGAGGTCCCTGCTGCCCCCATCAGAAGCTGCATTGGACCTGGTAGAGGGTGCCAGTGCAGGCTGAGGCTGCCTCTGTTTCCCTGCTGGCCAGCCTTCCCTCTGCCTGGAGGGACCGCCACATTATGTCAGCCAACCCCTGCCTTCCGGAGCCGACTTGGCTTGGGAGGCGAACAGAGATGAGAGGTCCCTCCCTGTGCCAGTCTGTGCCGGGCCCACAGCCAGCCCCAGGCTGTGGCTCCTCCTGGTTGCCTGCACACAGCAGAGGAACCCCCAGCCCTGAGCTCTGGGCGTCAGCCTGTTGGCCCAGCCGAAAGGCTGCCGGGGGAAGTTTGGCTGAAAAAAACGTAGAGTTGAGGGAACTGATTTTTTTTTTCAGCCACAGAGTCGTAAACATAAACTAGAAGATGCATCCCTTCCTTCACGGGAGACCATCAAAAACACAGTACAAGTTTATGGAGGGAATGTGTCTTTCTTACACGAGATATTTTCCCCCAAACACTCGGCAGGTGAAACCACTCCATTCCAGAGGTAAGTTATCAAGTGGAAGAGGGAGGGCAGGGGGGAGGAAGAGAGAACCCCGGGTTTCATGAAGTCCTAGTCAGGAAGGGGGTGTTGTCCCCTCATTTCTCGCTCCCTTGGAGACCCAGTGCCATCTGAGATGAGCTCAGGGACCCACAGTCAACCTTGGGTGGCCAAGAGCATAGGCTGGGACGTCACCTCCCACTAATGTTTAAGTGCGGGTCCCCCTGGGCGGCCCCTCTGTGCCGGGCCCTGTGTGGAAGCCGAGCACGGGCAGATAGGTCCTGATCCTCAGCCTGGAGGAGCCAGCCAGCCAGCCAGCGGGACAGGAGACTTTTAGGCGACTCATGCCGACCATAGGGAAATGAATTAGGAGCATGTAGATGTCTTCTCTGCCCGCCTCCTGTCTTTTCTTCTCTCCCCGAGCACTCCAGGGCCCCTGGCTAGGCACTAGCCAACAACTGGTCAGCACGGCTCTCCCTCTGGGTTGCTGAAACAGGGCCTTCTGTGGCAGCAGCGGTGCCCGGAATTTGGTTGCCCAGAACCAAATGCAAGCAATCCCCTCTAGCAGAAACCAGTTATGGCTCGGCCGCACTTAGGGGTGAACAGTTCTACGCAAACTCGGCGTCCACTTCAAGCACCAGTCTTTTCCCCCTTTTCCTGTTTTCTTTTTTCAAGTTTATTTATTTATCTTTTGAGAGAGAGAAAGAGCAGGGGAGGGGCAGCGAGCCAGAGAGACAGAATCCCACATAGACTCTGCGATGTCAGCGAGAAGCCCAGCACGGGGCTTGAACTCACGAACCGTGAGATCATGACCTGAGCCGAGGTCAACAGTTGGATGCTTAACCGACTGAGCCACCCAGGTGCCCCTTTCCCACTTTTTTTCTGATGACACCAGTGCCCGTAGGGCTCATGAGCAAGTGCGACCCGGGAGGGCAGAGAGGGTTGAACGCCCTCCCGGGACAACCCCCGACCAATGGGGGATGGGAGCCAGTGGATAGATAACTGTTCCAGCCTTCGATCTTATAGGCAAAGGGTTCCGGAGGACCCAGGAAGATAGAGCCCGCTTGCCCCCTATCTTGGCTTCTCTGCTAATGCTCCTTTAGACCCCTCTCTCTCCCTCCCTACTCCCTCCTTCCTGCTTCTAGACTCATCCCAAATCTACCACCATTACCCAAGTCCCGGTCTCGAGTTTTGCTTTCAAGGAAAAGCCTCTCCAACTCCCACTTCCATACCCCCCAACCTACAGTATCTCTGGCCTGCCAAGCACCTGGAAAATTGCTCAAGATGTATACATTCTCAGGGCCAAGGAGCAGAGCCCAGAGTCAGCAGGGCGGGGGGAGGAGAGAGGACAGGGCCCCTCCTCCTGGAAGCCATCCCTGCCCCCTCTGTAACTTGGCCACAGATAGCGAGGCTTGGGGCCCGATGGACTTGGGGTAGGGCTCAGCTCCACCACCACCATGTGACCTCTGAGAGCCTTGCTTTCCTGGCTGTAAAGTGAGGACAATGCCGCCTCCTGAAAGCATTGTGAAAGCTACAGGAGGGCGTGTGGGGAAGCAGAAGCACGATCCAGGCTGAACACGTGAACCACTGTTTGTATGAGTCTCGTCTCCCTAAACAGACTGCCGATTCCTTGAAGGCGAGGGCCTTCTTGATCTTTCCCCGTCTCCCCCACAGCACCAGCGTGCAGCTCTCATTGAAAACTCTCTGGGCAGACTGGGGATGGGTCCTAGGCTCCTCTCAGACCAGCCATGCCCAGGGGCCGGATGACGGGGGCTGACTTTGAGCATGCCCTGGGCTGCATGGGGCTGGCCTGGCCACCTGCCTGGTGCCAGCAGGAAGACAAGTGGCCTTCCTAAGCTAAGAATGGAGGGGGGGTGGGGGTGGCTGGCAGGAACCTCGGAGAAGTGGCACTAGCTGGTGCAGCCAACCCCCCCCTCCCCAAAATTCCAGGATGACACTGTTGGGGGCTTTCGTCAGCCCTGAGCTCTCTTTGAGTAAAGGGAAAAAATTGGCTTCCACTCTGAGCCCAACTGCATCCGACATCTGGCAGCTCAAAGTGAAGTGACTCATGCAATCCTTAGATACAAGGAAGTGGGGGGAGGAGAGGGAGAAGGAGGAGAAGAAAATCCTCGCGGAGGGAGGGCAGGCAGGCAGGCAGGCGAAGCCACCGCGGACAAAAGAAACAGCGGCCAGAAGGGAGAACAAAGGCTGGTCCCACGCCCAGGTGGCTTACAATGGGTTGCCCAGCCTTTGTTGAGCTCACCCAGCTCGTGCCAGAGGTTCTGACTCTGAGCGTTGCCGCCCGGGGGTGGGGAGGGTGGGGGGGGAGGGGGGAGGAAGAGGCACAAATGCTGACCAACCCAGGCAGAATAAAAAACGATGCTACAGAGAGTGAGCAGACTGTCCGTAGAGGCAGACAGAAGCTGGATGAGCCCTGGTGGGAGCGTGTGAAAGGCTCTGGCCTAATAACCACATGTGCTTGTCTGACCCTGAGATGATCCATCAAGGGCTTGAGAGGGGACCGGCCTTGGGGGTGGGGGATGAAGTCACGAAGATTAAGAGGCACCTAATCTCATGCCTAAAAGCCTGGCCATCTGACTCCAGGGGCAGACGCCATCCCTCTGTCCATACAGGTGACAAGGGCAGGCAGGAGAGGGGTGGCGGGGCCCCGCGGCGGCTTCCCCCGTAGACCAGGGCTTGGTGGCCTTCTCTTCTCCAGCCTAATTGCTCTGGGATGAGGCTCATCCTCTCAGGGAGCTCAGAGCGTGGCAGAGAAGCAGGCCTGTTGAAGGGTAGAGGGAGAAAGCCCGCTTTCGCACAGTCCCATTAATTTCATCAGAACAGGCAGGCCAAGAGCCACTCGAGGAAGTGAGTGGTCAGGAGGTGCAGGCAACCTTGAGAGAATTCTTGGAGGAAGTAGAGCCCAGAGCTGGTTCCTCCCACATGCTTGGAGATCGACAAGATTTCCTGCCCGCCGCCGCTCCCCTGGGAGAGCCACGCACCCGCAGAGGGAAGCGTGGAGGCGGGAGAGCTGCCCCCCTCTGAGCAAACCACAATGTCCTCCAAGGGCCACCGGGAGACACACACACTGTATGGGGCCTTAGGGGCACGGGCTCAGCAATGAGATCCTGAGCTTATGTGCCAGCTTCCCACCCACAGTCAGATGATCATGGGCGAGTTAAGGAACCTTCCCACACCTCAGTGTCCTCATCTATAAAATGGGAATATAATAGTATCTACCCCTCGAGTTCTTATGAGCAGTAAATGAGTAACCTATGTGAAGTGCTCAAATGGTCACACCCGGCTTATCACAGGGGTCCAGCGTTACTCAGGTTTAATGTTCAAATGGTCCTGTTGTGAGGACCCAGGCCCCTCTGTCTACTTGCCTCCAGGTTCCTCAAGGTCAGGGCTTTGGAGGCCCCTGAAGGTACAGAATGTGTGCTTGAGAACCATATCACGAATGTACATTTGATTGTTTCATAAGTCTCTTGAGCCCCGAGGACTCTCAGGGACAGCCGGAAGGGAAGGGACCAGGAATGTGGAGCACGAGGCATCCCAGAGAGGTTCCTGCGTAGTCGGGGTGCTTGGTAAGCCCTGGGGGAGGGGCTACTGCCGAGAGCAGAGCAGCTTTGGCCACATCGGGACTCTTTCACCGTCAAGGAGATTTGAGAAAATGACATCAAGGGACAGGCAGGCCCTGTCTTTCTCCTCAGGTTTCAAAGTCCCTCGGTCCCTTGGCTGGGTCAGACCCCCAGGCTGCTACATCTGCCTTGCTACGGATCTGGACTGGAAGAGAAGTTCGGGGTGCTTCTAGGGAGGGGGCCTGGCCAGGGGGTTCCAGGAACCATACTACAGGAGACGCTTTTACTTGGAGATGCTCTGAGGACAGGTATTCTGGCTTTGGTCTGTTTCCTTCCCGATACTCTCCTCCCCCCACCAGTGACCAGAATGGGGCCTGTCGGTGGTGGCTGCTCTATTGAATGAATGAACGAATGAGTGAACAAGCGAATGAATGAACGAATCAGCAAGTGAGTGAATGGGAGCCAGAGTTATTAGGCAGAGCTTGCCCAAGGGACCCTCCCCGCGATTTCCCAGAAAAGCCCATATTCTTGGAACCCTCCCACCACCCCGCAGTCCCTGCCCAGCTGCAGCCCAGTCTCTGCCCCTACCCCTCCCGGCTCCCACCCCTGCGGGCAGCCCAAAGCAGCCCCTAGCAGACTTGCATGCAAGCCCAGGGAGGGGAGCCGACTTGCCAGCTCTTTGCTGTCATTAGCTGTCAGGTGTCAGGTAATAGCTCCTGTGGAGAGCCAGCTGCCTTCCCAGAGGAGTTTGCACTGCAGCCCGGGAGGGGGCAGGCGGACCTCTGCAGGCTTCTTGCTGGCTGTGCTGCTCCTACGACCGGGGGCGGGTCTCTCCCGCACTCTGAGGTCTCCTGCGGGACAGGCTGCAGGAGGCCTGTCCATTCCTGGCCCCTCCTGGCCCTACCCCTACCTGGCCCAGGCCACTCCTGGGCAAGGAGGAAGGCAGATGGGGAAACTGAGGCTCAAGCCAGGCACATGCCTTACGCCAGATCAAATATCCAGCTGCCTTCTGTCTGTCTCACCCACTAGGTGGGTGAGGTATAGCCGGGCAGACAGAATGCACAAGAGTGTGTAGCCAAGGATACAAGTGGCACCGACAGGCCCCTCAGGTCACAGTGTTGATCCCAAAGGTCAAGGGGCCAGAGGTAAGAGGGGAAGAGACAGCCCCTCCCTCCTGTAGTTAGGGGGTCCACCACCCAGGAGAAGCCTGAGGGTAGCTACTCGCTCTCCAAAGAGCTGTGTCAAGGGTTAATTGCTTCCAACCAGGGTGACCAACTCGGTTCAGTTCGCCTGAGACTGTCCTGGCTTTAGCACCAAAAGTCCCACGTACCAGGAAACAGCTCTGACAAACCGGGACAGCCGGTCATCCCACTCCCAACTTGCCCCGCCTGTGCCCTCCCAGCTGAGCACAGCCTGGGCTCCAATCTCAAGGGCTCCTCAGTTACCTATCCCACCTCTGCAGGGCTGGGGCCTCCCTGGGAATGGCCCTGGTCTCCTTTGAGAGCCCCCAGAGGCCTCCCACGACAGAAAGCTCCCTCCGTTTCTGGGCCCGGCTCCAGTAGAAGGCTGTAACTGGCCTGCCACACTGTCCCGTCAGGAACCTCCGCGGCCATAATGCAACACTGACAAATGGGACTTCTCAGCCCTCCCCAGAAGACGGACGCCAAGTGCAGGCCTCCCGCCCCCGAGGGGGCAGGCCCGGGGCCAGGGTGTAAGTACCCAGCCAGGCTCAGGCTGCCCTGTGGCCCCCTCCTGTGCTGGCTCGGGGCCGGTCCAGCAGGGGCAAGGATCTCTAATTGGGTCACCCCCACCTCTCCCCTCACCATCACCCTTCCACCCGCAATAGCGTTTCAGCTGCAATTAAGAATTTTAAGCTGCAATTAAAAATTAATTGGCAACCGTGGGTTGTTTATGTCTCTCGGACCTCTGCCCCCCGGGGGGCTGGAGGGACAGAGTGTGGAGGCGGGAGGACAGGTGAGGGGAGGAGGATTTTCAGAGCAGTTAGCCATGGAAGGAGGGGCCCTCTGAGCCGGCCTGGGTTGAGTTGGAGCAGATTTCTCCTGGAGGCAGAAAGGAATGAATCAACAAGTTGGCCCTGGATTCTTGGAGAGCCCCAGGGCATGGGGTCCGTGGGCGTGGGCGGAAGAGAGGCGTGAAGAGAGGAGTGAAAAGGCGCTGGTGGCAGAGGCAGGACCGAGGTAAAGGTCAGGGTGGCCTGGTTCACGGCTGCTTCCTCAAGTCCCTGGCTGCCCCTCCCCAGAGGCACTGACAGCCAGCAGGGTGGGCAAGGAAGTGGGACCAGGTTGGTCGGCCTTCTTAGAGCCCACAGAGGGCACTGGATACAGGGTGGGAAGTATGGAAACTTCCAGTATATCCACCCTCTGAAATGGCCCACAGGCTCTCTGGCCCCACATCTTGCTGGCCAGGCCCAAGGGCGAGGTTCTGCCTGATGCTCTGAGGCAGAGAGATGGTGAGCTCACACTCCTCTGTCTCCTGCCGGGGCTTGGCCTGACCGTGATATCTGTACTTTGAGATGAAGGCATTCCTCCTGCTCAGTTCCCTACAGAGGTCGAAGTCCCTTTAGTGCTGTTTTATCTTAGCCTCTGCTTTCAGAGGGCCTCTCTCCCCTCTGTATCTCTCCTTCTCAAGGCGTGCTGCCCTCATTTGGCCTTTCCAGGTCCAGGGTTCCCTCTGCCTCCAAGAAACTACCTCTAATTCCTACAGGCCATCACCTCCTCTGAGATTCAGAGCCCTTCCTGGCTACGGCCCTCTGTGGACCCGGATTCTATCCTGTCTGTATCACTAATAAACCGGGCCGTGTGAGGCTAGTCTCCCCCAGGACTTGGCGAGGGCAGGTCCTGGGTTCTCTTCTACTCCATGATGTAGAAATTTGGCCCAACAGCCCTAGAAGCAAAAAGGCGGTCAATAAAGCAAATTCTAGACGCCAGATCTAGACGCCAAAGCCTCAGAAAGAGTGAGCCATAGTAAAGTCTGAGGTGGGGACCAAAGAGATTGTTGACCTCTTAGAGAACATCCGTGACTGCTTCTTTCCCATTGAAGTTGTGTGCAGAATAGTGCAAAAGCACATACATGCCCATCCCTGCTTACAGGTGTACGTGCCTGTAGAACTGGATACCATGCTTTATCACATTCTCAAAGGTGTCAGTGCATTAGTTAGGATTTGCATTCAGCTGCTAGTAACGGAAACAATGGCTTAACCAAATTAGACATTCATTCTCTCTCAAAAGAGAAGATTGGATGTAAGCAGTTCATGTTGGTGTGGCAGTCACATGATTATGAGGAATCTGGGTTCTTTCTATATTTTGACCCAGCATCCTTAGCATACAGCATTAATCTTCAAGGGCCCAAAATGGCTGCTTGAGCTCCAACCATCACCTCCACATTCCAAGCAAGAAGCAGAAATCAGGAAAATAGGATAAAAGGGCATGTGTTATCTGTCTACCTTTGTCTTAAGGAGTATTCTTGAAAGTCCACCCTTACAATTTCTGTTTCTATATCACTGGGTGACCTCTAGCTGCAAGGGAGGCCAGGAACTGTCTTTTAGCTGGGTATCTTGCTACCTGGAATAAAACTGAGGTTCTATTACTAAGAAAAAAGGGAGAGGGGCGCCTGGGTGGCTCAGTCAGTTGAGCGTCTGACTTTGGCCCAGGTCATGATCTCACGGTTCCTGAGTTCGAGCCCCACGTCAGGCTCCGTGTGGACAGCTCGGAGCCTGGAGCCTGCTTCGGATTCTGTGTCTCCCTCTCTCTCTGAGCCTCCTCCGCTTGCACTCTGTCTCTCTCTTTCTCTCTCAAAAATAAATATTTAAAAAAATGTTTTAAAAGAAAGGAAAAAAGGGAGAGAATGGCTACAGGACTGCAATAAGTGAGCCGTGTCAACAGCCAGCCACCACAACAAGCCAGATAAGCCCCCAAACGTTGAGTTCGGCTGGTCTGGGTCAAGACGTTGTCTCTTCCAGGAAGGACAGGGGCCCCACGCAGTCCCAGGCCTGCCCCTGAGCCACCACCTCCCGGTCCCACTAGAGAGTGGGAGGCCAAAGGTCACTTGAGCAGGTGCCTGTAGAGTTGCCTCTTGGCTGGAGTTTATGGTTACACTGGAGGGAGTTGGCGGGAGGAGGACTGGCCGGGTGAGGCCTGGGCCCGAGATGGGGAGACAGATCAGGGACTTAATTATATTTCATCTTCTATTGCTGTTTCCTCGTGCGTCTAAATTGCTGGCCTCCAAATAAGTCTTCTAGAAGGTGGTGGGCACCACGACACCCCCTTCCCCAGCTCTTTTCTAATGAAACACCTTTGCCAGCCTCTAGCTCCTGCTAGGAGAGGAACAGGATGCTGCCCAGAGCCTACAATCCACCCTGCTGTTTTAATTAGGAAAGAGGCATCTTCTGAGGATGTCCACAGCGAGGCTGGTAATGAGGGAGCAAACTAACTGCTTGCTCTTTCAAAACTGATTTGGATACCTTGGAAGGGGCTGCCTTGGCCAGTGCTGTTTACAGCCTCATTAGTGAACTTGTTTTGAGCACTTGGGATGTATCAGGCAGGGGCGAGGCGATGGGGAAGATGGATGCCCCCCACCACGCACACACAAGTAATTATCAATGTGATAGGGGTCGTGAAAGAGAATGCAGGTTAGAAGGGGGCCAGCCGTTCAAGCAGAAGGCCCAGTAAGAAGTCCCAAGGCGCAGAGGTGAGGGCTGAGAAGCAGCAAGGATGCTGGTGTGACTGGAACAGAGTGAGGGAAGAGGGACAGGAAGGGGGATCAGGTTGGTAACGGGAGAGAGGTCGTCAAGGGCCTAGGAGACCACAGTGAGGACACAGGGTGCTGAGCTGGCCGCAGTGTGGCGAGGAGGCTGGGGCAGGCAAGGGTGGGAGCAGGGAGACCAGCTGGGAGAATATTATAATGATCACAGGAGGTAGTGAATGTTTTGGCCAAAGCTGTCAGGTACATTTGATTTAAAAACAACAACAACAACAAAAAACTCAGAA